>NC_081519.1:19058287-19658287 GCF_030273125.1 Centropristis striata | reverse complement strand
AGCTTGTTTTTCTGCAAAAGTGAATAAAGGATCACTGCACTGTCAAAAGTAAAAATCACCATTAAACCCTGCCTCATTTACCCTATGAGCTGCCAGGATTTGAGGACTCCAGGTAAGACAGAACATATTGAAAAATGTCAATACCCAGGTCAGTAGTGGGGCCCCTGATTGGGTCAAATTGCTGGGAAAGAATATACTCGTTGTTCAGAGTGATATGGCTCAAATTGACTTCCACACTGTTATTCCAGTCTATGCTGAGGTCCTCTGCTGTACTGAGGGGCGTCCTCTCTACCTTTAAACTCCTGAAGACCCAGCTCTTCAGAGAGTACCTTCTCTACTAGCACCACAAGATAATTCTACTCCTGAATGAATTGTCACTAGCACTTATTGCTGCATCAATGGCTCTTATCTCTTATGATGATGATGATGATGATGATGATGATGAATAAATGGAGATTTAAGGACAATGGAATATGATGTTATATGATACATCATTAACAAAGTGTCATTTTTTGTCAACATTTTTTTTTTTGCCTAAATCATCATGACGCCGGCCACCTATGGTAAAATCGCCTACATCCTCAGTTGATCAGATCATGTGATTTTACCCCTTTAAGATCATCACTTCGTTGACAATTTGCCATATTCATAGGCATCAGATAAGAACCCAGCAAAGAAGAGCTAGAGGGAGATTGTTTAGTTATCAGTTTAGTGTTTTATTGTTGACACTAATATTGGTAACACTTTACTCTAAGGTGTCTACATAAGAGTGACATGAGCGTGTCATAAACATGACATGGGATGTGTCATGAACATTAATGACACTTTGAAGTAACATAAATGCTCATGATACTTGTCATGTCATGTTTCTGACAGGCTTGTGTGACTCTTATGTAGACACCTTCAAAATAAAATGTTATTGTATCTTGCTTAAATCACAAAGGCACGCTCAAAAATTGCCGAAGTCGTTTATTTCTCTTAAGTTACATAATTTACACACAGTGGTATTAAGTCAATAGTTATCCTTTGTTACATCCTTTTTGAATGAAATGATCAATAAATGTCATATGTTACACTTTTGGTGAAGTTTTTTTATGTTTCCTGCAAAACCTGAAAAAATGAGTTCGATTGATTATTATATTATTGATGATTATTTTAACAGTGTGACGAAAGGAAGCAAAACATTGCTGGACAAATAAGACAGCCAGAATAAAACAGAATAAAAAAAGTGTGAGACCACGTTTACTGTATCTAACGCTGTCCTGCTCCACCCTCACAGCAGTTAACATGGAACAATTATCTCATGCTGAGCTGTATTTGTCCTTAATGAGCTGTAGCTGCCCACTTTGTCCTGAGTGTGGCCAGATGGTCAAACAATCCGGTTTATAATTACAATGGTGTGTTAATTCAAATGCGCCACTAGGGGGAACTAGTCGGTAAATGAACTACCGGAAGTTACAGCTTCTAGGTTTGAGTTGTGTACATCCCAGCTGATCTGCCGCTGTTTCATTTAAAACTTTGGATATGAATATTGACCACGGTATTATTGACGGACGTGTGGATTTAAGCAACGGCCTCGAAAATGTCCCCATTTTAATCGAGCGGAGTTCAACCGTCAAGACGTTTCCTGAATTCCAGGTACGTAACTTATTTTTCTGTCTAATGTTACAAGAGTTTAACTTATTTAGCCCTGAAATCCACCATAGTTCTGTAACTTTACTGTGGCAAGCTGTTTTAACATTTATGAGCTTGACCGGATATTCGTTATTGATATCGGCAAAGTTGTTTTTGCCCAGTAAAAGCTCTAATTCCATATATCTATTTACGTTTGAATAGTGTTCAAATGCACGTGGAACCGCATAAACATAAAGAAACATTTTCAGTCAGTCTTCAGGGAAAAAGTTTACCAACTTATATTTATAACCGAGTGAGAGTTCAGTTATATTTGCATACACGGTAATTAAATTAATCATATAAGGGTACCATCATTTGTATAGATGATCAATGACAAATTATCTCTGTTATGTTTACAAAAGGTACAAAACATTCTCCACAAGACAATTAGCAGGGTATATTTTCTATATTTTAAAGTAACTTCCTTAGCCTTGCCTTATAGTTAGTATAAGGCCATAAAGCCAAGCCCCTGTCTGAAGGTAATCAGTTTAATTTTAGGCCTCAAGTCGAGTACAGTAGCAGTACAGTTTATTCTTTCTCATACATTGTATTTCTTAAGCCTGTATCTTTCCTACTGTGACATGTCAAAGTGTCCTATAAAAAGACCTATTCTCAGTCAATTGCGATTTATGATTATGATTATGTGATTTATGGCTGTAAAACCTCACCCCATCTGTATCTGCTATGAGCCGGAGAATAAACCTGCATGACAACACGTACTGAGTCCACCAAGCAAAACTTACTTACATTAAAAATATGCATGCAAACAGTAGATGCATCCAAAGGCCTGTCATTAATGCTGCTGTTGTTCAGCGGTGTCATTCCTCCTTATATTACAATATACATTATTATATATCCGTCTGATCTAACAGTATAGTAAATAAATGATAGATACTAAAGCCTGACATACTGTTTAAAAACATTCCCAAAAATACTGATAAAAAAAGTTATGACCACTTTACATGTTTAAACTGAGGTTGGAAAAAAAACTTCTTAGTGCTCCCTTTACAATGTAAAGATGAATAAATGTCCACTGCATGACAAGATACTGTATACAGCAGCTTTAGGGATGTCTGAAATGCACTGCGGTAAAAGACTCCACTGACATGTGGACACTCCACACACAAGGTGCAGCCATAGAATAAAACACCATAATCATTTTTAATGCATTTTATTTATTGTGCCAATATTAATCCAAGTCCTACTTATTATAAGCTTTCTCCAGAAAACCTCTGGCTCTGGCAAAAACTAGATAACTACAAACATAGATATTTCCACTACCAACTTATAAAATTAAATACATTATCTTACCAGCAGATGGCAGCAGATCACCACAGGCTACAGTCACTTCCTCAGAGTACAACACAGGGAATCAGAAATAACCTCCACAGAGCCAAAGGAGTTGTCCTAGTTACGGGGCATCCCCTCCACTGCCTGAGACCGCTCTGACTATAATTTGGGTCTGACCGATATGGGATTTTTGAGACCAATATCTATTTAGGGGTGGAAGAATTTCCTGATAACAGATATGGCGGCTGATATAGTGATTTTCTTTTTTTAGCTGAAATGAAAATAGACCTTTTCTGTGTGGATCATGCACCAATTTTTCACCAATTTGACTCAGTTGAGGTATTCAGATCACTGCTCTTATAAATCAATGACATTCTTTATAAGTATGTAATGTATTACATTGTTAAAGAGATTACCATATTTTGAGAAGTAGTCCCACACCTTACTGTCTGTTCTCTGACACTTTCCCTTTGCCCTACAAAGTGTAACTGCATTAACTACACAAGGGATAAAACTGAGAATAACTTCTTTAAAGTTATTTCATGTTTTTTAACTGGCCAGCCAAATGGGTTATAGGTAGGTAAGTGATATGAAACGTATTTCTACATCTATTTCATTCATCATCATTTATTTGACCTTAGACCCCAAAAATGTAGGTACTGCACTCTGGTTTTGCTGTAAAAGGTTCTAATAGTAATGTTGCTGTCTTCTTTCAGCATTATATTTTGTTCTCAGTGAATAAACATGTTCAAATTTGTTTTGTTATAAGTGTATTTACTTAATATTTTAAGTCTTTTATTGTTTTAGACTTAATATTATAAAGTATTGTTATATTTTAGTCTTAATAAAATTGTATCTTACTTTTTAACTTCAAGAAGTTTCAGCCTCTGAATGTTGACTGAAATGTTCATTAATTATTATTATAGTTGCCAACTACGTCCGCAGCAATATACTGCTGTCACAATATACCTTGATATGAAATTGGACAGTTATCAGACAATGTGCATTTGTCTGTTTACAGTAGATTTTCTTGCATACTCTACTTACTTAAATGGTCAAACAGACAATAATAATAATAACTAGGCCTGTAAACAGGACTGAACGGGACCGAGCCGAGTGGAGCCGTCGGGGGAGGCCATGTCAGCGCAGGCCACGTCGGGCGCGGTGCTGTAGGCTCAGTCCCTATGCGTACGAAATGGTGTGGCGCTGCCACTACCACTGTGCTCTGGGTAGGGGTAAAACATGTTACTTGCAGTTGCCAGCAGGGGGCGCTATGACTGTGTGTCAATATTGACATGTGGGTGTGTTCCGGGCTGGCCCCTAATCACCTGTGTGAAAGTTGGGACAGATTGGACAATGTATGGTCAAGTAATCCAGTCTGGTGTTAGATGGCGAGACGCCATATTTTTCTGCCATGCCATGCCCACATAGTGTGACCGTTGGTAAAGCTTTCAATAACTTTTGATCCCAAAGGTCTTGTGATGCTACTGACCAAGTTTGAAGGCAATAAGGTGAAATTTGTAGGAGGAGTTTGTTAAAGGATGCAACGTGGTCCTGTGATGAAAGGGGGCGTGGATATAGCATAAGGGGCGGGGCTTGTAGAAGTGTTAAGGGCTGGACTCTGATGAAGCATGAGAAATTTGGAGGAGATGGGACAAAGAATGGGAAAGTTATAAGAATGTCGTGTTTTATGGCGAGACACCATATTTTCCCGCCATGCCACGCCCACATAGTGTGACAGCCGGTAAAGCTTTCAATAACTTTTGATCCCAAAGGCCTTGTGATGGTACTGACCAAGTTTGAAGTGGATCGGGTAAAATCTGTAGGAGGAGTTTGTTAAAGTATGCGGGGTGGAAATGGGGAAAATGCCATATTCGATCCAAGATGGCCGACTTCCTGTACGTTTTAGAGAATAGCCTCCCCAGACTTTTTGGTGCGTCTTCCCATGATACACGTATGTACCAAATTGCGTGTGTCTACGACAAACCTGTGTGAAATAATTATATTTAGGGGGCGCTAGTGAGTCATTTTGCCACGCCCATTCTTGCGAACACTAGAATACGTAAATTTCACGTGAGATTGACATGTAT
Source organism: Centropristis striata (assembly GCF_030273125.1). Taxonomy (NCBI): domain Eukaryota; kingdom Metazoa; phylum Chordata; class Actinopteri; order Perciformes; family Serranidae; genus Centropristis; species Centropristis striata. Next base: position 19,653,233 of record NC_081519.1, on the reverse strand, counting down.
TCAAAATGTGGTGAGTTTTTGAATATGATAAAGCTGCCAAATTCATTCTGGTGTTAGATGGCGAGACGCCATATTTTGCTGCCATGCCACGCCCACATAGTGTGACCGTTGGTAAAGCTTTCAATAACTTTTGATCCCAAAGGTCTTGTGATGCTACTGACCAAGTTTGAAGGCAATAAGGTGAAATCTGTAGGAGGAGTTCGTTAAAGTATGCAGCATGGAAATGGGTAAAAACGATGAATTGTGCTATATTTAAACCAAGATGGCGGACTTCCTGTTGGGTTTGAGGTATGGGTCCAAGAGGGTTTTTGGTGCGTCTTTACATGCTTAATGTGTGTACCAAATTTCGTGTCTCTACGTGAAACCTACTGCTGGGGCTAGGTGTAAAACATGTTAGTTCCTATAGCCAGCGGGGAGCGCTATGTCTGTGTGTCAATATTGACACGTGGGTGTGTTCAAGGCTGGCCCCTCATCACATATGAGAAATTTGGGACAGATTGGACAATGTATGGTCAAGTTATCCAGTCTGGTGTTAGATGGCGAGACGCCATATTTTGCCGCCATGTCATGGCCACATATTGTGAAGGTCAGTAAAGGTGTTGAGAAGTTGTGTTCCCCAAGGGCTTGTGATGGTACTGACCAAGTTTGACATCAATGGGATTAAATCTGTTGGAGGAGTTATGTAAAGTATGCAAGGTGGTCATTTTATGAAAGGGGGCGTGGATAAAGCATAAGGGGCGGGGCTTGATGAAAGATGGTTATGTAGAAGTGTCGAGGGCTGGACTGTGATGAAGCATGAGAAGTTTGAAGCAGATGGGACAAAGTATGTAAAAGTTATAAAGATCTGTTTTTTTCTGGCGAGACGCCATATTTTGCTGCCATGCCACGGCCACATAGTGTTAGCGGCGGTAAAGCTTTCAATAACTTTTGATCCCAAAGGCCTTGTGATGGTACTGACCAAGTTTGAAGTCAATTGGGTGAAATCTGTAGGAGGAGTTCGTTAAAGTATGCGGCGTGGAAATGGGCCAAAACGATGACAAGTGCGATATTCAATCTAAGATGGCTGACTTCCTGTAAGTTTTCGGGTATGGGTTGTTGAGGGTTTTTGGTGCGTCATCTGATGATAGACATATGTACCAACTTTCGTGTGTCTACTTGAAAAAAACCTATATTGTGAAGCTGTTTTGAAATTTTCAAGGGGGCGCTAGTGAGTGTGTGGCGTAGTTTGAGCCACCGTGAGTTCTCCTCAGCAGGTAGGACACGGAGTATAATCAAAGTTCAGGATACTTTTATTTAATGCAGTTTACCAACAGGTTACCAACAGTTTACAGAGCCGTTCACAGGCTTTATGCTGCCGTGCTCTGTCTGCTTGTCTGGTCCAGACTGTGTGTGTGCTCCAGTCATTCCCCTTCCAGGTCCAGCACGCTACTGTGTTTTAAAAGGGAGAGAGTGATTAGCTAATGCTGTGCAGTTGTGTTAATCACTCTCACCTGGCGCTGCTCTCCTGAGCCCTCTCCACACCTCTCTCCTTCAGCTGATGCACCACGCCCCCTCCACAGAGTGGTTTTGCAACGTCCGTTGTCGCGAATACCAGAATACGTAAATTTCACGAGAGATTGACGTATATTTCAAAAAATGTATTAGGGACCGAGCACCTTCGGTGCTCGGTCCCTAATAAAAGTAATATTTATATTAATAGCTGTATAATAATGTAGACATTGATACTGTAAAACTGTGTTTTATGCTTTCTGAGATAGATATCATATCATCACTGCCCTATCGCCTAGCAATGTTAAAAGAAAAACAATAGTTTTCACTTGAATATCTGCATGAATTATGGGCATTTTGGTCTCATATCTTTTCAACTGCTTTCTGTTTGTTTTGTGTTTATTCATTATTTACAGTTTTAAATTATACCTGCTCTTTTTTGTATTTTTCCAGTATTCCCCAGATAATACTGAGGGCCCAGGATGCAGTATTGACCCCAGTGAGGTCACCCTTCCTGGATGCTCATGTGTGTCCCACTCCTGCTTCACTGACTCCTGCTCCTGCCTGCAGACACACGGGCAGGCGTACGACAGCACCGGCACTCTGCTAAACCTCAGCAGAACAGACTCTGCTTACAGCTCACCTGTGTTTGAGTGCAATGCCCTGTGCACCTGCAGCGACGCCTGCTCCAACCGGCTGGTGCAGAGGGGGGTAACGCTCAGGTTGGAGGTTTACAGCACCGAGCAAAGGGGCTGGGGGGTGCGGACGCTAGAGGCAATCCCACATGGGACGTTTGTGTGCGAGTATGCAGGAGAGGTGATCAGCTTTAAGGAGGCCAGATGCAGACAGTTGTCCCAGAGATCTGAGGATAACAACTACATCATTGCCGTAAGGGAGCACGCAGGGACGGGCTGCATCACTGAGACATTTGTGGACCCCGCCGTGGTGGGAAACGTAGGTCGCTTTCTGAACCACTCCTGCCAGCCTAACCTGTTTATGCAGCCGGTCCGCGTGCACTCCGTGGTTCCTCGGCTGGCACTGTTTGCTGGGCGGAACATTGATGCGCAAGAAGAGCTGACGTTTGACTACTCAGGAGCAGATAGTAACCAACTTCCTGTAGAGCAGCTGCCCACACAAAGAGACGCTGCCGTACAGGCCAGTAGGACAGACGATACACCCAAAGAGCTCCAGAGGAAAGAGTGTCACTGTGGTGCCAACAACTGTGTTCAGTTCCTTCCATTGGATCTATCTATTATAAACTGATGAAGTGAAAATAAATTTCATACCAGAAATGTTTTTATCTGTATGTGATGATTTGTTGTTTCTGAATAATGGAAAACACTTGATGCCTTTTCTTCAGATAAACTATTTTAAACTATGTCTCTTTAGTTTAGTGTTCCCTTGGATCCTTAAAGTCTTAAAATGCATTGAATCCTTTAATCTAAATCTAAAAGGAAGGCCTTAATTGGTATTATTTAAAAATAATTGAATAAAACTTTAATTTAGGCAAAGATTTTGAGGCATGACTGAAAATAAAAAGCAGAGTATTTTGTACAACTTCTACCTTCATCTTTGCTACGAGACTAACATCACATTTCATGTTGCAATAAACATTCAGGAAAAATTGTCCCTTACCCTAAATAATCGTGGTTGGTTCATGTTTTTGTTCTCTTCAATTTTGGGTATTGTGAAATTGTTCTTAAATTTACTCCTATCAAGTATGTTTATTAATTAAATATGTCATTCTAGTAAGCACAAATAATGTAACAAGAACATATTTTTTGGATGAAAAAATATTTAAAAAAATGAAAAATGCCAATGATGAAACTTACACAATGAGAATCTTGAAATACACTTTATAACTAGTTATCTGCAAATTCTGCCAACCAATTTAATGCTTCACAGGCATAAACATTGCATTGCCAGTTTAACCAAATACAGAGCCACATAACGTCTCTAGACACTTCTAATAGGAACCCTGCCGTTATGTCTATTTTCAGTTTCCCTAACATCTTTGTTAATTCACCCACTCAATAGAACAACACAATATGCGACTTGTTGATGGCTCCATAAACGCAATCAGCTGGATGAGTCATGTCCGTGCCCGTCATTGTTTCCTGTGTAGTTCCCCGGTGTCTCCTGTCTCCCACACAATGCAGGAAGAAGCAATAACAACAGAATCTCAAGGATAGAAAAACAATTTTACAACAAAAAACAACAAGAGAGTAAACTTGTTGACACTCCTGTCTCTGCTTAAACTTGTGCAATCCATTCACCTACCAGGGGATGCTTGTTCTGTATAGGACATTTCCCACCAGATATACAGTGTTCCACTCTCATCTTGTCCTGGCACATTTAAGTCCCATTTCTCACACGAATCATGAATCTGGAAGGAGCTAAAGCATCATTTGCACTGACAGACACGGGGGGGAATTATGTTCAATAGGTTTCTTTTAATAGCCACACAGAATTGATCTTTCCGCCCTTACAGAAGCTGTTCGTAATAAGATGATGTCATGTTGGTCAAAAAACAAAACACCAAAGTAATAGCTGTCATATGTTTCCATCAACTTGACATTTCTATTCTGTCTTCATACAATGCAGCCTCCCCTTGTAGATATTCTCAGCTTCTCATTGCTCTCAAAGCTCAAGAGAGGTGGGACCAATTAAAAAGGGCCAAGGGGTATTTCTGATATAGAAACAGACTTTATTCCCCTGTCAAAGGAGGGGCGAAGGTGTCCCACTTCAGTGTGACCATTCTGAAATCAGGACCTTCTCCGCTCAATCTGCCCCGATTCTAGTCTAGACCTGCTTTTATCTTATTAATATCCACATCTGGGTTAATTAGGATGGAGACCGTGTTTCATCCAGAAATGGGACCAGTGCTCCAGCCGCACTGGGCCTGAGAGAGACTAAATGGTGGGGGGAGATGGAAGCCCTCTGCCGATCGGAGCCTGCTGTCAAGTTGATTGGTTTTTGTGTCACCCGGTGGGGAGGCGAACAGCGCAGGAGGTTGTTTTTTGACCTATATTTTCTCCTCTGTGAGGGTTACCTGAGTTTTTCCTTTTATCAATTGGTCAGAAGTTTGCATTGCACTTGATCACTTCTACACTCAGGAATTAAAAATGAAACTTAAAGGTAGTACATTTTATTTATCGTCTTCCCAAGAGTTAAATGAGAAGATTACATTCCGAATGTTTGCATGGTTAGTATGAAACTACAACCAGCAGCAGGTTAGCTTAACTTAGTGCTAAGACTGGTACTGGTCAACAGGAAAATGTACTGAAGAGCAGAAAGAGATTCTGGCATTGTTGTTAGGAAAGAAGAGAAGGAGACGACGAATCAATGTCTCCTCCATCTAGGCTGACTTAGAAAAGTACAACCATTCACAGGGTAAACCAGCACACACTTCTTTGCAATTGGTTGATACGCAATGCAAAGATGCAAATTAGCTTTGCCATCCAAAGGTCTGGTCATGCCTTTGCCATGGTGTGAAAGATAATTTGCAACGGGGCCTAACTGTGTGCTAAAAATAAAATCTGCCTACCCGCACCTCTATAGCTAACTCATTAACACTTTACATCTTCTTTGTGTAATACGTACACAAACTGAAGTGTTTGATGCAGGCACTATGCCCATATATCTCCTCCGAAAACCACACGTCATGGTAACAATCAGTTTCTGTATGCGTTAAACAAGTCAAAAGATCAGCCCTAACATTGGCCTTTAATTTAATTTAATTTAATTTAATTTAATTTGATTTTCAACTGGCTCTGTGTCTCTGCAGTGCCTGCAGTACATGCAGATCCGGGGCACCCAGCAAAAGTCAGCCGGATGATGCAGATTAAGAGGTACTAGTATTCATTTTGGTACGTGTAGCTCTATGGATAAGCAGCTGCCAGCCATAGCTTCAAAGTGAACATACAGTTGTCAGAGTGATATCGATCTTGTCATCTAACTCTGGGCAACACGTCAAAAGGGAGTATTTGCCAAAATGTCGACCTTTTCCCTTTAAAGTTGTCAAATTGTAGCATGTAATCAGATGCATACAGCAGTAGTATAATACAGAAAATAAATATAATAAATCAAATCAAATTGTTTTGACATGTTCAAGGTGCAGTCTGAAAGAAATAGCAGTCAGAGCAGCAGTAGAACATGTAACATAATAGATGCTATTTATTATCAGAATTACTGTACTGCCATGTGGCTAGATGGAAAGTGTGTCTGTAGCCTTGGAGAAAACTAGGACAAAGATTATGCAGAGGAAAGAAAGATACCCAGGCATTTCTTAAACCGAAGGATGGAAATGTATAGAAAGTTCTGGGTCAGGGTTTCTCTCTCCACCATCAGCAAAATCCTGCAGTGGTTTGGTATTTTACCTCTGCTACCAATAGATTCAAAATTTAATTTGATAACAAGAAGCAGTCAATAATCCTTTCAATCTGTGGCCCTATTTGTTGTGCCCTTGTGATAAATGAGATTCCACTGTCCTTACAACAAATCTACTACGATTATAAGGAAAAACAATCTCTGTTCAAATGCATGACTCATGTCATTTTTGAGTCAGATGTCCCTGGGATCCCTATGGCAACCGGCTATGCGTACAGGAGGTGATTTGGACAGCAGTGGTTGGTTCGGACGTGCCTGGAGGCTGTTCTCAAATCCTGGCTGTTGAAGAGCTGGGCTGCAAATGAATGGCTCCTTTCCAGGATGGTCACCTAGCAACCACCAGTTAATCACATGAGGTGAACTTCCCCACCGAACCTGCTACGCACCCCCTCCGTACCGAAACAAACATGTCCAGGATGCCTTACAGTTCTGGGCCACTGTATTTTGAGAGTGGCAACAGTGTCTTGCATCTCAGAAAATAAGTCTCTGAAGGAAAATATTTTTTTAGAAGACTACCTGAATAGAAATACAGCTCTATGTGGTTGCTTTGCATAGTGGTCAACATGGACACAAGCATAAACAAGACCCATAGTTACGGGTAGTGTCTATGATGTAAACAAGTAGTAGTTAGTTACCCTTGTCCCAGTAATACAAACAAGTTATAATACGTTTATTGATATAATAAGCCTTAGAGGAACAAGTGCTTTTGCACCACTCTGTGCTTGGGCAATAATTTTTATTTTGAAATGAAATGAAGTAAAAGCACTGTTCGTATGAAGCCAATGACAACAGGTTTGCAAAGAGGTTCACGCTGCGAACGTAGAAGTGTGATCTCTCAGTCACATACACACCCGTGTGTAGGACTGACCTCGGTGATCATCCAAAAAAATAGACCCCCCAGAAATATTGCAAGCCAGTATATATAATGATAAAGCGACCACAGAGTGAAAAGGTTAAATGTTGTGATCTGACCTAAATATGTATTTTGCTAATGGAGCATTGTGTATGCCTTAGTGACATCTAGTGGTGATGTTACAGATTGCAAACCAACTTAATACCCCTTTGCTCACCCCTCCTTTTCCAAGCTTGTAGAGGACCTACAGAGTCCTTCAAGTAACGTAAAAGCATGTGAGCTCTCTCTTGAGCCAGTGTTTGTTTTCTCCACTCTGGGCTTCTGTAGAAACATGACATTGTGACAAAGTGTCAGACTGCCTGATTATGGCTTAGTTGTCATACCAGCCCTGCATTGCAGCTGGATTGGTTGAGGTTAGGCATTGACCTTGAGTGGTTAAGGTCAGGATAGCCCATTGATCAGGGGACAGGACCTGAACAAATCAGGTACTGGTTGCCTGCACAAGCATGGACGAACAGTTCTTCATTTCTTATTAATTATATAAAACTATAAAACATAGTTCATACTCCACTCAACATGCTCTCACTTAGGCTGCCTAAAGGCTAAGTGTTAAAGACAATAGTAGATTGACACCACTCCCATGTCGTTAAGTCTACAGTCTTCATTTTTTTTAAGTTTATTGCAATAAAGACTGGAAACAGAATCCAGACTCTGTCCAAAGGTGATGCCCCTTATATATCCTTTGTTATCCTTGCAGCCAAAGACTGTATAGAAATATTGGACATTGTCACAGTTGGTGACGCTCACTGGGTTGTAGACTGTGATTTTAAAGCCTTGAGTTTGGCACGTTGGCATGTTGGTTCGTCAACCAGCCCCTGGGTGGGTCACTATGTTACTAGCTTATGCTTGAGCTAGCTAGCTGGTTTGGTTAACTAGTAGCATCTGTTATTCAAAATGAACAGCTGATTCCTTAGTGTCTTTTAGTCGAACCAAACACTGAATAAGGCATTCTTAAACAACCCAAAAAATTGGAATGAACTTTGATGAAATGAAAACATACTGAAGCATCAAAGTTAGCTATGCCCTGAAGCATACCCTGTTTTATCTTCTATTTAACTCTAAATGGGACCATAATTTACTAAATGAACATCATGCTGTATTGAAGAAGACTTGACACGATAGGACCATAACCTTATCAGTAAAATATTTACAGAGGTAATAAACCATTTGGAAATAGGACCATTTTCCCATTGACTTGCATTCAGTCAGACTTATTTTGCATCTAGTGGCATCGCCCCCTGCTGGCCAACAGAAATAATACATTTTAAAAGCACTTGTGCATTTGATTTACTTTTCAGTCCTGGAGGTTGCCACTTGGCTGCAGGCTTACTTTGATCTGATCTTTGATCTGAGGCTGATAAAAGTTACCTGAATGTCTTGCCAAGTGTAGCTTATAAGGTAAAAGATACAAAGATACGCTTATAAGAGCAGTGCATCACACTGATAAAGGAGTGAGACATTATTTCAGGATGAGTGACCAGTGGAGAAATTACAACTGGCAGTCCATTTATTCAAAAATAGAGCACCTCTCTGATGAGGGCGCAGATGTCCTTTCCTTGAATTCTGCAGCCAAGCAAAAGAGAAGAAGGCAGCAATCTGCAGGGCCTCAGCTGGCAAAGACATTTCAAAGTCCAATTTGAAACATTTCTGTCAGCTCTTGATTTAGTTTTGAATGAAATTGGTTGTTTCTTTGAACCACAATGTGCTGCACATTTTCAATTGTCTGTTTCTGTTGTACTGGTGAGATATCAACATATTCAACAGTATATTAAATTAATCTTTGAACTTTGGCCATTAAGTTGCAATAATAATCAAGTCTATGTATAAACATTTTTAGAAATGTGTTTTACTCTTCCCCCACCAACACACTAGATGAGATCTTCTTTAATTCCCTGTTCTGCTCCGACAGGTTGTCTACTGAAGTAGGTTGTATTTTGCAGCTTCACTTCAGTGGAAGGGGATGCCAATGGGGGTTTTTCAAACTGGTTCCTCCCATCACAGATGTGAAGTTATATTTGGCCCAGGACACCTGCAGCTGGCTCAGCAGGAAGTTGTGGAGCCCTAGAAGCACCCGCCTCCACAGCTGCTCTACCACCCATCAGACGTACACATGTAGTACATACATATCTTAACTATATTAACAGTGTACACATTCTTAACTAAGCAGTTTCCCACTATTCTGCATGCTTAAAGGTGGCAGAGTGGATTTTAGAAGATGTAAATAAAAGGGAAACAAGTAAAAATTGATTTTTTTGATTTTCTCAAGAACCTGGTAATGATAGGTTTTATAATAACCTGTTTGTCATTATGTCATACTTACAATCTTACCTCAAATGATCCCACTGAAGCTACATGCTTGGTGGAACATGTTAATGCTCTTGACAAGGGTATTGCAATTGTGGAAGACACTTGCATGTCAGGCTGAGACCCATCACGTGGATCAGGCTTCATTTTTAAACCTTGTGCAACAGCGCACTGATAAATAGTCCATCACAAGTGTTTCTGTGCAAACTAAGCTGTGACAATCCCATTACCAGTCCTGTTTCAGCTTTGCAGGACAGACTTTGTGTTCATTCCAGAAATATTATCTAGAAGTATTATTGTTATTAACTTGTTGTCTGGGGCAGATATATATCGATATATCTGATTTGTATAATAATTAAAGGTGCAAAAAGCAAACCAACTGTAATATAATTACAATGTGCAGATCTAAGACAGAACAATTACCTTGAATTTGGGGATTTACATTTTTTTTATTCTTTTTATAAATATATTTTTGAATTTATATGATATATACTTACTTACACAGGCTGGTGGTAATAACCAGGGAGGTTATGAAGTTTAGTGAAAGTGTCCTCCGACCCCACTGATCCTAATGGATTACCTGCAGTCAAAGCAGCTTATAGAACATGTCCTGCAGGTTCAATAGGTGACTTCAGACCACCACCTCCTTGGATACTGCTCTCCTTCAGATGGACTATTTCAGGAAAGTGTTTAAGCAGTTTACAAAACCTCTACTTGCATCTGTCTCTACAAAACAAACATCTGGCAGTTAATTTCCCAGGGCATTTGTGTATGGTCTGGCATATTGATTATGCAGTAACCAAGGGGATGTGGTGAGGTGATCCTCCTCTCTGTGCACAGTGTCTGAGAAGAGGGCACCTGTTGAATGAAGCTGGCTATCTGAGCAGGACACAGTCTATTGTAAGAGCTTGACAGAAAATTGTTATCTGAAAACATATCACCAGTACACTGAATACAAGATGCAGCACAAAATGTGAAACTTATTTTCCTACATTGATAATAAGTTATACTACAATATCACTGGGCCTAATTAGAATATCTCTGCAGTTGGTCTAATCAGACTATTACCATTGGGAATATGCAAGCCATTATAACAGCATAATTGTCTTTTATTTTTAGTGAGGTAGAGCTCTACCTTATACTAGGGTGCCGTACCAATACCTGTTGTCTTGCAGTCAAGTCAGGAGGTTGAACCTCTCTTTTATGTCGTGCAACAAGATGAATATCGACTAAAAGAAGAAGAGGAGGCTTCTTCGAACAGTCTCATTTCTTACAGGGTTTGTTGGGAGGGGCTGATAACTATGTGGCCATGATCTGAGTAAACTGAGGACTGGTAAACCTCTTAACTTTTCACTCTGCAGCTGACTCGACTCTCCAGGGACATGCGATGTCATTAACAGTCTGCATACGGCTCAGAAAGCCTTGCAGACAGAGAGCGGATAATAGACTGTTGTTTGTGCGACCTTCCTCTCACACTACGCTCCAAGGTCCTGTGCTCACTGTTTGATGTCAAAGTGTGTTTTTCCGCCACACTAGTTCACATCACGTACTTTTGTCCTCCATTTATGCATGTCACATACTGATCCTGAGAAAGTCTCGACTCATTGTTCCAGTTGTCAGAGCTCCATTACTAGAGTTTATATTGCTAAATAGAAAATAGATCAGAGCATGTGGGCAGGTTATGATGCTATGGGCCCCTGGACACAGACATGCAAAATGCCCCAACACCTCTCCAAGATAAAAACAACACACGCACACACACACACACACACACACACACACACACACACACACACACACACAGTTGTTTAGCCTTTTTTTAATCATTATTCTGTGTCTCTTTGTGGTCATATTGCATCACTTTGTAATTGTTTTGCTCTTTGTATGTTCTGCCAGTGGCTTTGCCCCTATTTGTAATAATTCATTCATTCATTCATTCATTCATTCATTCATTCATTATCCTTAAACGCTTTATCAGGTTGCAGGTTTTTGTAATCAGTTTGTCAACTTTGTGTCTCTTTGTAGTTTTGACTGCTTTTGTAGTTGTCTTTTTGTCTTTGCAGCTGGTTTGGATCTCTTTGTAGTAGTTTTAGGTCTCTTTGTAGTTATTTTGTATCACTTTGTGACTGTATTGATCTTTTTTGTAGTAAGTTTTTTTTGCCTTGTGGTTGTTTTGCCCCTTTTTTAGTCATGCTTCTTTGTAGTTATTTTGACTCTATTTGTAGTAGGTTTGTCTCTTTTTGTAGTTATTTTGACTTTGTAGTAGCTTTGTGCCTCTTTGTAGTAATTTTGTGGCTTTTTTGCTTCTTTTCATGTCATTTTATAGTCATTTTATGTTTCCTCTGACACTTTGGGCCCCAGGGCTTGTGCCTGCTAAACCCCTTTCAGTAATCCTTCCATGTTGTACAGAACATACATTTGTGGACGTCAGAACTGGTGAAGTTAAAGGAAGTTCTATTGGTATTCCACATTTAGCTTGAAATCGCTAATAAGTCATTATCTATGCCTCTTGCTCCCAGCGGCATCATGTCTTCAGTGGTTCACTGTCCCAGATCCAGAACAGCAGTTAGAGGCCACCTTATTGTTTATAGAGTTACAGAGCTTTCCATATCTCCTTTAAAAAGGTTAGACTTGATATGGACTTAATCTCTGTCATCAAATCCAGATTGAATATTCCTTCCAAGAGGAATAATGAAAACACAAGAGACTCTTTGTTCTTAATACATTTAGCTCTACTCTGACATTTCTGATGAATGCCAGGATTAGTTTGCAGGCATGGCCCACACAGAGGACTCTCGAAGCCTCAGACGAGAAAACTACCAACCATTGTGCCCACACATCGCTGCTCAGGGAAGGCCTGAATCTGCATCTCGCAATCTGTGCACCCACACAGATGGTCGCTGCATTTTGTCATTCCTGTGTCTCTGGTGCATTCTGAGCATGCAGATGCTATATTCATTAAAGTGTTAGTCATGTGTTAAATCTGTAAGAAAAACTGGCCCCTGTATCTAAATCTGCTACAAGTCAGACCAGCGATCAAGATGAATCATAGCTCCCTCCCACCAAACTTGTGCTCTTTTTTATGACCCTTACAGTGCTTTGAAAAACAATCTGCTGTGGTCATGTATTGTGTGTGGAACCCTTCTGGCAGCAGACAAGCTCTTTAAGTTCAGGAAGGGTACTAATATGACCAAAATACCCTGAGAATAAAGAAAACATAGTGTTTATCAAGCTGCAAATCAAAGCATTTCTGACATCAGAAGTGCTGCAATTCACAAACACAGCTGCAGTTGCGTCTACTTTTATTTATATTTTTATTCACAATCCATTTTTTGCTCTTTGGTACAATGGTAGCCAGTCGTCTGTACACTGTATCCATGACAACTGAGTACTCAGTGATTTGTATTCAACTTCACTTAATGTCAAATTTAACCAAAGCCTGGAATACCTTCAGTTAAAAAAAGGTAAGTCTCTTAGATACTGTGATGTCATGACTTGGACATCACTGTATTTAGACACACGGCTTGTGTCAGAGACAAAGCACTTAATCTTCATCCTTCCTTTCACATTGATTATGATTCAACAAAAGGAGAAGCATAGACTGTTTTTGCACAAGTGGTTGAAATGTACTTTTGATAGAATTTGTGATATAATTGGATAATGGTGACTGATTGCACAACCAGTAAGAGTGGAAAGAGTGTCTGACAGTAATACATCCCCAATAAAAACAGAAGGCATCAAATTCAGAATTCAGAGTGGTTTTTAATTGAATATTATGTCTTTTTTTCTTCTTCTTCTTTTTTTTTTTTTACGTTTTAGACAACCTCCTAACTTTTTGGAACTGTAAGTATTTTTTTCTCTGGGCTTTATGTCAGAATGTGAGAAATGTTTAATATAAAGTAGGTTTTCACATGCAAGGAATTTGCAAAAATTCTGATGAAAATATTTTAAAAATACAATTGGCAATACGATGGTGCAGTGGTTAGCATTGTCGAATTGCAGCAAGAGGGTTATCACAAGACTGGAACGGGCCAGGAAGAAAAATTAAACAGGAGTGGGCGGAATGGGAATCACAATAACAATGATAATTGTTTATATGTAAATAAATACTGTCAGAGACAGCCCTCCAAAGAGTTATAAAAAAAAGGGCTCCAGCAACTAGTGTAGTGTGGTCACCCCTTTGTGTGTTTTTATGGTTTTGTGCCATTTAGAATTTTTTACAGTATAAAGAATAAAGAAAAATACGTACAGAGATACATACAGAGCTAAATTTACCCAAAGATGTAACATGTAGTGTCTGTAGAGGGGTCCTGGAGGTCCTAGGTTGCAGCTAATTGCCAAATGATGTAATGATATGCTGCAGTCTGCCCTTGTCCTTGGCGGTGGCAGCAGGGTACCAGCTGGGGATGGAGGAGGTGAGGATGGACTCAGTGATGGCGATGAAGAAGAGCACCATTATTGTCTTTTGCAGGTTGAACTTCATCAGCTGTCGCAGGCAATACGTCCTCTGTTGTTCTTTTCTGATAAAGGGAGCTGATGCTCTGCTCCCACTTAAGGTCCTGAGTGATGTCAACACCAGGAATGCAGCACATTAAAACATGAATAACAGTGTAGAAGGTTTTTTTTGGCTTCAGTGTACAACTTAGCAATCTGCAGCCATTTACATGTCAAAGACCTCACTGAGCTCAGTGAAAAGCAGATGTGGAATGTAGAAAAAGAGGAGAAGCACTTTTATGGTAATGGCCACTCCTGCAACCACACTTACTCCACTCTTTTCATCCATCTAGATTCTGTAGCTAAGAAACCAAATGAACAGCTCATCAATGGGTTTTGTTATTTCCACTGAGCCCATTTAAGGAATGAAAGTGCTTCTCTCTCTTTCTCTCATTCATGTTGCAATTAGGAATAATTAGGAATAATCAAGCTTTTACACATTTTCAGATGCAACCATCAACTGTATTCAGGCTTTTGTGGATAAATTGAAGATGACCCTCTTTCCTGTTTGGACGTAAGACTAGGGTGACACTCTGCCTACATTTTATTTTATTCATATGAAGTTTTTTTGTGAGTTCAGTGTGGTACAATGCTTCTGAATATTTCAGTATAAGAGTCTGTTCCAATTCCAGTAGCTGGAAATGTCACAGTGTGATTTTTTAATGGGTCAACTGCAAATAAACCAGATCACTCAAAGTTGTGAGACAGAGGTTACTAAAGATTAGTGTTCAAACTTGGAATCATGGTGGTCCATGAGCAAAACCAAAAGAGGCTATCTATCTATAAGAGAATGGTGGATAGACCCTGCAATATTAAACAGTCCAGGCAGTCCTTGGCCTAGAGGTTAGAGAGTCTGGTTTGTAACCGGAGGGTCACTGCTTCGAAATCCCAGGACTAACGGTCAGAGGCTGAAATGCCCTTGAGCAAGGCACCTAACCCCCCCACTGCTCCCCGAATGCAGAAATGTGCTGCCCACTGCTCCTGTTCACTGGTGTGTAAAGGGTGGGTTAAATGCAGAGGCTCAGTGTGTGCGTGCAAACTGAATCTTCCTCTTAATATTTAAAAGGAACAAAAAACAAACCAAACACAGACTGACCTAAAAAGACAGGCAGTTCTCAACAGAAAGCTGGACATCTGACTGTGGACTGAGGATGAATCAGTGTTTCTGACAGGAGACTGCACATACAACTGATGTCCTTTCACACTTTGACATGCACAGCATGACCCCCTCTTTGTAATTCACAATGTGTGCTTCTGTTTTTGACATTATATACATGATATCATGTAGACATTGACAAAAACCTCCAGTCACATGGATTTGATAATTCAAGGACATTCTCTATTCTATTCTATTCTATTCTATTGATCACTGAGGTGTGAGCTACTGGGGATTCAAAAAGGACCATACAGGCACACTGGATGCTCTGTGAGGCTGTACCAAGGCACAGTGGTGCTTTGAGCTAATTGCTAATGTCAGCATGCTAACATGGTCACAGTGACATACTGATATTTAGCATGTATGATTAGGGTTGCAAATGTTCACCATTTGAGTTTGTGTGTTCTTCACACCATCTTAATGTTAGCATGCTAACATTAGCTAATTAGCACTAAGGGGTGATGAATTTTGGAGTGATGCAGAAATCAAACATCAAACAGTGGCTGATACTGAGCCTCTAGTGTTACAGATCTCTGGAGTAGTACATATCACTTGTGTTCCTTCACACTGTTTCCTTACGGCAGGCGCTGCTTGAAAGTAGAAGGCCACTATCGGACTGCCACACCAGCACTGCCCCCTGAAGCACTGCTTTTGAAATAAAGTAAATTCATATACCTATAGATTGCTAGCCTAGCCACTGTAGACAGTTAGACTAATCAAAAATAGAAATTAAGAGTGTTGTCTTTTGACTTCAACTATGCTTGTGTTGTATTAATTCTGAAATTTATGTCGCTTTGGATGAAAGTGTATGCTAAATGACATTGTAGAATTGTAGAATCGTACAGCCACTTAACTAGATAATACTTATATTGTTATTAGTGGCCACTGAGAAAAATTGGCTAATTAATTAACTGAAAGGCTGAGTGGCAGCACCATATCCAGTTCTTTTAACATATCCACTAGTGGTATACCATCAGCCATATTTTTATCTTGGCGCTACTAGAATTTTGTGATGTGATTTGAGATGTTAAGACATTTTACAGGATAAGTGAAACTTTTCTTCTGCTGGTGGTGCCACAAAAAAGTTGGGGGATCACCTTGGTCATTGTGACTCATCCTCTGGTACACAATTTCATGGCAATCCATCAAATAGTTGTTCAAATATATCTGCGTATATCAGTCCCGCTACAATGGTAACATTTATTATGATTATACTCTTTAACTCTTTAGACAAAAATAAATAATCTAAAATATTAGTATTATATAGTACTGCTTATGTATTTTGTTAATATTAACACTTAAGACAATCATATTAAAATATATTCTTCTTCTTCTCCTTATTATTATTATTATTATTATTATTATTAATTGAACAAGGCTACCACTTTCTCCTCCTCCAAGATCAAGACCTCATATCTAAAACTTAAATAATTGAAAATATATAATAACAAATCATATAAAAATGAATAAAATAAGAACAATTAAATAAAGATTAATAAAAATGAAATAAAATGACAATCATTTTTTTTTTATCAAGACAGCCTATTTGAACTGAAGTGATTATTATTATGACTTATTATGGGCACTGACAGCAGTTTAAATGCCTGAAGAACGACATTACCCAGAGATCTGTGCCGCAGTATAAATAGTAACGAAAGGGGCGTTTCCTCAGTGACATGTGGAGGAGGTAAGAAGCGGATTGTTGCCGAGGACGCATTCAGCTGTCAGAGATAACGCCGCTCAGCCTGCTCTTACCTGGAGTTTCGCTGCCATGGACTTAACCGAGGATAGCGCTGTGGAAATTATCCTGTGCTGACCCACTTCTTCACACGTTGCTTTCTCTATACATATTTGACGCCTTCTTTCATTTCTGCCAGGTAAAGTCCTTGTCTCTCTGTAGTTTTCCAGCTAAAGGCATTGTTCATTTCGTTACTGAGCTGTAAGCATCCCTGTCGAGGAAGTAGCCCACGCGCTCATTTGTTGCTGTTTTTTGCTGCAGCTCGCGCGATAAGAAAAAAGAGGCGACTTGACATTTTATTTAGCTAGCAGAAATGTTCCTGTCCTATTTGGCCGCTCAGAAAACAGTTAAAATGTGACACACGACGTCCAACTGAGATTATATATTGAGGCAATGGGCTTTACTGAACAAAATACAAACTTTGTGAAGTGAATATGTCACAGTTGTGGAGTAGCGTGGAGCATCTCAATTTAGGTAAATATCACGTTTTAACTTAATGTAGACCAAACGCATATACAATGAGAAATGTCAATTTTTTTCTTCCCTCCTTTTGAGACATTATTCATTTGATGTTACAGAGATGCAAGTGAGTTCATGCCAAATTTCAAGCTGAAATGATGGTATAATTGGTGTTTTAACAAGAACACCATTATTGTCAACATAAAAAGAATAGACCACATTGACCACTTAACGTCTGTACGTGGTGCTGGCTTTATATTCTCTCAACATGGACACAGACTAAAGAATGGTGACCTACATTTAAGATGTACCCCATATTGGTTTCATTAGCAGCTAACAATAACACAATGCACAGAGAAACTTTCATTTAGTTTTATTAGCTGCTACTTTCATTTCTAATTGTTCTATGCATTACACAAATCGGTCTAACTTGAATCTGTCAAGTGTCATTCATTGTATTTATATATTTTAATGTCTGCTTTAAAATGAAAACAATTGAACACAAATTAACAAAATACACAGGCCACATTTACAGAAGGGCAAAGATTAGCTTTAAAGTTCAGTTATTCATGTCCAATGTAAATTATATTGACTTTAGGTTTATGCTCTTTTTGAATTGTTACAGTAGATGGTGCTCTGAGGATGGGCTAAACAATTCAGATGGTCTGGACCCAACTGATCACAAACTCCAGTAGAAGCAGTCAGTGTCATAAAAGTAATGGTGGATCCCCTTAGATGATCATAACATATAACATAATACTGCCTGTGTACAAATATTTTAACTCAATCAGCACCCATTTGTGCAGGAACATGCAAATGTTAAGTATTTTTAACTTAAAATAATTGAGCTCCACTGTATGTTTCATGTCAATCTTTTGCAGGTGTAGTCAGCCCTAAGGAACCATGTCGGACAAGATGTCCAGTTTCCTCCATATTGGGGACATTTGTTCCCTGTATGCGGAGGGCTCCACCAGTGGATTTATCAGCACTTTAGGGTAAGTTGATTTGTTTTTATTGTGGATTTTCACAACCCTTTTAATTCCAGGTTGAATTAAAGGCTTGATGGAGGGATTCAAGACCATGTTTCCCACTGCGCAGAATACACAAGTATAAAACAGCACAGGCCACAAAAATACTCATGTATTGATCTACTGGTTGCTGTTTTTAGTTTATGCGGCCGTATAATGGATGGATTCCTGTAATGGATGGATTTAATGCCCCTGTTTGGTTTCGTGGCATTTACTGTCAACATTAGCACTACCCATTTGTTTCTCTACATTTCATGTTGAATAATAAGTGAAGCAAGGAAAACTTTATTCCTCATGTTTTTTTGTTTAGCTGTGAGAATTTAGTTGAGGTTTGCAAAGACAGAGTTGGACTTGAATTTAGAGTTAAACTTGTAAGGATTGCAGGATGCCTTTCTATCTTTAAACACAGACTGAAGACCCACCTCCTCCTCAAAATGTACTGCATCTGGACTGAGCCCTCTCTGGACTTGAGCTCAAGTATTTATTATTCCCACAGTAATAGGCCATGTCCATTTGCTCTGCTGTAATTTGTTTACATCACTTTACGAACAGCAACAATCTTGTGTATTTTATAAGTAAGAGAATCCAATTTAAAACCGTATACAGCTTCATATGCTGTACGTATGTTTCGCAAAATAGCAGTGTCTAGGACTGGTTGATGTGGTAATATTAATACTATATAATATACCATCAAACAAACTAAAAAATTCTATCATACAGTATATATATATATATATATATATATATATATATATATATATATATATATATATATATATATATATTGTTTCAATCCCAGTGTTGGAAAAAACAACTGAACTGTGTGGTATTTATGTAATTTAGAGGATGCTTTACATTTTGGTCTTGCATATAGAAATGAAGCTCGAGCACATCAAAGAGGCATTGTTTTTCTTTGTTCTGAAACTGTTGGATTGTTTGCCCATACAGTTTTTAACGAAGTGGTGAACCTCACCCTGTCCATGCTTATGAACAACTGAGCCAGGATCCCCCTTTCATGTCATGATACTATCACCTGTTACCAGTTAACCTGTTCACCTGCTTTTTTTTTCTTTCCCAGCCTTTTCTTGCCCCTGTCCCAACTGTATGAAATTAGTTGCTAGCATCAAATTCAGAATAACCATAATAAACAGAAAAAGTTGATACGGTGAAACATTAAATATGGTATTTGTACAGTTTCCAATTTAATATTTATCAAAAGTATGACCAAATTATCTCATTCTGTTTCATTTACTTTTTAAAATGCCCCAACTTTTTTTGGAATCGGGTTCATATATCGGGATAATCAGGATATAAGGATTTGGCATATTGCCGTTTTGTTATCCCATAAGAGATGGCCCAGATGTTTGGCATGACACAGAAATAGAAAATAGAACAATTGTATAGACTATGCTATAAAAGGAAATATTGAGGCTTTTACAACAGAACCAAATGAAGCTTTTCAAACTCAGCAGTTAATGACTCCCACATATGTTTATGTACCTTTTCCAGTTGTTGTCAGATTGACGGTAGTCAAATGTCTATTAATATGGAGTGGAATACCGAGTCACTTTTGATAACATCGTCTGACAAATGTAATTGTGATAAGAATAGGGTTATCTTATTTTAGAAGTTATGGATCCTGTTGTAATCATTGCTCTCCTTTTTATTTCCTTGATGTGCTCTTCTGGTAGTCTGTTCTCAAATTACCCTGTCTCTTCCTGCTACAGCTGAGCACCGTATATTTAAGTACTTGACAACTTCCGTCCTCCTTAATTGCAGGCAATTAGTTAAAAGCATCTCATTTTGTGCAAATTGAGCAAATCTTGACATACAATTGACAATCACAAAATCAACAGAAAGCTAAAAGAAGAACTTAGAAAGGAGTAGGTGGCGTTGATGTGAGTGTCCCTGTCCAGCGTATCTGACATGTCAAGCTCCATTTTCCAGCCTTCAATTTCCTGCGTCACGCTCATCTCTTTCCTATCAATCCCTGCTATTTTTTGCCTCAGGGTATTTGTTTTTCTTCCACCCAGGTGAAAATGAGCGCAGGATTTGTGTCGTCCTCTCCTCTCTCTCCTTTGTCAGTGCTACAATCTCCCTTCTGCCATGTCACTCTTCACAGGCCATGTAGAGCCCACCTCTTTCACAGTTCAGTGTTATACGTCACCCACCATGGCAACAAATGTGTGCACAGCTTTGAAGACTGCCACCGTGATAGAGCTCGTTTGTCAAATTTCCCAGCTCATGTTGTTATGCGTAGTAATCATTTCGCCCCACAACTGCTGTAAAAGAGAAGAGATAAGAGGATGTGACTATAAATAGCACTGTTGTATTAGGTGTTTCATTTGCTGTCAGCATGCTGAATGTGACCCCTGAGAGGCGGCTGCAGCCACCTGGACCACTGCTGGCACGGAGAGGATAGCATCCAATGTCTTGGTGCAGCTGGGAGGAAGATGGGATACGGCCGTGATGCTGTCAAGAATGCAAGAGGAGATTTTCCCCTTGACCTTGGATATAGATTACCCTTGAAACTCCTGGGTTTTTTTTGGACCTTGGCCCATATGTGCATCAGTGTGATCAAGGCTATAGCTCTTCATTCCTATAGAGGAGGTCCTCTCACCATGTGTTCTTTTCCTTCATCATCATAGTGCTCCTGCAGTGCAGAGTATGCTGCATGAGCTATAAAAAGATGTAACTGACTGGACCAGCTAGAGCATCCTACTGAATCGTATTATTTGTTCTGCTCTACTATTTGATAGTATTCCCATGGGGTTCCCCAGAACTCCAGAGTATGATGGTGCTGTTGATGTCAAAAACATGTTTTAACAACATATTTACCAAAAAACAGACAAGATGGGATAATGGTGCCAAAGTAGATTATGATGAGGTAGTGCTGTTGTTGTATTTTTTAAGAAGGAAGCAGTGAAAGAACCCATCTTCAGGGTTTACTGAGGCCGGCAATACGCAAGGGCAAGAGGGGGCAGCACCCCCTCAAAAAAACAAATGCCTTGCCCCATCAAACCAATTCCGGGGTCATGTCGATTTATGAGCCGGGTTTCCCACTAATTACCTCGACTGTGGCGGTCCGTCATAGTCTCGTGCAGCTTACATCACATTTCAAGCTACTGAAAGTATATTTACACTATTCATAATATAAAGCTATTTTGCGTTGTGTTGCAATTGCTCAGCAAAGTGTCTGTCACCCATCAGTTAGTCAAATCCCCCGACCCCCACCTCTCCGTCCTCCTCAGAGACATGCGTGCATTCGTACACTTAAACACCTACCTGTCTGTATCAGTCCCACTCCCATATCCTCTATAAAATGTTCTGCTCTATATATGTTGTGTTCGTTAAATCTGTTTGTTTGAAAAAATCCGTAGTGATATTTTTTTAATTTTTTAATTTTTTTAGGTTATTGTTATTAGGTTCTTATTAGGCTATTTCCAAGACTTTTTCACACAGCTTGAGTTGTAGCTAAAAGAAAAAGGCTAAAATTATCATGCATGCCATAAAATGCATTTCTGCAAGGGACAGTAATATTATAAACTATATATTATAACTTGCATATAATCAATCTATATGTACCTCCGTTCAGAAGTCTTGATCCTTATCATCTCAGTTCTTGGTTGATAACTTCCTTCCATAATGCACATTTCCTTTTATAATACTATGGATGGAATACTAATAGTATTTATTTCTGGGCAGAAGTGCAGAAGAAACTTGGTGCTCTTGCTCTGTTTATTTCAAAAACCTCAGAAGGGCTTTTTTGTGTGGGGGTTTGCTCTATTTCAGTGGGTTGCAGAGATTTTGTTTTATTTAGTTTAGTTGAAACAACTCCCAGACTTGAGTTCAAACTCTTAAATATTGAACATGGGTGCTCCCCTGGTCTTCAACCTGATATTTATTGAAGATACCATTCAGTATGTTGTAATCCTGCTATTCATGTGTTATGAATGTGCAGACATTCCTGAATTAATCAAGCAATTTCAATGTTCATTTGGGCTTTTTCAGACTTGACATATCAGGGAAAGCACAGGTGAATAATGGCTCTGTTCCATTTAATTGTCCCAGTAAACCAGGATCAATAGTAGGACTGTTGAACTGATATAGCATTTCGGTACTAAAATGTCTAGAAACAAACAACTCGATCCGTGTTATGTTGTGTTGAGGTCTTTACTTGCATTGTTTCCAACAATGTTTAAACCCAAAGAAATCTGTAATTTTATTCAAGGTAATGGTTCGTCTTCATTTGGTCGCCTGTTAATGCCATTCAATGATTTCCCCCCTCTAGTTGATTTAATCAGGGAAATTTGGGAAACACCAGATGATATGTCAGAGTAATTGCAATCATACAAGTTCACAAAAAGCACTTTTCCTGCCACACAGCATCAGTATATGCATTAATTGCATACCATTATACGGTCCACAGACCCATCCACCTAATTTATTGATATGATATTTCAATATTGATCCAGTTTACTATGGTGTGCTACTATGACAACGCACTCGTAGTTATTATGAGTGTGATTGTTCTGACCTTGGATAACAGGTCACCACATAGTATTAGTTACAGTAGCTGTATGGGTTGTCCACTCAGGGTAAGTTAGCAAGTTAACATTATGTTTTCTAATGTTACTTGTGGCTATTTCATTGTGAGGTAAATTAATGTGACTAAACAAAATGTAAATACAACTTAAATATAATAACTAGTTCATGAATATTATTTCTGCCTGAGTCACTTCAAATTGATTTTTCATCAACAATGGTGGTTGTTTAACAATGAAGACAACAACTCCCATTATACTTACTGCCTTCCTTACTTTGAATTTGACACTAAAACGTAGATGATATTAGTAGAACTGGTTAACGTAAGGATTGTGGTATATTACTTTGATTGTTTGTTCATATATTGAAAAGCTTTCATTGAGTTTTAAAATCAATTGGATTAGCATGTGTTGACTCATCATAATGATGGTTGTGTCTCCAGGCTTGTAGATGACCGCTGTGTGGTACAACCAGACACAGGGGACCTCAACAACCCACCCAAGAAATTCAGAGGTAAGGCCTCAAAATCACACTTTTCAACTCTAATTATATCTTGATTTTTGTGATTTTCAGCAGTTGAAATGTATTATATTGAACATTGTTTCCTAATGTCACTGTTACAGTTTTACAGTTCAGCCATTTGAGTAAAAGTTATAATTTAATAGGCTTTACTTTGTTATTTAAATATACCTCAGTGGCCTGGCCAGGTATAGTCTATGTGTGGAAAAACACTGTAATTAACGCGAAGCTGTTGGCACAGGCCGCTGATGTAGGCTGCTTTTTAATTTTCCACAACGTGTCATAATGTCATATGCTAGTTCAGCTGGTTGGCATAACATCATACCGGTTTAAGCTTGTACACTGGACCAGACAGGCAAAACTGGAAATCGACCCACTTCTAGCGAGGAGTCTAAATCAAGTGTAAAACATATACAAATAAAAATGCTTCACATTAACAATGCTTCTAAATGTATCCACTAGTTTTATGGTACTTTGACAAAACGTCTCCATGAAGTATCACGTATAGAAATTCCCAGCAATTAAGGCCATTGCTGCCTATTGCAACAATAATGCTTTTGAAAAACTTCTTTTAATGTTTGTGATATTATGTTAGGTAAAGAACAGACAGACCTAAGGTGACACTATTTTTTTGTCTAGAAGTCCCAAACAAGCCTGCAGTGCATCTCGGGCTGCACGATTATGGCCAAAATGTTAATCACAATAATTTTGATCAATATTGGGATCCCGATTAATAATCACAATTATTTTGTTGATTTACCAAAAATGGGTTAGTTTAACTAATGGGTTCTTAACACTGTAACAGTTGTTATATTAGGCTAGATACAGAATGATACATTTTAAATATCGATTGATCACGTAAAATTGATCGTGGCAAGCCAAAATCGTGATCACAATTAAAATTCCATTAATTGTGCTGCCCTAAGTGCACCAGTGTTTAATAGAATCATGCAAATCAAAGCTTCAAAGTGCCAGATAGTATGTGTATCTTGTGATTTGTTTTATTCGATTTTTGATTAAGATGTATAGATGATTGTGCTACTACAGGGTTGTTTGGATCATTGTCTGTTAAGTTGTATGGGACATTTGTGTTGCAGGCATATATATGTTGATACTCATAATTCTCTCCTAACATTGGTGTCTCGTGCTGCCATATCTTTGCTAGAAAAAAGTAATCGTAAAGTAAGTGGCTTTTTCCTTCAGAACCCCTTGAATTATTTAAGACGTTTTTTGTTTATGGTGTATTTTAAAATTCTCTGTCAGGTTTTTAGACCATTCATTCATGCTGTGACCCTCCCCTTCTACCAAAAGGTGCTTCACAGTGTTACAATTTGGAGGCAGGCCACTGGATTGACAGTCACTTTCGTTTTTCCTAAAACCATGCTGAGATGGTAATAGTTATATTTGCATATTATCTGATTGGAAGCAGGAATTTGAAAACGGGGTTGACTGTAGCTATGATCACTTGGTTGGTAACAATGCCACTGAGCGCTGTCCCTTCCGATATGCTCACTTGGAAATAGATGGCCTAAGAAAACCTTTGGCACAGCATTATATGACCAGCAGCCATCTGTTTGTCAAAGACATGATAGATATACATATAAACTAAAAAAGTTTTTACAGCAAATTCTGACCCTTTGATCAGTCACTACAAAGTGGGTGATGATCATCTGATAACCTGACCACAGGTGTAGCTAATATAGTTTACACTAAGTGTACCCGATTGGCTGCCACTTCCTAGCAAATACTTGTCTAGATGTTTTGGGAGGTTTCCAAAAGAAGACTGCCAATGCCATTCCATTTACGTGGAACAGTTCACTTTTCAAGTTGATTGGATGGAATTGACCTTTTATATACAAAGAGGACTTTATATAAAACATCCCTGTCATTATTGCTGCTCTTCTGATGTCATCCATGAGTGATGATAGCCAAGAAGAGGATGATGCATATACACAGTCACTGACTGTGGAGGAATGTACTCTTTAAGATCTTTTTACACTGATTCATAGACACACTTGAACATAGGGTGATATCATGTAACATTTCTTTACAGTTTATGTGGGCCTGCATAGCTGTTTTTTTTTTATAATATGAAAGAGTTAGTGGGCTCATTTTGGTTCACAACCTGAACTTAATGTCTGAATCAGAATTATGCAATATGAAGCAAAACTTGTCTGCCTATCCATCCGTATGCCCGTCCCATTCTCGTGAATGTGACTTCTTGTGGTACTGTTTGGGATACTGAATTGTTGACTCTAATCTTGGATGCCCACCTTGAAACTCTGACCATTGTATTGATCTGCATTGTCAGGCTGAAGATGTTTGTGAGCATTCATGAATTTGTGTCTTCTTTACAGCAACATTCATAGTTGAAGCATTGTCTGCTGCCATGGTTACAACTGTGGTCTATCCTGTTCCTCCAGTAGTCCACCACAAACTCATTAGTTTTGCTGATATTATCCTTCAGGTGATGAAGCTCTGTATCAGTGGTCTGTACTCCTCTGTTAAAATGCTCTGAAGAGAAGACAGCATGCTTCTCACTGGAATCTTGCACTTCAATAATGTGATAACTTCCATTTAGCCAGAAAATACACTTTTTCTATTAAATTCCTTCTTTACTACATATATCAACTTCATATGATATATATATATATATATATATATATGCATGACTTCAAAAGCAAAGGGCAGGCATTTTTAGAGTTAATTTGTCTTGTCTAGCAAGACTGTTTTGTTGTCCAGTAATAGCCTAGCTACCGCATGTAGTGTTTTTGTTTGTAGTTTCAGGCACAGTGCCAGGCGGAATTAAGTATTAGGCTCATGACGGCAACCTGCCATTACATCTTAACATCTAATCACAGGCTCTAACCTGACAGCTTGAACATGCACAGTGAAGCTAGCAGCCATGTGGCTAAAAATACAATATCTCCAGGACCAGATGCTGTTCTGTTGTTTATTTGTTTTACCTTCCTACCCCTTACACCTTAGTGCTCCATGGATATATTGCATTCTATTTGGATGGATGACAATCGAAACTAGAAAATTTCCTCTGGGGAAATTCTGAAAGGGCCACGGGGGCTACTGCCAGTGTGTGTACACTATGGTGAGATTCTTCAGAGATTTAAAAAAATAGATACTAGTAATGTTATGATACTATATTATATACAAGGAGCACACCTACAACAAGCATTCCTTTTCAAGTATTTATTTATACTGCAACCTATGCCCTTTAACCTCAAAATGTGTGTGTGTGTGTGTGTGTGTGTGTGAAACGTGTATCTGGACGAGTGTGCGCCCTTACGCGCGCATTTGTGTGTGTGTGTAACGAAAAATCACAAAGTTACGTGTGTGTGTGTGTGTGTGTGTGTGTGTGTGTGTGTGTGTGTGTGTGTGTGTGTGTGTGTGTGTGTGTGTGTGTGTGTGTGTGTGTGTGTGTGTGTGTGTGTGTGTGTGTGTGTGTGTGTGTGTGTGTGTGTACGTGCGTGTGCGTGTGCGTGCGTGTGTGTAGCATGTGTATCTGGAGGAGTGTGCCCGCATATCTGTAACTGTAATCACATCAAAGGATCAAAGGCTTTGGGGTCGACCAATCAGAGCAGAGCAATCAGCAGAATTAACTGCCGCTGTAGAATGTTCCGGAACAGTGACAGCAGCCAGAGGTGGACAGATTGGAATTTCTGGCCGAGGGCCACGAGGGCCATGGCCCTCATGCCCTAGCAATTTGGCCTTGTGCCCTTAAAAAACATATCTGCCCTGAGGCCAACTGCCCCAGTTGATTTTGCGGTTTTCTAGTCTGCCTCTTTCCAGTCAACACAGCTTTGACACCTGCGTCTTTTGAGAAAAAAAGAATCTTTTGATGACATTCATCAACAGTGGTGGGTTTGATCCGAGCATGAACCGCTCGGACGGGCTATAATGACAGTTCGACACTAATCTATCACCAGCCAAGCAAGGAGACTTCATCAAACACACTCTAATCTGTCCTGCCACAGTCTCATGTGCTGCGCTTACGTCACATTTCAAGCTACTGAAAGTATTTTTACATGATTCATAAAATAAAGTTATTTTGCGTTGTTTTCTGCTTAGCAGAGTGTCTGTCACCCGTCAGTCAGTCAAAACCCCGACCCACCTCTCTGTCCTCCTCCGAGACATGCAAGCACTCACACACTTACACACACACACTCGTCCCCACATGATCGCTCCGTGTCTCACCATCACCGCGCGCCGAACTAAATACTATCAACCTGTCTTGGCCGTCAGAGATCCAAATGGTCTAAACACACTGTTGCATATGCCGTTCGGTAGCAGCGAGCTAACATTAGCTAACAGTTAAAGTTGTTTTAATCAACCTAAACTGTGACTAAACTAAACGCATGCAGCTTTCAAAATAAGAGTGCAGTGTGTTAAAAGAATCAACCACAGAATTTACAAGAAGACTGTCATAATAAGATGCCTTAAATAAAATATACAAGAACCTTTATTCTCCTTTAAAATAATTCTTAAAATATGCAATGATTAAGATCAGTGTATATGATGGAATAGTGGCATTAGAATGTGTGAGAGGCACCAAATTTGGGCTTTCATGGAAAAATATTCTAGCCAGCTATTTTTCCACACTGGCTGGCTACTCCATGTCCTAGTGGAAAGCATGTTGACAGCAATTAAACATGACACAGTAGGATAACAAAGATTCTATAATACAATATCTCCCGACTGTGAAAAATGTTATGTGAGGTGTTTGCTCTAATTTAGCTCTCAAAGTGCACAAGATTGATGCATTTTACAAGGAGATGGTTTTTTTTTACCTGCTTGACAGTTTCGACTGAGACTCCAATCTTCCTCAGAAGTATCATTACTAGTCCTTAAATTCAATTCAATATGGAAGTGGACTTAAAATCATTGTTTTATTTTATGGCCTTGGTGCCCTGGCTTTTGGCCTTTGTGCCCTCAAAAAAATTGACAACACAAAAGGCCAAATGGCCTTGCCCATAAAATGACGAAATTTCAGGCCTGTTGCTCACTCAAAGAGGTAAAACTTAAGTGTGGCTCATGAAAAAAGAAATTGTGAAACCATTGCCTTAAGGTATATAGTTGCAGATAAAGAAAAACATCACCCAACTGACTTTGTCAGCCAGTAACATTTATACAGATGTAAAGACATAATAGTGGTGCTAGATGGCTGATAAATGTTAAATGCCCCATGTACAGCCTTAGCATGTGAATGGGTGCTATAGCAATAGTGATGAAATAAAATGCAAGCATTGTGAAAATGTTTCACCTGTTTTTGAGTATGTAGGAGAAAAGGCAAAAGTGTTTTTACTGAATAACCGCAACATTTAAGGTGTTTATAATGCACACAGCACCACAGCAGAGTACATAACTGACATACTGCATCGCATTACATCACTGGTCACTCATTGTACAGTATATCTGGAGTCTCAGGCAGGTGTTGTATTGATTGGCCTGTTGCGGCCGTATGTCAGCTTGTATCTTGTTCATGTGATTTTGCAGTTCCAGACTGCTTAAACTGCTTGTTGCTTCACAGCCGGTGCAGAGTAGGGCTGTTTATCAGAAGGGGGTTATTTAAAATGGATTTTTCCTAGAAGTGACTGAGACAACACTAACACGGCAGCCAGACAACCTTAGTGTTGAACAGTAATGTGTGCCCTGCTGGAGCTTAGTGCATGACCAAAATAAGTGTAAACTTTCATCCAGAATTTCTTTGGTAAGTCAAATTGATGATCTACCTCACATAATGTGCTTTCTGCATAACATATTAAACAAACATACAAACTAGCCTGTTTTTTTAAGTCAACAAATTATGTCAAGTTTAAAATGAAGATAATGCCCAATGGATCAGTGCATAGTAGATGAGAGGAACATCTTTCTTTACTGTTGAGAAATGCATTGAGGACACCTATAAAATTAAATTATCTGACTCCAACAGTAAATCCTCTTACCAATTCTCTGCGCAGATCGTTTGATGGGGAATGATGAGCAGGAGACGTCCAACTTCTTAGTTTAACATAATTTTATTACAATACGTCAAGAACACATCCCTGACATGACATAGGCTGGTCAGTTCATGGAGGTTGGACCCCCCTTCTGTCCCTCGATTCCTTTTTTATAACCTAACAATGTTAAAATCATGTGGGTAGATCCCTCTCGAACCGTTGATTTGTCAGTTTTAATCAATATAAGGACACGTCATGTCACCAAGCAGTAATCTTCTCTGCCCATTACACCATGTCTGTGTCCTGACTTGTTATCAAAACTTTTAAAACAAACCTCCTGCCTTGTTATGACTTACAGAGATATAATTGGAGACACAGATTTTGCAATGTCCACATATAATATATCTTTTTGTGATGATAGAATCTTACTAAGTTTAAGCAGTTGGAATAAATGTATTTAGAGTAATCATAGTTTCTAAACCAATATTAACACATGATCAAAATCATTGTATCAAAAGCATTTTAAATGATTAATCCATGTCAGCAGAGAGAGAGGGCACACACACAGTTAGTGAATTACGCATGCAGATAGTGACCTTCGTCACACAGATAGTGACCCCCATGCACAGAGACAGAAAACAGAGACAGAATAACAGATTATTTCTAACATTACCTAAATAAATTTGTCACTATAGCACACTCAATTGCAAAGGTGGGTCATTTAAAGTTTCATGGAAGAGTCTAATTTACATATCCACATACTGGAAGACATTCACGATTACCTCCTCGTGACACTAAAAATCTCTAAATGGATTACTTTCTTTGTGTTTAATACACATGACATAAACATGGCATCCTGGTCTGAACCTTTTTGAAAGGAGCATGTTAACTGTAATTCATTAGTCAACATCTTCTCTGAAAATTTTTAAGTGAAGGCTCATGCAAAAATTGAGACACTTTAAAGCATGTTTACCATATACGAAACGGAATGGATTTACCGCAGTCTTTTCAACATCAAGTGTACTTTTTCTGGAGCTACAAGCTGAATTCTCAGAAAAGCCCAGTGAAAATTAGCCTAGCTAACTAATGTTATGTTTCAAGGTTTTGTTGGGGCGTATAGTTTGCTGAACTGGGTTAATGGGCCTACTATATGACTGCCTAACACTTTACTTGGCAGCTGAGGGAGAAAATAATGACATCCAGCATCTTCAACATAAAATAGCAAAAGTTACCATGCAAGTATTTTAATTAAACACCAGATCATTTGACTACAAATTACTTGAGGGTATAATTCTAACATGCACAAGTTTGAGTTTAATCATCTCAACCCCAGTAAGCTCCTGCAGCTATAAAGGGTGTAGTCGAGTCTGAAGGCCAACATTAAAAGTGTGACACTTAGGTCCAACATATTGCTTTGTTCTTGCATTTAAGACTGGACATAGGAGTAACTTGGATAGATATGGGGTTTAAAGAGGAGGCCTGGGAACCTCATGGTGCAGTTAGCAGTGATGGGTGTAGCTGTCACTTTTAATGAACCTGAGACACCTCATCATGAGCCCTGCATCATTCATTAAAAATGTGTCAATAGCGGGCTCACTGGTTAATTAAATAACCAGTTTTGAGCAAGTGTTCTTCTGTGTTGTCAAGAAATCCTTAAATGTTCTGGAAAGGTCCTGGAAAAATTAATTTCTTAAAAAAAAAAAAAGTGGGAGCCCTAGTTTGCTGATGAATGTCGAACTGCCATACCATATATTCTTTACCATTATGATCCACTAAAGTATGACTGTAAGCTATCATGCACTGTTTTTGCTGCTAGCTGTTCTATATCTGTGCATTCAGAGGCCTACATGCCAGTTTTCTGTACCATGGAGAGTTCTATGGGTCGGATAAATACCATATATGTAATACTGGTGTATGGGTTTAAAAATGGCTCTGTCTTTCCATTTATGGATGCAGAGAAACAGCCTCAGTAGTCTGTTGTTAACTGAGCCATTCAAATCATATTCAAAGCTGTGGCTTCACATCATAAAACAGCAGTAACAGCAGAGGAACCCCAAATATGTATGTGCTATTTGCACTTTTAAGTCATCCCATGACTGTGTGTGTGCACCTCTGTGTACATACTCACATACAGGTTGATTGCATGCTGATGGAAATATGTTTCCCTCATTTTTAGACTGCACATTAAGTTTTGAAATATCAAGTGAGAGTACATGCAGGAGACCTGCATATTAGGATCTACGTTTTCAGTTGTGTTATGTGATGCATCTTATCTGGGTTTTTTCTTTAACTTTGCACTAGTTATGTGCAGAATTATTTAAACTTAAATTCCTTGTTGTATTTCTTTTGTCAAAAGAGTTGAATGATAATTAACCATACTATTTAAATATAAGATAGGGATTATATCTTTCGAATAAAGTAGTTCCAATGAAAATAGGTGACAGCACATGTTGTGGACTTTCAAGAGTAACCAGGAAAAGTTTCTTGTAAAACACATTGTTGCTTGATCTTTGTACTGGGGTGACTGCAGAGACCTCACAGACAGAAAGATGGACAACTACAAGTAAACTTGAAAAACTTGAAAATTAAACTTGAACTTGAACCTTAAAAACTTAAAAAAATC
The DNA here is from genome assembly GCF_030273125.1 of Centropristis striata. Taxonomy (NCBI): domain Eukaryota; kingdom Metazoa; phylum Chordata; class Actinopteri; order Perciformes; family Serranidae; genus Centropristis; species Centropristis striata. The sequence goes on along the minus strand of NC_081519.1, from coordinate 19,621,626 downwards.
TGATTTACCTCAGCAATGCAGGGTTATCATCTTAAGACATAGTGATGAGGAGATAAATAAGACCCAGACAACACCAGTAAATCTGTTTTGTACACTTTGCTTATAAATGGCTGATGTCATTCCTTTTCAAAAAAGAAATACCGGTATGTCATGGCTGATAGTAAGTTTAGCATTTCATATTTTATGAAGATAAAATAAATCAAAAGTAGGTCAGGTTGAAAGAAATGGCTACCCCAAGGTCAGTGTTTTCCAGCCACAACAGCAACGCTGGTATTGTTTCCACCTTTCACTACCACAGAACCAGATTTTAGTACTTTGCCAGGTGTTTATATTTCTGTCTGTGGACAGATTTTTCCACAGTGATTAAGTTATTATTTGTTATTTGTGTGGCAACTTCTACTGCTGTGAGAAAAAGTTTAAGACCTTTTCACAGCGAACAATTTGACTTGTCAAACACAGGTGTAACTAATACCATTAATGATGGCTCCCTTCCATTTGTATGTGTTACAGAGCCCTGTCATTGTGCATTTTTATGTGACTTTTCAGTCGAGTGGGGCCATCATTTATGTTATCAGATCCACCTGTGCTTTTCCTGTTCTGACATCAGTCATAATTACACCAGAAACTGTTCAGGTGTCTTCAAAACGTTGAGACCTCAGCAGGGCAGGTAAGCCCAGAGCAAACATAACTCCATTGTTCACTCATTCACTACTTCCAATATAATAAACTGCCATCACTGACAGGTCACACAACTATCATCTATCATCCATTAAATGTAACACAATATTTCCTGATAAGCGATGAAGTACAAAGCATGGATGGTAATTCTTTTCACTCCATGCTGGAATGCTTTCAAGTCACTATACAGCATAAAGTCCACATTCAGCTGGACAGCAAAATAAAATAAATGTAATTTAATGTACTATAGGGAGGGATTTCAGTCTTAGCCCATACCAACCTATGAGCTGGTCTGCTCAGTTAAATGTGTGTCAGGTGTATTGTAATGGCTGCTGAGTTTGGGGTGAGAAGAAGATTGGATTGTACTTCTGTGTAAAAGTCCATAGTAGTCCACACCAACTTATGAAATAAAACTGCAGCAAAAAGCAATTGATGCAGAAGACAAAACTGCATTTTTCACTGTTGACTGTTGTAACTACAAACCCTCTGCCAAATACCTCCCTGCCCATGAAATTCACATCACGTCCCAGTTTATTATTTTTTTCCCTTCATAACCCCAACTGCTCATTGCTGTCAGACAGATGTTCTCCCAGTGCCCCATTTCCTCCATTGGTCCTTGGCCTCCTTTCTGCCTGTCCTTAACCCCATGGCCCATGATGGCTAACCCCTGGAGACTCCTTTGTTGGCCGCATTTCAGATGGAGGCAGCCAGCCGGCCGCTGTGGCTATTTTTATCCTGGTTTTAGCTCATCAGGTCCCCTGTTCCAGTTAGCATATAGATACTTTATGTCTATGAAGACACTGACTACTAACAAATGCAACATTTTTAACATGTGCATATCCTGTGGGTGATTTTTAGCAGGACTGTTCCCGACAGAGTTTGTCTTTCAGTTTAAACATGACTAAATGTAAATGTCTTGAGCAAGTGTCCGTTGTTAAAATTTGCATGTGTAAGATGAGCTGTGATGTTATGGCAGGACATTTGACTGTAAATGGCTGGAGTCTGAAAACAATTCAAACTGTTTGGGGGTGTTTGATGCTGAATTTGTTGGTGATGTTTACATCTTTAATATCCATTATCTTTTTTTTTACTTTATCAAATATATTTTGTCAATTGTAGTAATGTATTACATCATTGATGGTAAAAAGTATTAACACATTTCCAAATAAATCATGACATTAACGGGTGTATTGGCAAGAATCTGGTGATACGGTATCATGACACAGGGGTGAGGAATCAGTATATTGTAATTTATTGTGATAATGTAAGCAAGGCGATATATTGCAATTTTAAATATTAATATATAAAGACCATACCACCATATGCAATAAATCTGAATAAATGTTAACTTTTTTATGCAGTTCGAACAGTGAAATCTGGATCTGCATTTCACATAGTTTCTGTGACATCCACCACCATAGCACTACTTTTTGTGCAATCACTGTGCCATGCATCTTTGCCTGTAAACTAAAATTTATTTAAAAAGCGTATTATGTTTTTGAGAATCAATTAAGTACCACAAAACAGAATACTGCTATACTCAAATGTATCAATATTTTCTTACACCCCAATTAAAGATGCATTTGAGGATATTGAAGTCCATTTTCTTACTATCAGTGAGCCAATTTCTTGAAATGTTGCTGTTGTCTTTGACAACTGATCTCTTTAAAATGAGGTCAGACAGTCTGGTATTGACAAAAGACTAATTCTAAATCATGACAACTGGCTTCTCTTCTTTCCCCAGACTGCCTTTTCAAACTGTGTCCTATGAACAGATATTCCGCACAGAAACAGTTCTGGAAGGCAGCAAAACCTGGTGGCAACAGCACCACAGACACAGTCCTCCTCACCAAACTCCATGTAAGTGTGCTCTTTAACTTAGTTTGTCTGCTCTTTGACTTTTGTCATGGTGAAATTAATGGAATACGTGACTCAAACCCTTGCATTTATGTATAATGTGTATGTAGCATAATTATCTCCAGAAATACTGTTGTACTAGAAATACTACTATTGACTGAATTCTGTTTCCTTGAGCATCTGTGTTTCCTGCTCTGTGTTTTAGCACGCTGCTGACCTGGAGAAGAAGCAGAATGAGTCTGAAAACCGCAAGCTGCTGGGATCAGTCATCCAGTATGGAAATGTCATTCAGGTGTGTTCAGGAACCTATGAGATAAGCTCTTGTTAAAAGCCCTGCAGCCACATTTAGCACTATATATGACGCTGTGTGCTTGATAATATTGACTATAATTCTGTTTTAATCAGAGAGGAGTTTTAAATAATTGCTACAGCACAAAGGAGGGCCATAAAGTTGTCCGTTGTAATGTCTTATCTTGCCTCGCTTGTTGCCCAGAAATGGGTAGAGACAGGTATGAGATCATCTGAAGACATAAATGGTCATGCATTCTTTCTAAGTGATGTACACAAGAGAGACCGTACATATAGTGAAGGATGATGGATGGATTATTCAATGGGCCTACCAAGCACAGTCCCATGGGCCAAAATGTTACTCAAAGAGACATGTGCTAACTAGGAAGACCACAAAGAAACATAAAACAACTTCATAGAGACACAAAAACGACCACAAAGAGACTCACAAAAACAACAACAAAGAGAAACAAAAATGACTACCAAAGGGAGACAAAATGTCTATAAAGTGACGCAAGGCAACAAGAGAGAGACACAAAATGACTACAAAAAGATACAGAGCAACAGCAATGAGACTCAAAACACAAAATTACAAAAAAAAGGGGCAAAACAAATACAGACAAAGATAACTACAAAACAACAACAATCATGTTGTATGCCATGCTCCTATGCAGAAAATGAGGTGGGGCCTTTTACTGGCACCTAATGTCTCATAATCTGCTCTTATGTAAGATTACTTAGTTTTAATGGACATCATTTTAGTAATAGTGACCACTAATTGGTTCATGGTTTGCCTCGAAAACTATTTTTAACAACAGCTAGCTTAGATGTGCACTTGGCATTTTGCCAAGTCTCATCCTGTCTACTATTTGTGGTGCAAACTCACTTTTTTTTAACACCATATATTGCATTGTAGGATTAAGTTTAGTTAAGTTGGCTGTGTGCCCCAACAATATGCAAAGCTTATGAAATTCCAGTCTAGTTGGTAATATATTATTTTGACAGGTCTGAGGGTTGTTGGCTAAATGGCAGAACCAACAGAGGTCATGAGAATCATTTAAGGATAAGACACTTGAATTATTTTAAGAAGTAAAGACACCAAACCGTTCTGGAGATGCGTGTTTTCAGTGAAGTGTTTGCTTTGGTCCAGTTGTACCAGACTATGACATATTTCCATCTTGGTTCCAGCCTCTTGTTGTTTCCACTGTCTGCATCATGCCATTTATAATGGTCCTGCAACCATAAAAGACTGTTTCTGTTTTTTTCCCAACAGTTGCTGCACTTGAAAAGCAATAAGTACCTAACAGTGAACAAGCGCCTACCTGCTCTGCTGGAGAAGAATGCGATGAGAGTGACTCTGGACTCAGCAGGAAATGAGGGATCCTGGTTCTACATCCAGCCATTCTACAAGCTGCGATCCCTGGGAGACAGTGTGGGTAGAGCTGGGTGTGGGATTCAAGTTTATTATGATGTGTAGGAGATATTAAGGATGTATTTTTAGATTTTTTACAGGATTTGAAACTGCAAGCTTGTACCTTGGTTTTTAGGACTGAATGAATTAATGACAACTGGCCAAATCTGAGCACCAGGGATTTCTGGAAAACTTCCAAGGGACATTAAGCACAGACATTTTGGAATTTTTCTACAATTTTAATTTAAAAATTGTACCTTAACTAGTGAACATTTACCAGGGGAAATGCACATAAAAAACAATACTAAGTCATATGGCATGATTTGGTTAAAAGTCTGCATATTTAATTAAATTATAACCATGCACTGCATTTTGCAGCACTCTTCTGTCACATGTACAAATTATTTGCCAGCACACCATTAAATAGAATTCAGTCATATTACAAAACCCTCTTCATGCATAGTACATTCTCCCATCACATGTGCAGCCCACACTACTGCCAACACAACTCCACTGCCTGAGCCGTAGACTGTATTAAGTATGGACAATGCATCTCCACTTACTCCCATTGTACAAAAGTAAAGCCAAAATATCACCGTCTTCCACTGGTGACCTCATTTGGAGCCAGAGTCTGCACATTAATGAGCCGTAATTTTCCCGCCAAAAACACCTGCCTGACCCAAAAAGAGCACAATGTGAGCTTTCAATCATGACTTTGACCCCTGTTTTATAGCATTATAGCAGCTTATTAAAACCAAACTTATAAGAAAAATGAACACTTATAGTGATAAGTTTAGTGACCTATGCTGTTGCCAGCTACCAGAGGGCAATGGATATGTTTTGGCTTAACTTATGGAGTGCTGTCAGGCTATCCATATTTATATACAGTCTCTGGTCTTAGCCAGAGGACTATTGGTTTTCATGCAAGATTTGTTCATATTACTGGAGGGAATTTATTTAATATTTTTTATGATATTTCAGTTCAGCAGATAGTAGAGTACAAAAGCAAAGTACATAGTTTATAACTTGGTTAAGACCTTCTGCTAGTTTTTTCAAGCTGGCTTTTTCTTGGGCTATAACTTGTTAGCTTGATTAAGCATGCTAACCGAGGTGTTTTAAATAACATATTTCCATTAATTCATTAATGTAAAAAATTCATTATAAATTAGTTGTTCTCTTTAAATCCTAAATTGGCAAACAGCCCACATTGTCAGCTCAAATTTTCAAAGTACCTTTCCCCATTAGTTGACTTACTAGCTAACTCACCACATGGCACATTTCACAGTGAATGTAATTTGACAAGAAATTGATTTATTTTGCAAATAAATTGGTTATGTCTGCTTTTGATATGGCTAAAGGTTCATTTCTATAAATATATGACATAATAAAGACTAGCAGATAACCCCTATATTTCCACTAGATTTAAAGTTATTTCCTATTAATTCTCATGGAAAGATTCCTCGCTAAATATTATTTAATAATTATCATTGAGTAGTCATTGCTATAAGGGTGGGATGCTAAATTGGTGTAGTCTTTGAAAGGTACGAGATATGACACTATGGATATACTGTAGCACACAACACATGGAAATAGCCTTTGCTGATTACGCTTTAGTGTCTTATCGTGCCTGATGGAAGTTAATAGAGTTAAGATGGCTAATTTGCTATTTAGGTCACACTTTATTGTTTAATGTGTAATCTGCATTTGACCCATCTTAATTATTTAATAACTGGAGCAAGTACTAATAGATCAGGTCACTGGACTGATACAAGTGATACGTTTAAAACCCTTTCTCATTTTAAAAGTTAATGTTTTTTTAGTTGCTTGCCAGTAGATAGTGGATGTCCTTATAGAGTCAGTCTTATAACATGCACACTCAGTGGTGTGAGCAATCTCAAACACGTTACTCATGATTAGACCAAAACTTTATTCATTCATGCTTGCTGCTGATATCTTTCTTTATGATTAGGGATGTCCAGGTTCAGTGCTACACCATTAATGAGCCTCTGTCTGATCCTGTCCTCTCACACACAATACGGTCCACGACTCCCTCTAGTGCTTTTCTGGTGGCTAGCATGAACCAGGTCTCCAATAGCTGCATGCTTTGTTTACCTCGTGAAGAAAGGGAATTAAAGAATGATGGAGAATATCTTGGGAGGTGACATACTTTTGGTTAAGAATTTAAATGGATTGCTCATTCCCACACAGTGGCCCTCAGAGCAGCAGTTTTTCCATCTTGTTACAATATGTCCTATTGCCCTTCACAGAATGAGTCTGCATTTAAAGATGTTAATTGAAAAGGACACTTACATTGTCATCCATATTGCATTGTGGTATCACATCTTGTATCTGAGTAACGGCAACAGATTCTTGTTGATTTCACTGTGTGTGTCTCAACTAAAAAGCCATTTAAATGCAGTATGTTATGTGTATCTATATTTCTCCTGCAGGTGGTGATTGGAGATAAAGTGGTCCTTAACCCTGTGAATGCTGGTCAGCCTCTACATGCTAGCAGCCACCAGCTAGTCGACAACCCAGGATGCAATGAGGTACGTGAACACTTGCCTCACAGGGCTTTACAGTAAATGAGACACAACAGAGTATCCTCATATGCTTCATGAAAGTAGAATATGAAACTGCAAGTTTCAAACCCTGCGTTGTATAAGAAGACATACATTTTTCTGTATTGTTCACACTTTTCTCTCTCCTCTGTCTGTCAGGTTAATTCTGTAAATTGCAACACAAGTTGGAAAGTTGTTCTGTTCATGAAATGGAGTGACAACAAGGAAACAATACTCAAAGGGGTAGGTACCCTCACGTCTTTTTGTGACATTAGCACAACTCCATTGTCTTTTTACAAACATATTAGAACACATTAAACATTAAAAACATAATTTAAGATCAGTTGAAGAAAATACAAGCATCTCCAAAAATGTTACTTTCGGTATGTTACATACTGTGTGTGTGTGTGTGTGTGTGTGTGTGTGTGTGTGTGTGTGTGTGTGTGTGTGTGTGTGTGTGTGTGTGTGTGTGTGTGTGTGTGTGTGTGTGTGTGTGTGTGTGTGTGTGTGTGTGTGTGTGTGTGTGTGTGTGTGTGTGTGTGTGTGTGTGTGTGTGTGCATCTGTCTGTCTGTCTGTCTGTGTGTGTCTGTGTCTGTGTGTGTGTGACTGCAGGGTGATGTAGTTCGGTTGTTCCATGCAGAGCAGGAGAAGTTCCTCACTTGTGACGACCACAGGAAGAAGCAACATGTTTTTCTCAGAACAACTGGCCGTCAGTCTGCCACTTCTGCCACTAGCAGCAAAGCACTGTGGGAAGTAGAGGTTAGCACAATATCTTATCCAGATGGAAGCTAATTCACTCTTTGGTGCTTGTCTGTCATTGTCCTTTTATTAACTAGATAATAAATAAATAGTTGGTTTTTTTTTTTGGCTTCTAACATTGAAGATATATAGTCTACAGTTATTTATGTGGCTTTACTGTAATAGAAAAAACATCATCAAGATATCACAAATAATGCATCTACAATCCTTGTAGCAATTTTATATGTATGCCTTCTTTGCCATGTCTTTTGCCATTTCCAGGTGGTCCACCATGACCCATGTAGGGGAGGTGCAGGCTACTGGAACAGCCTGTTCAGATTTAAACACTTGGCCACAGGGTGTTATTTAGCTGCTGAGATGGGTGAGGTGTGTGTCAACTTTTTCTTTCCATCTTAAACTGTTAAAGATCCTATGTTCAAAGAGACAGGCACTGTAATTCCAAACAGGGTGAATACAGGTATATTCAGACAGATAGCATGAGAAAATTTGTATTATTAGAACATTAATTCATGTAAACATGTTCTGGTAGAAACACAAAATACAAGTATGAGTTGAAAACAAGCATAATCTGTCCCTTTTGAATACCCATGCATACTGTTTATTTACTTTCATTCGGTGTGATCTGTCCAGTTTTAATCAACAAAGTACTCTGACATGGTTGGTCTAGAGCCATATGGTGTAGACATACTGGTAAATTAGATGGCTGGTGCAGTGACCACAATTCAATGCTGATTTGACATGTGATTGTGTTTCCCAGGTGAATGCAGACTTTGAGGAGGAGAGCGCTGAGCAGCGCTCCTCAGTAAGACTTGATCTTTTTTCCTCTGCTTCATGCTGGTTGCCATATTTCTATTGATCTAATCTGCTCAATTCTGTGCTGGGTCTTTGCTCTCTGCTCTAGGTCGTGGACTTTACACCCTTTAATTTCCAGGTACTGTCCTATAATCTTTACTTGGCTGCCTCAACCTACCACAAAATTCATTGTCATGTCTCCACATGCATCATACTTTTCAATTTCTCTCTTGGCACACTCAATCATCAATAACTCTTTCTATTTAGGTTGTGTGTGCCTTCATTTTAGTAGCAGTACACCACAGGGTGTCACTAAGGCATCATCTCATCTCTCTGATGTATGTCTCACCATTAGGTGGCAGTGTTGTACAAACAATACTGACCCTATCAGTGATGTTGTGTGTACCTGTAGTTTTCCAACAACGTGCCAACAAGGCCCAACAGTCTGTAGTGATGACTTTATCTTACTGGTTTGCACTACTTTAGTCAAGAGTGAGAGCTAATCTGAGTGTTGACTCATAGGTCAAAGTGAAAACACTCATAGTCCTTGGCCTCATTGTGGTTCAGAAAAGTGATAGCGTGGCTCTGTATGTTTTGTAAACCTCACTACATGTTTTCTTGCTCTAGCTGGATGCAGATAATGAAGCTTTACGAGGTCGCCTGCGAGCTCCACAGGAGAAGATCATGTACACGTTGGTGCCAGTTCCTGACGGCATGGACATCTCCTCCATCTTTGAGCTGGATCCTACAACTCTGAGAGGCGGAGACTCCATGGTGCCCAGGTATAATGTAGTATATACCCACGCACCAAACATGCAGTACTTTTCCTGGGGGGACCAATTCATTTAAAAGTTACATAACATTCAGATATCACAGAGGGAGAGCATGATTTGAGGGATAGGTTGGATTTTTGTCTAGAGGGATTGTTTGACATCAGTGTATTAGCGTGGCCATCGGACAGGGAGAGTAGAAAAACATATTTAAATGTATGCGATATTAAGAATGTTTTCACCACTCTACCTTGCTGTCAGACAGCCCTCCTCGACGGGGAAGTGAAACTGTTATGTATGCTATCTTCAAATCCACCAAACCACTTAATAAAAACAAATTTCATCACATAGAACACCAGAATTGCTGGTCTACCACTTCCTTAATCGATTAGTTTGTTTGTGTTATTGTGTGAATCCAAACTAACCCTTTTAAACACCAAAACCATATCCTGTAGTTAATACACCAACTATCAAATTGTTTTACAGACGAAAACAGTGATATAAGAAAATGTAATATTAACATCATGTTGATAAAACACATAGGATAATATTGTGTAAATAATACTAAAGCCTCTTAAACCATTTTCATTTCTTTCCATGTAGTGTAATTGTTATTTTTGTACAGTTTGTACAGACTCTATTTAATTTTTTTAAATTTAATTTATTTTTTATTTGATAGGAACAATGCAGTTAGCATAGATACAGGACATGCATCTGATGTGCTGCATACAGAGATATAGCTTCAGCTAATTTTCAACTCCCGTCCCTAGTTGGGCTTTTACAACTACATACAGAATCACAATACTATCAAAATCCAATATACAATTACCCCATCTACAAAATAGAATAAAATTACAAACAATTACAATATACATTTACCCTGAGAAAAAAATAAACCCTGTATAAATATAGCTTAGAGTTTAAAATCATCATAAATCTATACAACAATAAGGAGAAAAGAAAGAAATAAGAGAGAAAAGGAAGAAAGAAAAAAAAACATCTTACATACCAATCCAACTACTCAAACAAATATATACAATAATAATACAAAGGATAAAAAGAAAAACATTACAACCCAATCCAAAATAACTACTTAGACTATAAGACTTTAAGAATGGGCACAGCTCTGGTTTGCTTTAAGCCAACACTTAGTGTTTTTTGTGAATGTTTCAAGATTAGTTATTGATTTTATTTCAGTTGGTAATGTATTCCAGATTTTACAACCTTTAATTGAGAGAGCTGACTGTCCAAAAGTGGTTCTACGGTGTTGAATTCTGCAGTTTCCCTCCACTGTGTTTCTTGTTACTCTGTTACTGTCCTGTCTTTGAATATATCTATGAAGAGGTTCACTTGCAAGGTTATTAATACATTTGAATACCAACTTAAGAAAACACAAGTGTACAAAACTGTGAAAACTCAAAAGATTGTATTTTTTTAATATAAGACAATGATGCCACCGGATGGGTTTTTTATCCATTATTTTTAGTGCCTGGTTGTATAAAGAGGAAATTTTCTTTACTTCAGAAGGTGATGCTTGAGCCCATACAGTCAAACAATATGTAATATGAGAAAAAAATCATAGAGTGCATGAAGATCTGAGCTGCTTGAGTTGGAATATAATGCCTATTTAATCTGAAACAGTTAAGATTACTCTTCACAGTTTTTGTGATTTTCTTAATGTGTGCATCAAACTTGAGCTGGGGATCTAAAACTATTCCTAAGAATTTAAATTCATTGACCTCTTGAATTTCTTCATTCTTTATTTTAACATGAAGACTTTCATGAGAGCTTGGTTTTCGTATTAAGAAACACATTGACACAGTCTTGTTTAAGTTCAGAATGAGATGATTGCACTCGTATTTTGAGTGGAGACAACACGCGTCGCACATAAACAAAGTTCAAAATGCATTTGACTGAAATCAGTTGTTGTTTTTTTTAGAATTCTATATATATATTGTGATAATATCGCAAACATTAATTATTTTGGCCACCATAACACTTATTATATAATAATTACTCCTCTGCCTGTAACTACAGAATGAAAAAAATGTTTGTTGCTGTTAAATACCCATTACTGTACAAACTTGCTCGAGACTGCTTAAAAGTTTGATAGAGAAAATGTCAGAGAACCTGTCAAGGGCAGCCATGCTTCTCACCCTTTTAGTGGAAAAAAGTTAATGTTGGGGATGATCGAAGAAATGGGTGGAATCACACATATCTCAACACCAATCAGAGTGATGTCAAGACTAAAATAATCAAAGTGGCAGTGGTACATATTTGACTCATGTTAAGTTGAAGGGGAATTCGGAACTGCCGGAAGGCAGTTTCTGAGATGGTGAGAGTTTGTTTAGTTTTGTAACTACAGACAAGGGCATTTTTTGTTATGCATGGTCTTTTTGGTCTATGTTAGCAGCACTTATTGACTTGACATTCAAATAACTTAGTTTTGCATGTTCAGTTCAATCACAGAAAGTAGGAGAAGACACTGTTGGGGTCATATTGGTGCGGTGTTTGTTTTATAATTATCTTCTTATTTTACATGTTTAGCTTCTATGCATTGATTGACATTGATATCATGCTGCTTAAGTTGGAAGTCTCATTGCATTATGCTTTCACTTATTCATAAAATACACCTGTGTGTGTGTCTTTGTGAATGGAAATGTACTACTCATGATGTGATTCTAGGCAAGGAGGGCATGGAAAAGTACGAAACAGCAAAATGTTGTAATCAGGCAGAGAATAGATGTGGAGAGTGGGCACAGGAGGGGAAAAACTAAATTTCAAAATGCCATGTAAAACTCTTTGTTACGTGTCTTTGCTAACCACAAACTAGATGTTGTGTAAACAAGTACGTGAATGTCTCCATGCACAAACACATCATCTGGGAGATAAATGTTTAATCATAAATCTGCTCTTCCCAGGTTAGTTTAAATTAAGTCATACTGAATTATATTTTATTGAAGCAAAATACTTGATTAAATGACTTTAATCAAGAAATTACTAGAAATTTAAATTTTAAATAAAATTTAAAAATGTAAATTTCATGTACTTGTGCATAAAAGCATGTTCTACATTTGTAGAACATTTGCATACAGCCTATGTGTTGTTCTTGACAATACCGTGTGAGGTGGAATGTATTGCTCTAAAATGACATTAGTACACTTGTCCTTGTCACATGCACATGAGATAAAAACAGAGGCTCTCCACTTCGTGCCAAAGCCTTCATTGTGTCACATAGTCAGGTGCGTGCCTGCATGCTTCAGGCTACTTCTGCTAGCTCCTCCCATTCCTACCTGAAATAACCCTGTCCCTTAAACTTTAGCCAGGGGATTAATTAATTCCTCGAGGAACCTGTACACAAAGGTAAGCCTGTTAGCTTCAGTAGGCGTTTACGTAATGCTGCCAAGAACATAGCTACTGTTAGTCCTGAAGCCCTAACAGGCTACACACACACACACCTACTGTTACACACGTGCAGTGGGTATGAAAGACATAGTTGGCTCAGACTTTACTATGTGCAAAGGTTTAGTGCTTAATGGAGGAGAGATGATACTGTACAGGTCACTACTGGCTAATCTGTAATGCCACACTCTTGGCTGAGGAAGCCATTGTAAGCAGTCTCTGCACTACAGAGGGACTTTGTTTACTTAACTTGCTTCTGTGTTATTTCTGAGCAGCAAGGACAGAAACTGATATACCAATATACACTGTGCCACCATACCACTTTATAAGGTACACCTGTCTAATGCAATAAATTCTCTCTCTGTAATCATAACCCTATGTTTTTTTATTGGACTGGTATCGGAGAGGTGTTGCTTTATGATCATAATATCATCATTTATGAGACCTTGTTGGTGGAGTGTTGGACTGTGTTAAAATATTCTGCCTCCCTCATGAATGTAAATGTCACAGTCATCCTGTTCTAGTTACTGTACTGGTATATAAAATACAGCAAATCAAGCCTGTTAATAGTAACTCTCTTTAAACCGCTAGGTGGAGACAAATAGACATAATGTTTCTCCCACCTCTGACTGTTTGTCTTGTGACACTCACACACTTGAGCACAGATACACATATGTTAGTGTTACATTTCAGTTTGAAGACCAGCAGCTGATTTACTGGAGCTGGGCTCTAAACAATGTTATGGTCTCACTGGAAACTTTAACAAAGCAGTTGTTGAGGGGTGTTGATTTGATGAGAGTTTTTGGGGCATTTTGGCTTTATTAGATGGGTCACAGTAGAGGAACAGGCACAAAATGGTCAGGGAGAGAAAGACCACAGAACAAATGTCCCTAGCTGGAATCAACCATTCTGATTTAACAACACCTACATTAAAACAGATACTGCTACTATTCGAAGTAGTAGTTCCTTTCCTACTTCTAGTTCAAGTTTGTGCTCATTCATTTCTTCTCAGTATGGTGCTAGAGAAAAGCCCACTGGATGAAAACAAATCTCAAGATTTAATTCCACAGAGAACATGAATGTGTTAATCACATTTTCTGGCAACTGGCCTGTTAGATTGTGAGATATTTTGTGTGCTCGGAAGGGATATTATTGTGAACTAAAACTGAAACTAAAACAAAAAACCCCTTTGTTTATTTCACATGCTGTCTAGTATTGCAGATTAAAGACAAGAACATAAAATATAGATACACTAAAACTAAGCAAACACATAAATGTGCTCAATACATTTCTTGGGAATTGGCCTGTTAGATTGTGAGATATTTTGTTTGCTCGGAAGGGATATTATTGTGAACTAAAACAAAAAAAAGCAGTTAATAATAGGCATTCCCAGTTACATACATTTGCTCAATACATTTCTTGAGAACTGACCTGTTAGAAAAAAAATGTGTGCTCACTTTATATCTTGGCACGAGGGTCGCTGTAGTGGACAGCTCATGGTGTGTACAAAATGAAAAAGGTTAAACTGGAGTAAAGATTTCCTCTAAAAAACTATTATGTAAGTATCTTATGCAAAGTGTCAACAAGAGAATCCAATATCAAAGCTACAATGGAGCTTCTGAAAGAGCCTAATTAACTCTTTCATTAAAATGTGTCTGACTAGTTGTGCAGAAATTGTAAATGCCTCTAAAACAAAGCTCTGACAAACATAACTGACATCTGTCTCTCACTAAAGAAGAATGTAGATTCTTGGTTAAAACAAGTCAAAAGGTCCCTTTGATAGGAATGGATATCATTGATTACCTGCAAACATTCGTTACAGATATTTGCTTTTGTCTAAAGAAACAAGCATCGACCAACTGTTAATATTAAGAAGACGATATCTTCCATAGTTGCCTTCATTCCTTTACTTTCCAACCTGTAGAATATGACCCACCCAATGATTCCATCACGGTTTCCACTTCAAGTCAAGAAAAATCTACTATATTTTTTTGTTTCAACTGAGAACAAAGTTATTTTGGTTCTTCTTAAAGTATGTATGCAAAACTGGAGCAGCATCCATTGCATGTTGGTAGAAAAGAGGTATCATACACCTTGTCCTGTGTCCTACAGCTTCATTCATGTTTTTCTCATCTCAGACAATTTCCTCTGTCACTTTTAGGAGCTCCTATGTGAGGCTAAGACACTTGTGCACCAACACATGGGTTCACAGCACCAACAACCCAATTGACAAAGAGGAGGAGAAACCTGTTATGTTACGGGTAAGTAGCTGATGGCTGGGCAAGGATCTGAGGTTTTCTGAACAGATCCACTAAAAACAATTGATTTTTTTTTTCAGATTGGAACATCTGCAGTAAAAGAGGACAAGGAAGCATTTGCTATTGTACCAGTGCCACCAGCAGAAGTGCGCGATTTAGACTTTGCCAATGATGCGAGTAAAGTGTTGGCGTCCATTGCTGGCAAGCTTGAAAAGGGCACCATTACACAAAATGAAAGAAGGTGGGGGGGAAACATCAACTGTGTATTTTAAATACTACATTGTCATGTGTTATGCATAGGGTTGCAAAATTCCAGGAGTATTAAAGTTGGAAAATTTCCAGAGGAATTAAGGAGAATTTATGGGGAATCTATGAGAATTAATGGGAAATGGCATGAATAAAATGGATAGCAAGATAACTAATGGGGGAAGATACTTTTAAGCCAACAACGTAAGCTGAGTGCAAATCTAGAGTTCAAAGTGAAGGACCAACTTTTTATTACCACCCAGACCCAAAAGAGTTATTGATTAAAAGGGTTTACTTTTAAACTGAAGTTTTGCCAAAGAAAAATCAAAAATCCCTAAGTTTAACTTTGAATTAAAAAAAAAAAAAAACCCAACAACTTTGCAACTCTATGTGTATACTGTAGTGTAATATTTGTAAATGTCTAATTGAAAGATATCTACATAACACTGAAGTTGCTGCAGATTTCTTTTAAAGCCGAATGTAATGTTTTACTGTTGGGGTTTGAATTATACACTTACATATGTACATTCATCAGGTTTGTGACCAAGCTCCTGGAGGATCTAGTTTTCTTTGTGGTGGACATCCCCAACAGTGGGCAGGATGTTTTGGAGATCATGGTTAACAAACCTGACAGAGAAAGACAGAAACTCATGAGAGAGCAGAACATCCTGAAGCAGGTTGGTCTTCAACCCCAGAGACTTTGACTGCACTGAACTAAATTCAATTACTTACATTTATGATTAACTTTGTTTTTTGGGTATTAAAATTCTCTATTTTCATTTCAGATTTTCAAACTTCTCCAAGCCCCTTTTACAGACAGTGGTGATGGTCCCATGCTGCGACTGGAGGAACTTGGAGACCAACGACATGCTCCGTTCAGACATATTTGCAGGCTTTGCTACAGAGTGTTACGTCATTCCCAGCAAGATTACAGGAAGAACCAGGTACGTGGACACAACTATTCCACTCTGACCCCTGATACTATGGACTTTTCTGTGCATTAATCACCACTTCTTTTCTTTGTCTTTACAGGAATACATAGCCAAACAGTTCCGCTTCATGCAGAAGCAGATAGGATATGACGTGCTGGCAGAAGACACAATAACAGCTCTGCTCCACAACAACCGGAAGCTGCTTGAGAAACATATCACTGCTGCTGAGATAGACACATTTGTGACTCTAGTGAGGAAGAACCGGGAGCCGAGGTGAGGCTCACAGGAAGGGACAGGCCCTGGCTGCTAACAGAAACTGGCATAGGAGAAGTGGCTGTGGCCAGTTTGGGTCAGATTTGTTTGTATAACAGCTCCTGAGGAATGTAAATCTATGTAAATGTATTCAAATGTGTGCAGAGGAGTATGAGTGGAACTGCTTGTGCATGACCTTGCCACTGCAAGTCATTTGTTGACAGTTAGTCTGCGCTTGTGTTGTGTTAAAGTCCTGTCAAGTGTTGTTAATGATATGTGAACAAGGCTGATTCAGAAGTTCGGACATGCATGGGCAATATAATCTGAATTGCCCATGCATAACTCTTCACTCCTTCAGTACCTATGAAAACTTAATTTATTGTAATGTGTACCCAGGTTTCTGGACTACCTCTCAGATCTCTGCGTGTCCATGCAAAAGTCCATCCCTGTGACACAGGAGCTCATCTGCAACGCAGTGCTGGACCCTACCAACGCCGACATTCTCATCGAAACCAAGTTAGCTTCTCATTTTTCTACAATTGTTGCTAAATTAAAATGACCAGTTACACAAATATATTGGAGAAAAAAAATCTCCAATTCAGAGAAACTTTCTCGAAAAATATTGACATAGCATCTCCATTTAATGACTTTGGGTCTCACAATGAGAACATTTATCAAAAAAATGACTTTGTATCACAAAATAATGACTAAATACCTTGAAATAATTAGAAATAATAATTCAGTGTCTTACTTTAATGACGTTGTATCTCAAAATAATGAGTATGAGATTTAGTAGGACTAAGACCTTTCAGAAATAATAGTTATGTTGTTCACCAGATTGGTCCTGTCGAGGTTTGAGATTGAGACGACAACAAATGGAGAGAGTCCAATGGAAGCAGAGGACGAGGAGGAGGTCTGGCTGTTCTGGAAAGACAATTGTAAGGAGATCCGGAGTAAAAGCATCCGGGAGTTGGCTCAGGATGCAAAGGAGGGTCAGAAGGAGGACCAGGAGGTGGTCAGTTACTACAGGTGAGATTTTTTTGATCATACACATATAACAACTATGAAAGCTCTAAGATGCATGTGAGAAAGAAATTGGTGATCCATATTCTACTGTATTTCTGATCTAAATAGTTGTATCTCCTGTGTTTGAGATCATTTGGCACCTGCCAAACCAATTTTTCTTTTTTAAACAGTTTTCAAAGATAACTAAGGAGCTTAGAAAGATTATCCTGACAAAATCTCCTTTTGCCTGTCCCTAAACACAGGAGAGAAAACTATTTACTCTCACTGGAACACACTGTTGTAAGAAAACGTGAAAAAAGTGTGTCAAAGTAAGATAATATAGTGCAGTCGAATCCATATAAACCAGGTCTGTTTCAAATAAGAAGTGATATACTTTTCACATTTAATAATGGCACTGCTTATAATTCCAAACTTGTTTAATATTTCCTCACAGGTGCCAGCTGAACCTCTTTGCCCGGATGTGTCTGGACCGTCAGTACTTGGCCATCAACAAGATCTCTGGTCAGCTGGATGTGGATTTGATCCTGCGCTGTATGTCTGATGAGGATCTGCCCTTTGACTTGCGGGCGTCTTTCTGCCGACTGATGCTGCACATGCATGTGGACCGTGACCCTCAGGAGCAGGTCACACCTGTTAAATATGCCCGTCTTTGGTCTGAGATTCCCTCTAAGATCGCTATTGATGAGTAAGTTAATCACATGAATACTTCTTATTGACATGTACTACCATTACAGAGATGTTCCACCATGTCTCAGATGTATTTCTCCTCTAATTATCCAGCTATGACAACGATGGAACCACCAGAGATGAGATCAAAGAGCGATTCTACCTCACAATGGATTTTGTAGAGAACTACCTCAGAGAGGTGGTGTCGCAGAACATTCCCTTCTCTGACAAGGAGAAAAACAAGCTTACCTTTGAGGTAATGTCTTTGTGGATGGCACGAACAGATGTGAAGTCACATTGGTTTATTTAAATGATAAATCATGGTTCTGAATTTTCTTGTCCGTAGGTAGTGAACCTGGCTAGGAACCTCATATACTTTGGTTTCTACAACTTTAGCGACCTGCTTCGACTGACGAAGATCTTACTGAACATTTTAGACTGTGTTCATGTCAGCACCATTTTCCCCATTAATAAGATGGAGAAGGAAGAGGAAAACAAAGGTAAACATCCAGTAGAAAATGTTTTCCTTTACTACCTTGGATGTTGTTATGTCGCACAAAGATTGTTGTTAGTCATTTTAGCTGTCTGTTAATCTTAGGCGCAAATGCAGATAAGTATTCTGCCAGATAAGTTGTTATTATGTCTTCACACCAATTGCGAAGCACATTTTTCTCATGACATGATAACAAACAAAGTCAATGCCAAAATGTGTGTAGACCCAGGATTTTGAAATTAAATGAATCCCATAACGTGAATGATGCAAACATGCAATAAACTATAATAATATTTGCTTATTCCTGAAAGTTGGGGAAGTTGAGATCAATTTGACTGAGAAATTCAAATGAATGTGACACCTATCTGTACTGAAATTCTCTTGCATATCATTATTTAAAAAAACTAGAAAAGCTGGCCCCCCTCAAAGGCCGGTCCACCTTAACCGAGTCTGAGGGGAAGGTGACACTAGCTTCAGCCTCACTTTAATCAGCAGATGGCACGGGAACTTGGGCTGTGGTCAAATAGTCTTTTTTACTTCGGAAAGTTCCTAACTGAATAAATTGACTTTGGAGTGGCAGCCATGATAAGAGCTAAATGTTAAGGATAGGTACTTATGTGATTATTTTCTTATCTCCTTTAGCATAGGATACACTGGGCCATCCTTTACTAAAGTAAAGGAGAAAAAAAATACCATTCTACAATTAATCGTGGCAGCAACATGTAAAGCAACACACCATTTGGCCGTTAATAATCAGCATATTAACTAAAACATAGAAGTCTGTCTTTCAGCAGTAGAGGATTCGAGACATAGCCAAATGAATTTGAACAATAGTATTAATCTGTGTCTGCATGTACTGTAGCTGGCAGCAATGTGATGAAGTCTATTCATGGAGTCGGGGAACTGATGACCCAGGTAGTACTGCGGGGAGGCGGCTTATTGCCCACCACACCAACTCTTCAGCCAGAAGGAGATGTGGTGAAAACACAGATTGAACCAGAGAGAGAAGACATCATGGTCATGGACACAAAGCTCAAAGTCATTGAGATTCTTCAGGTGGGACATCAGAAAACTGGTTCTTTGTTTTGACAAACACTTTTTAAAATTTGTAATGCAACTTTTCATCTTTCTCACAGTTCATTTTGAATGTACGGCTAGACTACAGAATCTCCTGCCTGCTTTGTATTTTCAAACGCGAGTTTGATGAGAACAACCCAGCAGCAGAAAACACAGCCAGTCAGAATGGAAGCAATAATGTGCCAGGTAAGATGCCACATGATTTAGTAAAGCTTTTTTACTGCAAACAATGTGGCTTGTCATAGCTGGAAAAGCACAGGTGGTATTAAAACCATGAATAATGAGTACATTCTATTTAGGTGAGCCAGGTCCGGGGTCCAGGTATTGTGCATGCTGTCATGGCTATACTGGAACAGAGCCATTGTTAATTAAATTTGTTTGATCTTTGCTCTTCCTGCTAGTCAATCCAAGTCAATTAATTGTTGTAAAACATTTTGTCTCATATTTAAACATTTTTTAAAATGACTCTAGGGAATTTGGACTTTGAGAACATTGAAGAACAGGCAGAGGGGATTTTTGGAGGAAGGTAATCCACACCTTGCTAATCTTTCTTGAGATATTTTGAGAAAAGCTAAAGCAAGATAAGTTTATATAATTTCCATTCCATGACTTTTTAGTGAGGAGAACACTCCACTAGACCTGGATGACCACGGTGGTCGTACATTCCTGAGGGTCCTGCTGCACCTCACCATGCATGATTACCCTCCTCTCGTGTCTGGAGCACTTCACCTGCTGTTCAGACACTTCAGCCAGAGGCAGGAGGTCCTCATGGCCTTTAAACAAGCAAGTCTAATACTTAATTTTAATATGTGATCATACACACATCGAGGCAAGCTAGTTCAAAACTGATCATTGTGAAATGTAAGGATTTCTGAGATTACGTTGCATACCTTGTTAACACTCTTCATCTAAATGTAGGTCCAGCTGCTGGTGACCAGTCAGGATGTGGATAACTACAAGCAGATCAAGTCAGATCTCGACCAGCTGCGTTCTATTGTAGAGAAGTCTGAACTGTGGGTTTATAAGAGGCAAGGAGAAGATGGGATGGACGGAGACGGACCTTCAGAGTCTGACAACAAAAAAAAGGTACACTGTGTGACTACACGAAAACTTATGTCATCATTAAAAGCCTAATGGAACCCAATATAGATTTTATGAGATTAATGCTGCAAAATTTACTGGACTTTTTCTCCTTACTGCTTGTTTAACAGGAAGACTCACCTATTTCTGACAAGAAGAAGACAGAAAGCACCAGCAGTTACAACTACAGGGTGGTAAAAGAGGTATGCTCATTTGTATTATAATCTTGGGTTTTCATATTTGTGATTTGTTGCCTCTAATTACAATCCTCCTGCTCTGGTGTTCAGGTTCTGCTGCGTCTCAGTAAGCTGTGTGTCCAGGAGGGGAGCTCAGGGAAGAAGAGTAAGAAACAGCAGCAGAGGCTGCTGAGGAACATGGGAGCTCACAGTGTGGTGCTGGAGCTCCTACAGATCCCCTATGAGAAGGTGCATCACTGCAGCTAAACACTTTATCACATGCAAAGTAATTAAGACGCTTTAAAGGTACTATGTAGAATTTACAGAAAATCTTAGCTTAGCTTAGGTTACAGTTAGCTAGTTGGCCACCCCTACCGTGCATCGCTCTTGGTTAGTAGAAAGCAATTGTTATTCACCCTTACTTTGTACCATGTTATTTGTTAGTATCTAAAATAAAAGTTTGTATCAGCCAAGTAACATATCCAGTCAGACAGTATTTTGCTAGCGATAATGCAAGTGAGCAAATATGCCAAAGAGGTAAAAACGGCAAAAAAATGCCTTGCCAATGATGACCGCAGTTTTTTCCCTGACGTTGGTCACATTCCTGTCTCGCTAGACAGGCTTCATTAAATAAAACGTTTTTGATTCTGTTCTTGCCTTATTGGGTTGAAAAGACACTCAGTTGCGCTCATAAATGCCACATTACATAAAAAAAACAAAAATCAGTCCTCAGGCTGTTACAGGCAACTGAGAAAGTCGGAAGTTTGAATATGCGATGAATATGTGTCAGTTGGTTTACATAATACCTTTTAAAGCTCTTCATAACTTATAGACATTGCATTGCAGTTCCCCATTAATGTAAAATGTTTCTATGTTATCTGCATCAGGGTGAGGATGTCCGAATGCAAGAGATCATGAAACTGGCTCATGAGTTCCTGCAGAATTTCTGTGCAGGGAATCAGCAGAATCAGGTTCTTCTCCACAAGCATATCAACTTGTTTCTCAACCCAGGGGTGAGTAATACATGTGTCTCAGGTTTACTCTCTGGGATGTATTTCTACAACTCATACACTACAGTTTCCAGAACACTATCTTTCGGAAAAAGAAATCTGAAATACATGTTATTAGTAATTTTCACATAATTTCCCCTCTTTTTCCAACTTTTTTTAGATTCTAGAGGCAGTCACCATGCAGCACATCTTCATGAATAACTTCCAGCTTTGCAGTGAGATCAACGAACGAGTGGTTCAGCACTTTGTCCACTGTACTGAGACTCATGGTCGACATGTCCAATATCTCAAGTTCCTTCAGACCATTGTGAAGGCCGAGAACAAGTTCATCAAGAAGTGTCAGGACATTGTCATGGCTGAGGTTGGTTATGTGATCTTCATGCCGGACATAAGTAAATGTGTAATGCCAGTAATACAGAGAAGATAGTTATTTAATTTAGCACAGAAAGGCAGAGGTGTTGGTGTATCAATGAAAAGATAAATTATACTTTTGGTAATATGAGGTTTTATGATGCCAAAAAATGGTAACTGACAGATGTTCTGTAATCTTCCAGTAATAAAGCTGTATTTGGCACTTTGACCCTCCCCCACACAGCTGGTGAACTCGGGTGAGGACGTCCTGGTCTTCTACAACGACCGTGCCTCCTTCCAGACTCTGGTCCAGATGATGCGTTCAGAGCGGGACCGCATGGATGAAAACAGCCCTTTAATGTACCACATCCACCTTGTGGAACTGCTGGCTGTCTGCACTGAGGGCAAGAACGTCTACACTGAGATCAAGTGTAACTCCCTGCTGCCCCTGGATGATATTGTTCGGGTCGTCACCCATGAAGACTGTATCCCTGAGGTATAAATAATTACTTTTTATTGATTTATTTTCAGGTAAAATGTGTCTTATTTGGTATTCGGAATCTTTGTGTGCAGAAACAAACTAATACTAATTAGAAAGTTGAGTGTTTGTGTTAGAAAGTTTAGTGTGAGTGTATGTGGGGGTTTGTATTTAAAGTCATAAAACTTGAAAGCTACGAAGGATGAGGTGGCGGCCACTTTTTTTCTGTATTTTAAAATCATTTTAGAGACATGCTTCAACATTGTTTTGAACTACATCCTGCGATTTATGTAATGATTGGACAAACAATTTCTAATTTATAGCCTCATTCGTGCTATGCCACATAAATTTTGGCCCCTAGTGGTCGATTAGACTGAAACTTTTAGGGTTTCAGCTATTTAAATGGACATAACCTTTAATAATCAGTTGAGTCTATTAGGGCTATTCATGGGCTGAGCCAATCCCTTTTAACGTTTGTTGGTCAATATCTTCAAATCGTAATGAGATATCAACAAGATTTGACAAGATTGGTCCATTAATGATAAAATAAAGAAAAATGCTTACCAATCAGGTGGAGGTGGATATGTTTTTCAGAATTGTCAAAATGGTAGATAATTGCCCTTTAATAGTTCTTGAGGCAATTAGTAAAGTTTGAAGAGAGGGATGTCTGTACTAAGTTTCATGTGAATTGGACTCACAGCATTTGAGACTTTTTTAAGTTGACCTTTAATTATAAACCACCATCAGCCTATCGGAGTCATATATCTTGGGAAGCATTTGCACACAAATTCTGATCATTGGGGAAATTTTCATTTCTCACAGTAATTGTGCCCTAATAAATTGGGTGTTCCAGATAGATAATAGTAGAAACAATGACACAGCAGTTTTTTTGTTACTAAAAATCAGATTAACTGACAGATGCACAGATGTGCTCACCAGCTCACCCATTTTTAATGTGGTTAGCCAGTTCATTTGTGAACATCTGTATCGATCCAGACATTCCAGCAGGAATGCTGAACTTAACTCAAAGGAACTTCATCATATTAATCATCATATTAAGTTTATTTGTTTGGATCCTCATAGGTGAAGGTTGCATATATCAACTTCCTGAACCACTGCTACGTCGACACAGAGGTGGAGATGAAGGAGATTTATACCTCCAACCATATGTGGAAGCTGTTTGAGAATTTCCTGGTGGACATCTGTAGGGTAAGCCACAAATTGACATCTCAAAGAGAGGCCGGCTGTTATCACACAGTGCTATTCAGCTTTATATTTCATGGGTTTGGGTGATTATGTCAGCACAGCATGCCATGAACATATGTTACCTGTCACCCACATGCAGGAAGTGTGATCCAGTGGCTGTGCGTCATGCTAATATCTTTTCTGTCCTTGTCTAGGTGTGCAACAACACCAGTGACAGGAAACATGCGGATACCATGCTGGAGCATTATGTAACCGAGACAGTCATGAGCATTGTCACATGTTTCTTTAGCTCTCCCTTCTCTGACCAGAGCACAAGCCTGCAGGTAATCTGGATTGTGGACTATAGCATTTGAAGTACATATTACAAGCAGTTTTGCTATTTTCTGTCTATCTGTCTGTCTATCTATCTGTCTATCTGTCTATCTGTCTATCTATCTGTCTATCTGCCTTTCTATATCTATCTTCCTTATTTCTATCAATTTCCATACCTATATATTTCTTTATTTATTGATATCTTTCTGGTTCCATCTCTTTTTATATCTATCTATATATCTATATAAATGCACTATAAAATATTATAAAATATGATTCTTCCCTCTGCATATAGATGGCCCAGCATATGTATGTAAGTAACCCCCCCCCCACATGTAGTTTCCCAACCCTTGGGTGTTTATCAACAGGCTGTGAATCTTAAGAAGTATCTTCACTGCGTGGGTTTTCACGTTCTCATAGCTTAGTCAGCACACAGACTCTGTTGTTCCCATCTGTGGGTGTGTTGCACAAGGTTTTGCCGGGACATGGTGCAGATGATGCACTCAGGAAACGTGGTCACTCCTTTTCTTAGGCCTTCATGTTCTGGTGTCCTGTTGCCCACAACTATCCCAGTAAATCAAGACCATTACTCCCCCGTAGATTGCCAAATCCCTTGTGCAGTAACGTGGTGTAGTATTGCGCGTACACTTGATCACTTGACACCTTGTTTTCTTGTTATATGGAGTTGTTTTGTTCCAAGTTGGCCCTAGTAAAGACGGTTGATTTACTTTTATGTAAGCCTTTGCACATTCTGAGAATTCTGCTGAATTGCTTAGGTTTACCAATACATGATGTCACAACCCTCTTTCTCTTGCAACAGGCTGCCATTCTTGGAAAGATAACTGAGGTATTTATTGTACTAGGGCTGTGGCCAGCTGATAGATTGCTCTCTAATCAATCACTTTTACTCTTCGCTAAACACTGGTTTGGTGTAATTTGTGGGGACTGTATATAACCATAAACAGCTGGACCCAAAGCTGTAGAACCTCCCACCATAGGTGCTATAGTATCCTCACATCAACATCTCTGGCACAAATTGGGCTATCACCTAGTCCGGGAACACAATAGTTACTTTGTTGGTTATTAAATTCTTACTCTTACTGTGTTTTTTCGTTTAAATTGCTCTCTCTCTCTCTCTCTCTCTCTGTCCCACAGACTCGCCAGCCAGTATTTGTACAACTGCTTCAGGGAGTGTTCAGGGTCTACCACTGTAACTGGCTTAACCCTGTTCAAAAGGCCTCTGTGGAGGCTTGTATTAAAGTACTCTCGGACGTGGGTGAGTTTTGGATTAACACCGACTGCAAATCTGTTATTATTTTAGCATATTTTTAAAAGAGCATTAAATACAAATATCTAAATCTACATCTACAATCATCTTCCCAGCTAAAAGCAGAGCCATTGCCATCCCAGTGGACTTGGACAGTCAGGTGAACAACTTGTTTGTCAAGTCCAATAATGTTGTACAGAAGAGCATCCTCAGCTGGAGACTGTCTGCGAAGAACACTTCCAGACGAGACTCCGGCCTGACTTCCTCCAAAGACTACAGAAACATCATTGAGAGGCTACAGGTGGGTAGCTTAACATACTGTATTGTTTTCTAACAATTTCACTTGAATTCTTTTTTTTTCATTCATTTTAATCTGTTCAATAATTTAACCAGAAATTTTATTTAACAGCAATCTCTCAAGCTGGAAGGTGGTGGGATGGCATAATTAACAATAACTCAATGGGGAAAAAAAATAAAACTACTGGTTAAATACAACATTAGTCAGATAATTTAACTGGTTGAAGTGCAACTGCAAATGTTCTTGCTGCCAGCTGTGTGAACAAAGCATGTCAGTTCATTAAAGGGGGAGAGGAAGCAGTAATGGCTTGAAGTGCATTAGCAACACATCTGATGGCAGAGTGGTACAGGACATCGAGTTCTTTCAGAAGTGGTAAGATGATCATTTGTGCCGTCACCAGTCTGGCAGAGAGGAGCTTGAACTGGAATAAAGAAATCCAAATACTTCCAAAAACTACAAAGCATGCACATGCACCTTTTCTTGGTTTTGATTAGATTCATGACCAACTGTGTTAATATTCATTATTTCATTTTTAGTTAATATCACAGCAATTAAAAAAACAAAACACAATAATAAATTAAATGAATAATCTCACATTTAAATGCTTATTTAAACTATAAAATCATGTATACAAATTATAAATACCAGTACAAGATATACTTAATGTCTTAACATACAATTCTAATATTTTAATAAATATAAGTCCAAGCAAGTTGTATGTAGACGAGTCAGTGTTTTCCATGTAGAATTACCAGCAATAGTGTTGCAAGACTTCACTTGATGAAGAACAACCTCTGCTCTTGTGTTTCACTGATTGCAGAGCTAACAGCCAAAATAAACTACATGGAGCTCAGACGTGACCCAGCACATCTACCACAGCATGCCTGCAGCGGAACGCGTCCAATATGATCAATCATTGTTAATAAGCACTTCTAAGTCATGTAAACAAACCATGCTCCAATCAGCTGTGCACTGGCACATGATATGTAACCAACAATTAAAAGATGGGAAGCACTCTCTAGCAGATTGGCTTCTGTGTGGAGATTGCATGTTCTCCCTGTGTCAGTGTGGGTTCCCTTCCGGTCCTCCAGCTTCCTCCCACAGTCCAAAAACATGCAACTTAATTGGTGATTTGAAATTGTCCATAGGAGTGAATGAGAGCGAGAATGGTTGTCATGGTTGTTAGAACCCGGCAATTAGGCCCTCTGATTGAGTTGACATGCGGTTGAAACACTAGTTGTAATTTCGTTGTAATGGAAACTCTAACTAAGTAACATATTGTCTTTGTGCTGTGCAGTGGATCTACGTAGTTTATGTTGATGTGGTTTATGTATATTGTGAGTTGTAGGCCTAACCAATACATAATAAGACAATTACCTCATAAAATTAAATATTGAAAGAAACTTTTAAAGTGTTGAATTTGAGAATGGAGTTCGGTGTGGTGTGAGGTGGTAGAATGAGTAGGTTTCGATTTACAGAGAAACTTTCACTTGTATAGACATCATATTCTTTAGATCATTGTTCCCTACTTTTTCATTTGTATAAACATTATAGTTAACTTTTGTTTGCCATCCTTGCTTTAGGACATAACACATAACATATTGCCTATAAATCTGATTCATATTCTGATTCTGAAGTCAACAATGGCTAGACTAAGCTCAGACTTGACTTCTTGACTGTAATTTGCATAAGGATAAGGGGAAAAAAAGTGGTGTGTGTGTGTGTGTGTGTGTGTGTGTGTGTGTGTGTGTGTGTGTGTGTGTGTGTGTGTGTGTGTGTGTGTGTGTGTGTGTGTGTGTGTGTGTGTGTGTGTGTGTGTGTGTGTGTGTGTGTGTGTGTGTGTGTGTGTGTGTGTGTGTGTGTGTGTGTGTGTGTGTGTGTGTGTGTGTGTGTGTGTGTGTGTGTGTGTGTGTGTGTGTGTGTGTGTGTGTGTGTGTGCGCGCGCATTTCATTGTTCGTAATATGCAACCAAAATACTGTAGAAGTGGTGTCTAATAGTGTCCTGTTACTAGGTTGGCCAACACCCAATTTTCTTGTAAGACATGACTCAGAATTCACTGTAAGTCTGAAAAACCTCTGACCTGTCTGGTTCAGCTCAGCTGTTATCTGCAGGATGTTTGGGTGCGGCTGAAAACCTCTAATTTTTAAACAAATGAACAATTCCAATCATGATACCAACGAGTCATGACATTGTCATAGAGATTTTTCCAAGTTGGTCGAGGTTTTTCACCAACTTCCCAGGAAGAGTTATGTGGTTTTGAAAATGGTTTCCTTCCCATTTCTTTCTCGCCTTTCTTTAGGGAACAGTGTTTCTTAGAATGCATGCTTCAACTCTTTTTGTTGTGGGTTAGGTTTTTTCCCCTTTTAATACTCCTTTTGTTCTGCCACTCACTAGACAGCCCACACAGTACTATAATCATGACCAGCCCAGCTGCCTTTATGATGTACCTTCACGTTCTTCAACACTAATCATCACCAGATGTGCATAGAGAAGTGGGATGTAGTGTTGCATCATCCATTTTTTTTCTTAAGTCCAGTATGCAGTGAACTGGATAAGTCACCTTCTTTTTCTCTTACAGTAATTCATAAAGCAATCTCACAGATGTTCTGAGGTACATAGCAGCTGGATGTACAAAAGATAATGAGAGATACAAATCAAAGGCAGAAATGTTGTCGGAGTAACGCTTTAACTCTGCGATGTGAATGAATGTGAATCTCTAAATGATTTAATACCCATTTGATACACTTTCATATGTGATAGTATATAATATGTCCTACATTACATAATAAAATTGAGCTTTTTGTTTTGTTCATCATTTCCGTTGGATTCCTTTAAAATGCAGCATTGTTATTGTTATTAAGGCTGTTTTTATCAACAGTCAGTAAGTTAATGCTCATTTTGAATGCCTATATGCTTTGTAGGACATAGTGTCAGCGCTGGAGGATCGACTGAGGCCTCTAGTCCAAGCTGAGCTTTCAGTGCTGGTGGATGTCTTGCATCGTCCAGAGCTGCTGTTCCCCGAGAACACAGACTCTCGCAAGAAATGTGAAAGTGGAGGATTCATATCAAAGTAAGTCTAAAGGTTTTATTCTGCCGGTTTAACATGGGATGGGACAGATTCACAGGCTAACTGAGAGTCTAAACTGGGGCAGCCAGGGCCCATATTCGTCCAAGGTTTTATTTCTTCTTTGGGTTTTGTTTGACAATATAACATGACAATCATTTCTGTTTTGCATGTAACTCAGACGTCTTGGAAGTTGAGCTTCCTGCTATCAGTGCAGCAGAAAACCTGCTGACTTTGCAAACTAATTTGCACAATACAGTAGTAGCTTTGACAAAAGTATTCAAGCAACATATTCATTGTAATGTATGGAAGTGCATTTCTGCCAATATGATGAAAAAAAGAGCTTTCAACTCATTACAATGAGAGATTTTATGGAAACAATGACTTAGTATCTGAAAATGTCATAAGGTCATCATTTTGAGTTTTGAATTCAGTAGAATAAATCATATTTTGAGCCTTATTTTTGTTAATAAAAAGATACTAATTTAGATACTAATTTCCAGATAATGTCTCATTGTAATGATTTACAATATCTCTTTTTTTATCACAAGGCAACGTTTTTATCTTTCTTTTTCTTTTCTTTTTTTCTGTGGAAATGTGCTTTCATAGTAATAGATTGATTTTTAATCAATTCTAAATTATTTTTTTGGGCAAAATTTAAGAATTAATCATAATAAAAAAAGTATTAAATGTAACAACATTGTCATCTAAAACCACAGACTTATTTACTTAATGGATACAAATGCTTTTTTTCCGGGGATGTTGTTGTGCCTAATAAGAGCTCGGATTGTATTACAGAAGCCTGGTGGGACGCATAGAGCAGTTGTTGTTCTTGTAGGGATTATCCCATTACATATGGTTGCCATTTTTGAGTACGGTAGTTTGTGGAAAAGTGTGTCAACCCTCACTAGCTATGAAAGAGAAGAATCACCATCGTTGTAAGATGAAATTCGGCAAAAATAATTTAGGTTTTTGGAGGGCTGCAGCTTTCATCGATCCATTTGAACATACTCACTTGTGTTTCCCTCTTCCTGACCAGACTGATCAAACACACCAAGCAGTTGCTGGAGGAGAATGAGGAGCGCCTGTGCATCAAAGTACTGCAGACACTGAGGGAAATGATGACAAAAGACCGGGGCTATGGGGAGAAGGTACATACCCTCTGTTTCTGTTTTTCATCATCTGCTTGTAGTCAGGTTTCACCCACATATGAGATAAAACATTTAGTGACTCAGGAGACAGTGTCTCTGTCCCACAGCGCCAAATGTACTGGAAGACATAAGATCAAAAAACTGTAAAATAAAAGAGGCTGAGCTCTCCATGGTTAAAGGGAAACAGAAAACAGAAAAGATCCATACGTATGTCACCAAGTCACTGTAGCCAAGGCAGTTTATTAATCTTACTTTATGGTTGGAAAACACTGGTCCATATTCAAAATCCGGCAGTAAGTCAAAATGATTTAAGTAAATTATATCATTATTAACCCTATTATTATTCATATTAACATCACATTCATTGATACTAATGACCTCATCGGCTACTAATGAGCTCTAGCACTAGGGATGGGTACCGAATTCGGTACTTTTATAGGTACCGACCGAATTCCGTCGGTACTACCGAGTACCGATTCAAGTAAAATCAAACGGTACCATGTTTCGGTACCTAAACGGCGTTACCTTTAAACTGATCATTGATTTCAACCTGTTTTCATTTGACGTCTTGATTAACAAGCGTGCTGACGATCGCACTATTTTTTTATTTACCTCCTCGTCTGGTCCTGTCTGCTCACCGCGGCCACTAGCTGCTGCCCTCTTCCAACCCGGCGCAGAGACGAACAGCCAGCTCTCGGCCTGCTCGCCGCCAGCTGCTATCTCTCCAATGTCTCTACCCGGGCTTGGCCTTAGTCTGCCTCCAGATTGGACCTTCCTTACTCCGTTTGCTTTCTCCATTCTTCTGTAGACCAGTCATTAGCAGCTAGCAGCTAGCTGCTGCATCTCTGGTCCTCCGCTAAAACTCCGATCTTCAACTCAGGAATATTACCTGCCACTTTATTCCAAACTGCCTCGCTGAAATTAAATCCCTCGGACTCCTGCGTCATCCTCAATATGTTCACAGAGCAGCCCGACTCAACTTTGTTTATTCCAACCATGCTATGCCCACAATACTGTCTGACCGGTGCTGCGCCGCACAGCTACGACGTCATCACAACAAATCACACGTGCACTTGCAACCTTTTTTTTTTTTTTTTTTCTCCGTGCACTTGCCACCTGAGAGCGCTCCTCTGCATTCTTTGATAACACTCCAACCTTCATGTTACAAAATGCACGTTCACTCAACAATAAAGCACTGCTCATCCTGGATTTTATATTGTTTTGATATATTTTATATATTATTATTATTATTATTATTATTATATTATTATTATTATTATTATTATTATTATATTTATATATTAACGCAAAAGTACCGAAAATTGGTACCGTTGAGTACCGATACCAATTCCCAGGTACCGGGTATCGGTACCGTATCGGTTCAAATGTGAACGGTACCCATCCCTATCTAGCACTAATCTTTAATTGACTATTTTAACTTTTTGTTTGCTTTATCAATAGCAGTAGGTCTTCACTTGTTGAAACAACTCTGCAACTGGAATTTATATTTTGAAATTGAAAGCTTTTTTTTTCATATTTGATTTGGTTGTTACAGTGCTGTGTACCAGGCATTAGTACTCCAGTGTGGAGTACTCCAGGCATTAATACTACAGTGGTGCTTCTGACCATTAGTAGCACTGTAGTATGACTATAAGTCTCTTCTGTTTGTATCTTATGCATGTGCAATGGACCCTTTAATGGAAGAACTTTTTGTCTTCTCAAAGCAGGAAAAGTACAGGTGCATTAACGATGGCTCCGATCCATTTAGTGTCCCAGTCAGCAATTAAGCATGCGCAATGCAAGAGCACACAAGACAAAACGTCCGCTATGAAAAGGTTTTATCAGAAGCACACGCAAGAGGATGCAGGCACTGCCAAAAGTTTATGATGCTAAAAGGCAAAAGAAAAGGGAAGAAGAAGACTGCTGCAGTAAACATGGATTTTAACAGGGTCTTATATTACAAAGATGACAAGCACTAAAAACAATTCAAATAGAATTAAACAAACACATTCAGAGCTGAAGAACATTTATTGTATTAAGGTATTTTTAAAAGAAGTTCCTTAATGATAACCAGACTGAGATGATTTGAGCTTTGTGGCAGGGCGTGTTATCCTGCTTTGAGTATCCATTAGAAGATGGGTACATTGTGGTCATAAAGGGTTAGACATGATCCTTAGCCTACTCCGTAGGCTGTGGTGTTTAAGCAATGTTCTATAGGTACTAATGGGCTTAAAGGTGCAAAATGTGCCAAGAATATCCTCCACATTGTTTCACCTCTACAAGCAACTTGAACTGCTGATATAAGGCAGGATCGATCCACACTTTTATGTTGGTTACACCAAATTATGAGCCTACCATCTGAATGTTGTAGCAAAAATCAAGACTCAAGCTTTTTTTTATCTTCTATTGTCCAATTTTCGAGAGCCCAGACCAATTGTAGCTTTAGTTTCCTGATGTTAGTTGGAGTGGCACCCGGTGTGGCCTTCTTCTGCTGTAGTCCATCTGCTTCAGGGTTTGATGTGTTGTATGTTCACTTTACTCTTTTGTATAGCTTGGTTTTAATGAGTGTTTTTTGAGTTACCTTGCTATCAGCTGAAACCAGTCTTATCATTCTCCTCAACAGGGCATTTTTGAACTGCCGTCCACCAAATATTTTCTCTTGATTGGACCAAATCACAGCAGATTGCACTTTCTGAAATACTCAATACCAGTCCATCTGGTACAAACAACCATACTTTGTGGACAATCCAATCAGTATGTTTTACATGTTGTCCTTGTTATGACTGTAGGAGTTCAAAAAAGGCTTTAGATGTTTATGGAGGTTGAAAAGTGTTTCCCTTTTTCAGCTTAATGTGAAGTGCCTTTACAAAGTATTCACCCCCTGGACTTATTCATGTTTTGTTCAACAAGCGCAATTGTTGTACTTAGGTCTAGGATTTTGTCTCAAGGTGTACATACACTTCTTCTTCTTCTATGGAGAGCAGGAGATCTGGCCTCATGTTGTAGATAAATACGGCTCAGGGAATTGACTGACCATATTTTGTATCTGAATTTGCTTTGTGACTCAACAATTATGCAGATGGGGTCCATCCTTCGTAACTTTATTTCTCAAATACATTTTAGTGTACTGTTTAAATGAAAAATGACAAAGCTTGTGACATGGCTGCTGTGTTGAAAACAGTCAAGCCAAAAATATGCATCATCCAACCCACAGCACATCTTTCCAATAAACTGTAGTCATTTCTTTGGAGGGAGAAAAGGAAAGGAAAAAAGCCTTCCATTGAAACCATGGAGAAAAACTCCAGGAAAGACTGGGATTGGGGGGAAAAAAACTGCATGTGACATAACCTGCAAACAGGACTGTCCACTGCCCGGAGCCAACTGACAACTGGTTCTGGCACACCTATTCATTCTGTTCGTTCACATGTGTAACAAGTTACAATTAGAGAGGCCAAGTAATATTCCTAAAGTTCTAAATATCCCTTCAAGTAAAGAAAGTTAGATTACTTTTGATATTAAAACAGGCCATCCTCCAATATGAAGTGTTACCATGTCAAAGACTTTATTAGAGAAGGCCACAAAGACAGGTTGTACCATCTTAGCAACCTGTGTTGATACAGCTTTATTGTAAAGAAAAGGAAGATCTCAGCTATTGTTGAAAAATGATATAAGTTGCGTTGAGAGATCATCTTATATGTTTTATAAAAACTTTAAGGTGGTAAATACCTGCAACTATTTCAACATCTAAAACTTTTCCTGTGAACTGATTTCAATCAGTATTGTTCAACAGTAAAACATGAAGTTGTCTTGAGGTAATGAGGTTGTCTTTACAGTCATTAACATACAATCCTCTGACTGTTTTCACTAATTTGACATGCTGCATATAGTGTGTGTGTGTGTGTGTGTGTATGTGTTTTCTCACAAGCTTAACATTTGCAAACTCTTTACCTCACTAATCGAGCTCTACTAACCCTCTGCCCCCTATACTTTTTCTCTTGCAGCTGATTGCCTTTGATGATGAAATGGATGTGGCTGAGGTTGATCATTTTACTTACTATTGTGATGTTATTCATTGATTTGTCTCCCACTAACAACGTAGACATGCTTGTGCTGCAACTAGACTTCCTAGCATCACATTTTAATGTGTGATACCTGTTGGCTCATCCCATCCCTCCCTGTGTGTGCCTGTAAGAGTTGCTCCTGATCTCCATCTTAAAATGTAGCATACTGCTAGCATGTGTAGCTCACATTATGCATATGCTTGTCTCTCGTGCCTGTATATGGTTGTGTACTAACTTACTGTATTGGAGTGCACTCTTTAGGGAAGTATTTAATAGAATAGGCCTACTATTTTCCTGAATTTGTTCTGGAGAATTAAAGCGAACACAAATACTGCATTTTTCCAACCGACTTTAGTTGTACTACTGCTCATAACAGAACAGATTGATTTGAGAACAGAACAGGTCCACAGTAGAGTTTGCCTATCACAGCACCTATATGCAGCCAAGACTGCTCATTATAAATTGTGTGGGACATTTGGGCCCTGGAATTTCCCTGGATTGACAGAGGTTTTAGTTTTAGTTTTTCTTTTAATATAAACACAGTCACATACTCTGCTGACACTGTAAAACTTGAAATAATGTCTCTTCATTCTGCTGCCCCATTAAGAGCTGTGTACCTTCTCAGTCCCACTATCTATTTTTGAATAATTGACTTGCTCTTAAACTGATAGTTTGGGCTTTTTCAAGTGGTGTTGTACAACCCGCATTCCAGAGAAGTTGGGTGATTGTGTAAAACTTAAATATAAACAGAATGCATCAAATTCAGAATTTGAATGTATATCTAGAAATCTTTACATCTCTTAAATATCTGGTCGCTATACTATATTTAATTGAGTGGAGGTTGCAAGTCATTGCATTTTGTTTTGTTACATTTCTCTGCATCCCACCTTTTTTGGATTAAAGATTGTATGAGGTACTTATCCATAGAGTCAGTGTGTTACCTACAGTTACTGTTTGAAGAAATAAGCAAGAGTACCAGCACACTAACAATGCACTGCTGATGACAGGGCAGCAGCTTAACATACAGCTAAATATGGCCCAAGTGTGAGGGTGTGCCAACTGTCATCTACTGTCGGTGGTACACTGACTGTGGATAAGTTCCTCACACAACCCCACTTCAAATATCCTACAACCTATAATCCTAAATCCTAAATTGTATTTATAATCCTATAAATACAATCCTACAACTACAACCCAGATTCCCCAAAAATTGGGACACTGTCTAAAATGTAAATAAAAAAGAATACCATGATTTGTTAATCCTTTGTGAGATATATTAAATTTAAAACTGTACAAAGAAAATTTTAGGTTCAAACTGAAACTGTTTTTGGAAATATAAACTCTGAATTCTACATTTAATGCATTTTTATGTTTTACCCAGCATCCCAACTTTTTTGGAATTGTGTTGTTTTACCTTTTGTCTTTAATCTGTAATTGATCATCTTGTTTTTATTAATAACAACATTAACCAGCGATAAGATATTTCTATGTTTCTGGTCACTTAAGACCACAGTCCCTAATGATGGGTGGTGGGGAGAGAGCATATTCTAAGCCCTTTGCCACCATTACAAGAGCAGGTGTGAGTGTATATATAGCTGGGGATTCTCCATCTAACTGATAGCACAGTGGGCTGGACTGTGTGTGGAGCAGTATGCATGTCATGTGTGTGCATGGCAAAAATATGTGTGTGGTCATGACCTGTGGCCTTAAGGAAGTGGATGAAATGGGATTCTTCTTTCTCTTTGTGATAATAGATGTCATGGGGATTATGGGTGTGACTACAGAGAAACCATATCTCACATGTCACTGGTGACTAACATCACAGGGGGGGATCTTTCCTCCACAGATCGATGTAGAATTTGTCAGGGTTTGTTTTAGAATCATTTAGCTTTTAGTTTTGTTTTAATTTTTAAAACAGACAAAATTATGATTTTGGAAGTTTGGTCTGTTTTAGAGTACTTTAAAAAAAATAGTACAAAATCATTTTAGCCACCAGAAATCTCAAAGTTGTGCATGTTTTAGTTTCCTCTCAGTTCGACTGCTGCAGTTATCTTTATTCAGACCAGAAGTCAATCCCCTCACCTTTAGCTTACTGAAGATAGCCACTGGTCTTGTGACCATTTCTTAAAGACAAGAACACATGGACCCTACTCTTGTCTCTCTTCTCTGTTCGGACCCATCAGCTTTAGAACTTTAGTGTCCTTTCTAAACGGAGAATCGACTACTAAGCTTGCATATCAAAAGATTCATTTTCCTTGTGTTGAGATTGCTTTACCACTTTTTTTAAACAAAAACTATTAAATCGTGCATTACTCTTCTCTTGAAATCTCTCATTTGTCATAACTGAAAGCACACATTGTCAGAGCAATCAGAGAATCTATAACACAGAAGTCAGTAGACTTAACCAAGTGCACGTTGAGTGCAAGGGAAGTGGACATGGTTAGTAGGGGAAATGAAGAAATTGTGGGAAAGGGTCTTTCCAGAGTTGCCAGGAAGCGATCTGCTCTCAGTCTCTCTGTCTTATTTTCCCGCCTTGCCTTCCTCCTTGTACAAACTGTCGCAATGGAAATCCCCAGCTTCCACAAAAACAGGGCTGTTCTCAGAGACCAGCACTTTGTCTATTTAACTCCTCCCATGTGCATCTTAAGAATGTACACACACACACTCCCCCACACCCCGTTAGCATATGCTGTGTTTCACTCATTCATTGACACACTTGTATTAACAACATCATACAGTGCCCTGACTGACGGCTGGCAGCATGTGTGTGCATGTCATTCAGATGGAAGAGAGGCAGGCCAAAACCCCAACTTCCTCCAAGCAGGAGCAAGATGAACTGCCATGATAGCAGTTATGTAACCTCAGTGTTTAGCCTGCTGCTGCACTCTGACCTACCATTACACACCCAACTCCCACCCAAAGATCTCCAGGAATGAGTGCAGCTGTCAGTTTCACTACTGTGTGACAGACCGCACCGTACCTCGAGTTGTTGCATGCCCAGTCCGTGGGCTGCATAGTGTGTGTGTGGAGGGAGAGTGATGAGAGAGCAGGATAAAGCAGAGTGACGGTTCACCCATTAGCAGAGGTTATCCCGTTCTTCCAGAAATAGAAATGTGATAAAATGTGAGCCCGGGGAAAACGAGACATGACCAGCCCGCCGCCCTCATTGTCAGGCCCGATCATATCATTCACTGCATATGTTTGTGCTTCCTTCGTGTGTCTGTGAGCTTCTTTTGTTTGTGAGACTGTGGGAGGTTGAAGGGGTCAGATGGAGATGATGTCTCTGTCTTATTCTGGTGATGTAATATGGTTTGGCGAGGATGGTGCTGAGCACGTAACCCAGACATGTAGTCAGGGTTATATAAGGGACTATTTCTATGCTAGCGTGGTGGTCGGTGTGTGTGTATGTGCGCATGTGTATGTGTGTTTCTCAAGCTTTCCATCTGTCCGTCTTTATCTCCTCATATTTGTTTAGCTAGAGATTTCTAGATTACCATTTCCTCTTTTTTATCTAGTGCATTTTTCTCACCACATCCCTACCACTCTTTTGTCAAATATTATTGTGTTGTCCATTTGACTTTCACTTTCCCAGCCATACTTTTTTTTTCCTTCTCTGCTGTCTGTTCTTCTCTAACTTTGCCAGTATGCAACTAATCCAGCTGCCACTCCCATCACTCACTCTGCCAGACTGGCCTCAGATAGACTCTGCTTGTCCTGGTTTATCCTCCCGCCTGATTCTGTGGGTGAAGTCAGGAGACTCTGGGCTGTTGATTCTTTTCTTGGTCAATAGGGGGAGCTGCAGACATGCCTTAACATCACACATTGGCTGTCCCAGTTTCCCTTAACTTAATGCTGCACGATTCTTGGGCTCCAGCCAGCTCTCAGGAAGCAGTTACATAAGAGCCAACAATTTATTTTCTTTTTTTTCTCCATTTTCCTGGAATTTTAAACTCTTCACTGATGTGTGACCTTCAGTGGTAATTGGCAATAAAAGTGCAGCAGAGATGTCTTCCAGGAGACGGTAGCATTGGTGCACCTCGACCTAGGC
This sequence comes from Centropristis striata, assembly GCF_030273125.1. Classification (NCBI taxonomy): domain Eukaryota; kingdom Metazoa; phylum Chordata; class Actinopteri; order Perciformes; family Serranidae; genus Centropristis; species Centropristis striata. The sequence continues at coordinate 19,583,654 of NC_081519.1, read as the reverse complement.
ATGTAGGGGAGATGGGCGAAGAAGGGGTGGCATAGGAAAGTTGAGGATTTACTTGTGCAGCCAGCATAACATCTGTTAATTGTGTAAGTTCTGCCTCTGTTACAGGCTATATTTAGATGTCGGAGAACTATACGAAAACCTCTGGCTTTTCCCTGCAACTTGTTTTCTTTGATTATGAACAACCAATGTTTTTTGACTTCTCAGTAAGGTGAGGTAAAGCAGTGCTCACTGTGTCTGGCTGGTTTGAGGTATGATAAGAATCCGGATGTATTTTCTAAACCGTGGGATGGTTTGACTACTGGACAAATACACAGATTTTTCTGGTCAGTAAGATCATATGACCTTAACTGACTCTGTGTCCACAAAAGCACACAATCTCATTGTTTGTGTCTGAAGAGGTTTTGTCTGATGTTCTCAGAAGCATAACAAGTGGAACTGATGCTGACAATCATGGGGTCAAGCTGGCCGGCTGATGCATATTTTTATACGCCAAATAATTACAAGAGAGCTGTTGACAGTGGTTAACATAGCAAATAAGGTCCGATTACATTATTACGGTTATCATATTCCACCGGCGGCTTGAATTTCGAACTGAATTAGAAGATGTTTGTGATGGTGGTGAATATAGCTTTGGTTGCATGCATGATGCATAACCATTTTTCTGTGGAAATCAGTCTGTTGACGTAAAAGGGGGCTTGATATAGGGAAATTCCTGTCCAGTTGCACAATGAATCAGCAAAAACCAGCATGAGGTTATGGAGGGAGATTTATTGCATGCCTGTGTTAGGTTACATGTTTATTTAGTTTCTCACATCCGCTGCCCTCTCTGCTGTGAGGGATTTTTTTGGTGTTTATTGGATGTATGTAGGTATTTTTATAAGCGATGCCGGTAATTAAGTTGCTGACTTTCTTGTATAACTGACGATAGCCTTCAAAGCATATAAGCATTCAAATTACAATTTAATTTTATTCAATTTTATGCAATTTTTATTGAAATGTTTTATTGTATATTATGTATACATGTAAGATCTTGTGCCATGTGACTTTTAAGTCAATTTATTTATGTGTTATTATTTGACCATTTAAATTTGATTATTATTATTATTATTATTATTATTATTATTATTATTATTATTATTATTATTTATTCTTCATTCTGTATACTACAGAAATCCACAAGTCGTTTTTATTAATTCTTTAATTTTATATAATTTATTTAATTCTTGAACATGTTTTGTTGGTTCCAGTAGTTTGGCAGATGAGAGAGATCTAAAAATTTGGTTTTTATAAGTCATTGCAGCTTTTTCCATAAAGGTCAGCAAAAATACTTGTGCAGCTTTATCAGATTTCAGAGGAAAAGTGATGTTACTCATTAAGTCATTTTTAATTTTTACCACTGTTGTATCACTTTTTTTGTTTTTAAGACAAACTTTCCAATAAGTATTTGTCAAATATGTCCATAGTTAAACTGAACTTTTTTCTCCTGTGTGGAACCATCAGGTCAAAAATTGACTGAATCACAAATAATTCTCATGTGGCCATTGCATCAACCAATATGCACACTGAAATGAATGTATGCAAAGATGAGTGTGCAGATTTTCGCTTTTATTGGCGCCCACCTTCCTTTACATGTCAAGTGACAGACAGCAACACTTTTGCAACAGGAGGTTAACAGTGAACCACAGAATACTAAACACGTCATAGTGTAGCTTTGTAGCTAAAGGTCTATAGTATGGTAAAGGTCAAACACAGAGTGTGTGCTTTCATGCTGCAGTAGGTTAATGCTGCTCATCATCCATGCTTTCTCATTAGACTAGTTCCATGAAACACATAACATGAGACACACTAAAATAAAATGATTTCTTATATTCTAAAAGCAATGTTTTGTCACTGTGGTCTCAGAGAGCAATGTGTTTTCTGTTTGCTCTCTCTCTGCCCCTGGCTCTTTAAGTCATACACATTTATGTTGTGCAGTTGTGCATGTGACTAGCAATCTTAGTTAGCAGTAGAAGGCCAGATACAAATGGATGCATGAGTAAATACTAACCTTGAGGGAGAAGAGTTTTTAGGGAGGGTGCTACTCTTTGGAGGCAAAAGCAAAGACTGTATAAAAGAAGTGCACGTAGACAAGGTGGTGTCCCTCATTGGTTTCTGAACACTAAATTGGTCACATGTGCTAGAAACACAAACTTTGTTAGTTTAATGTTTGGGCGAAATTTACATTCACTGTTACATTAATGGATTAATACTATTATTATGGATTGTGGGGGTTAACACCCCCACTGTCTATGGTTAACACAGGTCTGCAGCAAGGCAGTGATGCTAGTGTTAGCTAGCCAGCTTGGTAGTCAGGTGCAATTGAATTCATGTTAACTGAGATATTGATGGGGAATTTTGGTTAACAAAAATCAGGCATAACAAACATTTACGGCAACCAAAATATTGCAATTACCTAGAAAGTCACTGTGAAAGGGTAAAAGTTCGAAGACGAATATGTGCAACACCCAAAATGAGATCATGCTTTACCAAAATACACCATACACCAAAAAAAACACCATGCTGTAGAAGAAGACTTGAAATTAGGAAAAATGTTTACTGAGGTAACAAATAATGTGAACGGTAGAGTCATTCTCACAAAGACTTATTTTCAATCTTCCTCTTTTTGTAGCCAGTGGAGTCCCCCCCTGCTGGCCATTAGAAATAATGCAGGTTTAAGGCAATTTTGCATTTTTAGACCCAGAGCTACGTCTTCTTCTATTAAACAGTCTGTGGGCAGAAGCAACATAACTAATTCAACATCTTCCAACTCTGACTAACATCACCCTTTTACTTCCAATCAGCTGGCACCTCCACCCGAACCTGAAGTCCCTGCTGAGGTGTGTTAAAGACCCTTATTGGCCCCCTGTCTGCCAATATGGGTTACTGCTGATCATCTGTCATATTTATAAAATGTCAATCCATTACATTTGTGCTCAGTCTTAAATATTATTTTATCTAAATAGATAAGAGCCATATCCCATCCCTCTGTTAAAGCTCCTCCTTTGAAGGCACCTTCAGCAGATCGCTTCTTCTGTGAATTATGCAACATATGGACCCTTGTATCTGCACCGCCTCCCACTCATCCATTCTTCCCTCTCCCCCTCATCTTTCCTTCCACCTCTTGGTTTTTGAGCAAAGTCCAGTTTCCTGACCTTCTCTCATTGGGGTGGTGGGGTTGAAGTCATGGGTGAGGTGTTTTTCCATGGCAGGTTGGTGCTTATAGTGTATGTCAGTAGCTCATGGCTCCATTATGTAACCTGGACAAAGCTTTTCTTTTTTTCTTCATTCTCATGACTTTGTGTTTCTCCCCCTCTCCCCTATTATGTAAATAATCATTTGAGCTCTTGTGCTACTGTGACTGTGAAATAATGAGGGAGGCACCGCAGGCCAAGGACGAGAATGTTTGAAATGTCATACACTGGGCCGTCAAGAGTGGGGATCTGTGTCCACAGATCTTTTTATAAGTTGAGGAAAAAGTGACATTGAATTTCCGATTTGGAATAATCTATGAAATGAACTTCTTTCTAAATGATTAACTCTATGTAGGTGTTATGTCAGTCCTTCTTTGCACGAAGCCTTGCATGACTTTGACTCAGCATCACATCTTCCCTGACACAACCACTTCCCTCTTAACTGCATGATCTAATTTGCACCCAATTTCCTGCATGCTAGTAAAGTAACTAATTTGCACTGTATTAACACCTTTTTTGTTTTCTAATTTCTTTCCCAAATTTCCTTTCCTACTTTTTTTTTTAATATTATTTATTTATTTTCTATTTTCTTATTTGATTGCTTTCTGCTAACTCACCTCACCTTTAAGGAGCTTGATCCCAGCCAGCCACAGAAGCAACTGGAGGATCAAAGGAGGGTAGGTACTGAGTTTGGTTTGCTGGGGTCTGGTCCAGGCTTCCATCTTATTGATGGTTGACAACTGACTGACTGTTGTGATGCCCTCGCAGTCACACTGCTTCCACAGCATGGCACTCACTCACTCCCCTGTCAGTTATACGATATGTAAGATGTGAAGCACATCAATGGATGAACATTATCTCTGGGTGTTCGTCTCTTCTTTGATGACTTCTAACATGTTTGGCCCAGAGGTGACTGCACTGCACTGATTTACCTCAAACAAATATAGTGAAACACTAAATGTCAGCACATCAGAGTCTGTGTCGCCTTTGAACATCACTGACTGAGGTCAGGGGGCAAAGGTCAAATAGGGAGATGCTGTGTTGAGTTCTTCCAAAGAGGGATGTCATATTTAGATTAGCCTTTAATGCTTTGGCACTCTTTCTCTTCTTTTCATTTGTTGGTATTTGTTTTATTTAATTTCTATTTATACAGCATTTCTGTGCCACTGCAGTATTTGTAACGAGCTTTTGATTCAAATTAATTATTTTTTTATGCATTGCCTTGAGCAATTAAAAATCCACTTTATAACATTGTTCATGTAACTTTTTACAGCCTTATATTGTGGGCTTTTCCATGTGGGACTTCTAACTTTTAGTTTAAGTGTATTTTGCATTCATTTTCTGGTCTTGCAAAGAGACATTAGCACCTTCACACTTTGGGTTCACGCTCCATTTCTGCAACATTGTTACCTTCATCAACATACATTTTCACTGATAGGGCGAAGCTCTGCGGCAGATCTTGGTCAATCGCTACTATGGCAACGTCAAACCTGGTCAGAGGAGAGACAGCCTCACAACCTTCAGCAACGGCCCACTCTCTCCTGGAGCGCAGGGAAAATCAGCTACAGGTGTGTGTAACTAACAGTGTCCATGTTTCTGTATGGTTATGCTCATAAAGATACGATGTTTTAGAAAGTGATTTACTTTGGAGAACTGGGTCAGTGCTGCAGCAAACTCAACACACAGCATAAACATTTTTGATTGAACATTAAAATGGGCTGGTTTAGGTTTAAATTAAAATATGTTTAGTTAAAATAAAAAAAACATTCAGGTTAAATGATGCCATTTAAACTTTGACTTACCTTTAAAAAACTTTGACAACCCATAATAAGAATAAATGTTCTGCAAGATACAGATACGTCGATACATTTTTGAACCACAAATATTTTGAATTTTGTGCATGATAACTGCTACTTTAAACATGTGGATACCAGTTTTAAACACTTTGGTTAAGGTAAGGCACCAGAAGCACTTGGTTAAAGTTAGTGAAACACAACAGGGTTAGGCTTAAAAACACTAATTCCAACAAAATACAGGTAGAAACACTACTTTCAACAATGTGACGTGAACACTGCTCTCCCAGTTTAAAGTCCTGCGTTGGTTGATGCTGACCACCTAACCCTCCATCCCACCTGATTAATGTCAAGAATTTCGTTTGACCCTCTTTTGAGGAATCTGTGTAAAGAAAGTAGGCACCAGAAAATTCCAGATAAAAACGGATGATCTTCATAATGATGTCAAACTGCAGAAAATTTGTCAGTATAGATACAATGTGCACAAAGTCTCAAGACATTCTGTGCTGCTCTTTTCTCTTGAGAATCGGATGTATTTTTGCACATGAATAAAATCTGCTATCCAAAAATGTTTTTCTCAACTAAGAAAATCTGTTCCTGTTGTGGTTGTAAGGAGTTTAAAACTTCAACTTGTTAATTTCTAAAATGTTTACTGCTTATGTGGAAGTTCCTCTTATGTCAGAAATCTATTAGTTACACTGATTCCAAAGAAGTCACATTGACTCATCAATTTGCATGAGCAGTAAACACAAGATTACATCCACATGTGTTGACATCGCCCACCTGGACCACACTATGTTAATCTACAGCAGTAAACAGTTTGGGCAGAACTGCAATGTGTTAGCAATAAACACATTTACAGAAGGCCATGAATAAAACGATCTGTCCATCCATACGTCTCTCAATCTTTGCTCAATCGAGACTGACATTCACAAATTTAATAGACTCTTGGTAAGTGACATTTATTCATTCCAGCGAGCCGCTCCATGTCTCTCATTACAGCGATGACTCATCATTCATTTGTAATGCTTTAGGAAAGAAAATAAGATTTTATTCACAGACATGGCCTTGTACTCCGTTAAGCCCTTTGGACCTCGGCTCTGCTACTGAGCATACTGGCTCTCTCCTCAGCATAACGTGGGCTGAGTTGTTGCCAGGCGACCAGAGAGCCAAGCTCCGTCTAGAACGGGATGTGTTGTTGATTCAGTGGCTCGCCCAGCCAGAGATGGCTCTGATGGGTGCTGTTATCTCACCACTGCTTCCTTGGCTGGTTGTGGTAGCCAGCAGCAGTAGCAGTAGGAGTTAAAGGACCTCCTCCTGTCATTATGGCTGAATGGATAAAAAGACACTTGTGGTTAACTCCATGCAGCACAAACTCTTTTCATCAAATGGTATCCTATATTTACATCTGATTTAAACAGCAAGTCATTTATCTTGTTAGTTGGGGAACCAGGATGTTTAGGGAAAGATAGTAGGTCAGCAGTAGATGCCACATAAAAGTGTGATTTTTGAACACTTGAGAATTGGTGAAAATTAACAAAAGAATTCTTTCAGAATACCATATTAAGACATTTTGGAGATTTGTGTATTTTTTGTGACTGGATGGTTAGAACTTCTGTTCTGGAGATGGCTAAGAAACCCCTTATGGTCAATATACCTAGGAAAGCCATAGATCCTCTGAATGTTCTAGGTCTCCAGTTTGGGGTTGTAAAGTTTCATGAGGCTGTGATTATCCTGGAGGTCACAAACATAGAAAACAGGTCATTTTAGGTCAAGTGTCTCAAAATATTTTCACGACAATAAAATGCTGCTATTGGGACTAACATCATCACACTTTAATACAATTGGGCTCATTGAATCCACAAAGTCTCAGCTATTCAGTCATATCATATTTATACAATTCTAAGACTTCTGAGTGACCCCATTATGCAGAAATATTCTACAACATTGGTAAGCATAAGGGCTTGAAAATTGGCTTGTCAATTTTGACCTCGCTAAAATATAGCCTTACTTTGCAGTGTTGTACCTCCTTTCCTACAGGATTTCATGACATGTAGCCTTAAAACTTTGTCAGCAACAGCCTCTGAAAGAAAATATAACATCAAAAAGTCCATTGTAATGCTAAAATTCCTTGTAAAAGCTGTGACTTTGATGGATGCCTTTATCCAGAATCTATCTGCATAAATCCTGCACTAGGCCTATAATGAAAACTTTCAAAAGCTTAAACTATATTTAGTATGCATTTAATAATCAAATATGATAATAGATTGTGACCCAGTCTCTATTTTATAACCTGTCTGACATCTGAATACATCAGCATTAATGTAGATGATCATTTTTAATTTCTGTGTCCATAGTTGTCAGCTCCGGGGTCGGAGGTCGAGGGGAGTTGAGTCTGGCAGAGGTCCAGTGCCACCTGGACAAAGAAGGGGCTTCTGATCTGGTCATTGATCTCATCATGAACGCGACCAGTGACCGGATCTTCCAGGAGAGCATACTGCTGGCCATCGCTTTGCTGGAGGGTGGAAACACGGTCATCCAGGTAAGTGCGGGTCATTGGGTTCAAGAGTACAAACACTGCAGAGGAGGGTGGATGTGAAGTGTCAATGAGGTCCAACACTCTCATGTTAAGCTTACAATTAAATGGGACTAATAAAAGCATTCCCTTTAGAGAGGTATGAGCAGAATCTCAACAAGGAGATGTTATCTCAAGGGTTCAAAGAATTCAAGTTATTCCCCTGGAGCGTCATTGGTATCAACAGAAAGTGTCCGATGACAGGGGTGCAAATAAAAAATATCAATACATATTGTTATCTTTAAGATATGCTTTTATTTTGAAATTCCCACTACATATTTATTCTTTTCATTAAAATGTATAGATTTTTTTAAATACCTGGAAGAGCTTGGTTATCAAAATAATAAGTATTTGTGACTTGATAGAAATTTAACTGATTGTGTTAAATGGGCCTGTGATATTGCCTCATGTCTATCGCAGGCCTCTGATTTGAACCAAATAAAAAAAATAACGTGGCAGACTTTGTGACATCAGCAAATATAGCATTGTTGTCCAAAGAATCTATGTAACATTGCATCATGATAAAACTTGTGATTACACCCTTGGTTGACGATGACTTGAAATAGGAAATGTAGAAATACTGAGTTGTCAGTGTAGTATCCTGGACACATGTAACAAAGCTCGGGCCCACAGTGCAGAAAGCATCCTGACATGTTTGAAGTTAGACATTTTGAGTTGTGGAAAAAAAGCAAAAGTAAGTTTGGGCCATTTAGAGGAGAAAGGGAAGTCAGAAAGGAAGAGGAACAGTAGTCTGCTGGGAGAGGTCAAAGCTGTGCTGCCAAACACGTCATCGCCTCCCCACAGCCAGCCAGAGGTTGCTAAGGCAACGCTAACACTTTGCGAACCTCACAGCGAGCAGGTCGAGAGGGGAGAGAGCTGTTGTGTTTGCAACTGCATTATTTCAGCTTTGCATTTTGTCTGTCTGTCTGTGTCTGTCTGTGTCTGTCTGTCTGTCTGTGTGTGTGTGTGTGTGTGTGTGTGTGTGTGTGTGTGTGTGTGTGTGTGTGTGTGTGTGTGTGTGAACAAGTGTGTGAGACGTGTTGCTGGTAAGTAGTCTATCAGTGTATTCTGGTTTTGTGGTTTGTGTATGTGTATGTGTGCTCCGTTTGTGTTCTCTTGCATAAACAGGCCTGTTGCATAATCAGCTCCTGTTTGCATAGTGTTGTTGCACGGGGTGGGAATCTTTGGGAATCCTAAGATCGATTTGATTCTTATTCTCGCTGTCAAAACTGAATAAATACAAAGGGATGCACTATGTTCAGGATCAATATCATTTAATATGAAAAACTTTCTGACTGAACAGGACAATACACAAAAAGGGGGTACATGCCTAGCTTTTAACTGCAATAACGGCTTAAGTTTAGCTGCTTCAGTTCGGAAGCATGTTGCAGTCTCTGTGCGAATGACATTAATAAACTCAAAGTGTCTTTTCACAACATCACTAAAATGTCCCTGTACACACAATGTACACAAAGGCACTCACTTGACTCCTGTTACATAAGCTGCTCCCTGCCTCTCTGCCTGGGTGATTGACGGCCAGAGCCCCGGGTCTTCTAACGTTCCAACCAGATTCTGAACTGGGTCATGCTTTGCTGGTGGAAAGCTAGCAATAAAAGCCATAACCCCTGAGAGACCTCCTGAGGGATCCAATAGATTGCAGTAGTTCTGGTGCTGCCTGAGGTGAAGCCACTCCCTACAGCCTCCCTTAGGACAGATCAACTGACTTGTCAACTTCATTTCATGTGCTGACTGACCTTTTTTAGGTCAGAAGATCAGTGTCCACTGCTGAAAGTAGCCTGTGGCATTAATTTAGAACTGGATGTGGAACTTTTTTGTTTGTTTTGTGCACCATTGTAAATGTTTTCAAAGTTCTTTGTCTTGCTGGAGTGGTTTTTATAAATGTATACAGTTAGTGTACTATCTGGGGAAATAGCACCAAGTTATTTGTATAAATTACAGAGAATCTACAGTAAATGCCTCCTGTTACTTGCACAAGTTTGATCAAGGGATCATTTGTGTTTATTCACGTTACTTGTCACCAATGTAGATGCTACCAACATTTCTTTTTGTCATCAATCATAGGCAATATACCCACTGTGGAAGTCCCAGAGGCGCACACACCATGTCAACACCTTCTCCAGCAACCGTGCTTGGATGACCAAAACCAAAATAAACACATTATGCTTTGATTTAATGGCCATAAACCTACTACAACCTAGCTACAGTGTGATGCAGATGTGTAAAAAGTCTGAATTCATGCTTTGTCATGTCTGTCAATGGAGTGATTGGGGTCAGCTATGCACGAGAATCTCAATGCTTATAGGCTCTCTGGACACAAAATCATGTGAATCTCACACGTGAGTTGAAATTTCCACTTTGCATATTTGTTTAGCATATTTTGCATCTTGAATTTGCTTTGCGTCTGTTGTTACCCCACCATAACAAGGTAGTTTTCCTACTTTACCTGTGCTGGCAGAAAATAACCTCAAAGTGAACTTGATAAGCATCACAGTTTATCTGTTTAAATGAGGAGAGACAATCATAAAGAAGCTTCTTGTTTCAGAATTGAAGTGAGTCGTTTTTATCCTTGCTTGGCGTGGTCCTGGGACAAGTGAGCTTTGTTAAAGGATCATGTATGGTTCACCGTGAATTTACAACATATCAGCAGATGCACCACATTTCCCTGTGTTACATAACGATGGGTTGCCTGCCCCTTTTGAGGACAGAAGGCTTCTTGTTGTCTAAATGAAAAGCAGGACAAAAACATGCCCACAGATTTCTCCAAGCAGTCTGTTTATTTGTTTTTGAGGTAATGCAGGGTCGTAGCCTAGCCAACTAAACTTCTGGGAAAAAGCGAGCATAAGAGAGAAAGATGGAGAGCTGTTAGTTAGCTTCAGAATGAATTCATCCAGGGCCCAGAGCTCTTTACTAGTTGGACATGATATGGCAGCCCTCAGGGTCAGGGCAAGAGTGTTAGCGACTACAAAAAGAAATGGGTCAGGACACCATTCTACCAGCCTTTTCCTGGCTTCCCCCCTTCATGATGGGGATAGCACACTGACTAAACAGGCCTCCACTGCTTACCTCCCCAGAGATGTTTACCTGCAGGCCAAAATGATTAGACACTTTGCCGTGACACCACATGGTGGAACATTATGTTAAAAATATTAAAGGCTCTTTAACAGAGTGTCCAGCTCTTTCTTATTTGTCCTTTTATTGAATCCTAATGATTCAATTTGTCCTGTTGTCTGGTGACATGCTTTATATCTTCAAACATTCTGCTCAAAGTCTTCCAATGGGCTGTAACAGCAGCTTAAGTTTTGTCCACACATTTACTTGTTGTACTAAAACAACAACAAATTGCACTTGTTTGTCCATCGACATGTAAAGGGCCCTTCAATAAGTAAACAAAATATTTACATCAACTATATTTAGCCCAGGAATTACTGTGACTCTGCGTACAGGTCAAAAAATTAGTTTAAAAAACCAGAGGTTTCACCCAGCATGCTGATCACTGTTTACCTCTGCGACATGGTAGCTTTGTACAGTAAAACTCACTGATGTCTTATTAGTATTACAAAGTGGATGTCCGGCAACACTGTTTGGATATTGGAGATTCAAAACATACCTGCAATTACCACTTTTTGCCATAGGTATCGCCAAAGAAAACAAAACTGAGATTTTTGAGATTGTAACTTCACTGTTTTGGCTTTTTTTAATAATTACTTTACCGAAGTCCATACCTTAATAACAATTTAAAAAAAAAATCCTATAGTGAAATTGTCAGTGTTTTAACAGGCTATAATTTACTGACTTATTGCAACTTATTGGCAATAATAAAGAAATCTGGCAATACATGACACACTACCTAACAATGCTGCACACATACAGTACGTTAAATTATTGACCTGCACACCATACCATAAATAATCTGGCCTGCATACATTATCACTGACAAGATAGCGTGCTGTTTGACACGTATGCTCACACCCTCCTGGTTGTTTATCACTGATATGCAGCAAATACTGTGACACTGATAGTGAAACTTAAGCAGACATGAAGCACACGTACTGTATCGTAAAACTAGACTCTTGCATACTCATCTGTGCACCCCATTAGCGCAGGCACACACACACACACACACACACACACACACACACACACACGCTGCTGGATATACTTAGAGGCTACAAAGCTTATTCCAAAAACAGCCCTGAGAGAGAGTGTGTGTTTGTGTGTGTTATGTAAGACGTGTAGTTGCTCCTCCCAGCCCACCATCCATCTACTCAACACTGTCTTCATGACTTCAGATCCTTAACTGTCACAGGACCAAACAGGTGCCACCAGTCTTACTCAATAGGCTTGTTGTGGCACGCCGATACCCCTCAGCCCCCTCCAAGTGTGATTTACTCCCTCAAACCTCTGCACGGTTCATGTTCACTTTATAGCTACCTCTTGGAAAGCTTTAAAAAGCTTCTGCAAAATGAGTTTCCAGGCAAACGCGTCATCAACTTATTTCTAACTACAGAGTGGGCAGGGGATTCTCCTTTTAAAACTCAGTTTATAGTTTAATTGCAATCCTGCCCTGTGCAGCTGTTTCGCCAGATCAGTGCATCTACATTTTGTCACTTGCTGGATGTATTTTATTTCTTGCATGGCTCGTTGCCTGCACAAAATCTTAAGAACACACGCTCGCATGCGTTTTACTTTCGTTTCAACCTCATGTCTGATGGTTTTGTCGTAGCTTCAAAGAGCAGATCTCCGTGGTTACCAGCCGGGCGGTGGCAGAGTATGTCGCAGAAGCCCTCCAATAAACACAGAGATGGCTTTGTCACTCACCAAGGTGTCAAGCTGGAAAGGCGGGAGACGGATAAAAAGAAAGAGAGAGCTGGTGGTATAAACAGGCCTTACATAACTGGCCCGTGTTGATGCCAGGAGCCGGGGTGGCAGCTGACAGGGAAAGGAGAGAAAAGCAGGAACGCAGGATAATCAGAAAGGAGGCCCTGCTGTGCCACCATGTTGAATGTGTAGAATAGGAGAGTGAGTTATGAGTGGACCTAAACCTGCTCTGCTGACATGCGTAGGAGCAGGATCAGCAGAGCTCCCAGGAAGCCTAATGACTGTGGGACATGTAGAGGCCTAAGCCCCCTCAGGGGGAAAAGCTGAGGCTAATTGGCTGACTGACCATTTTCTTTAAAGAGTGACTCAGCAGTCAATGGGGAGAAGTGGGGGTTTAATTAGCTACAGAGAACTGGTTGTCTTATGTAACATAGTCCATCCATGAATCCTGTGTTATCACAAGTGCCACAGTCACTTCCTGATTTTGATAAATCAAAATGTGTCTGTCTATCCAACTTTACAGGTAGTCAAAATTGAAAAGTTTGCATGTAATCTAAACGGAGCAGCCATGCAATATCTCTAAATCACAAGTTCTCAGTGTTTTTTTTCAGCCAAGGACTTATTTCAAGTCAATTGGTCAACTAATGGTTGTTTTCGTTAGATGATTCAGATTTTCTCAATATTTTAGGATCTTTTTAGTGCTTAATAACTTTTAAGTCCATCTCTGGTAAACATAAAATGTAGAGTGGTGCTTTTGTATGTTTTTTTTGTGGAGACACTCAGTTTTATGGATCCGTTGATTAAATCAACTCATTGATTAGTTAACAAAATTGTATGAGTGTTTTCGACAAGGAATTTTTTTAGAGAAGGACAGCCATAATGTCCTGGAACTTGAATATGAGAGGCCTATGAACTAGTTGGTGAATAATTATTGATTGATAAAAGACTCCTCATTCAATACATACAAGCTATAACAAGCTGTCTATACATATGTAATTATTCATACATTTCATCTGAAAACCTTTCAGGGACCCCCTGACAGTACCACTTTGAGAATCAACAGCATTTTAATGTCATGTTTTATCTATCTATTTTTATCTATTTGATACTCTGTGCTTGACAGTTTGACACTTTGATACCCAGCCTTAGTTTAAGAGACTGCTGGCAGAGCATGGGGAGACTGTTGCATGCTGTTTCTTTTGCCTGTGGCATATATGGCCGAGAAGTGTTGAAAAAAGGACTCCCTTTACATCAGTGAAAAAATTGAATTTTTATGGCCTCAGTCATGAGGTGTTTTTAATATGGTAATCTTGTAAAGCTGCTATCCTAGAGCTGTTGTCTCTGTCTGGAGGAGGCGGCCTGCTTGCGTAAATCTTCCGCTGACTCCTAATCAGATCACTATCAACAAATGACCCTATCTTGTCAACAACATGATGTTAACAGCTTGAAAACAAGCAAGAAGAAACTGTTGCATAAAAGAGGGAAGGACTTGGATTTGCTTAATGCATTAAGTGTTCTGCATCCCTTAGGACTTGAGTCTGGTGATTCTGCAGAGATTCTCACTAAGTAGGTTTTATATTTTCAAAGATTTGCTATGCAATCAAAGTCTGTATTGCACTTTTTTAACTGAATGTCTTTCTCAGAAACCTATCTGAGTTGAGGTAAACCTGGAATGAGTCTTATGTAACAGGCTTTCAAAACTGCCCCAGAATCTATGTATGTGATAACTCCTGCTTGCATTAACCCCCCTCCCATTTTCAGACCCTCCCTCCTCACTTTCACACCACCACCAGTCACTTCGTGCCGTTCTGGCACTGAAAAGTAGGGCAGGGTTTTCCTCTCTCCCTCTCTCCACTGCTCGCCCCCTGTGGGCTGATGTAACAGTGTTAGAGCTGAGGCGCTGTGTGCCCTCACTGTAACCACTCAGCTGATTACAGGTCTTATGTAAGGAGGGATTGTGGAGAGGAAAATGGGACAGAACATATGAGCCTGTTGCTGAAAAACAATAGCTTCATGCATACGAGGCTTTCAGACAAGATTGCCCTTTGTGGAGTTCAGCAGAACCTCACCTTGACTTTACAAACCTCTTACTCATGCTGAATCAAACTTTTGCATAGATGAAAATTGCACAAGTGTAGTTTTTGTTTCAAAGCATGTGAAGCAAATTCTCTTAACATGTTTCTATAGCTGTGTGTTTTGTTGGCACACCTTTGTTTGTGTGTTTGCACAGGCAAACTTGTAAAGTAGGTGTTTGTTTAGTAGTGTACCCTCAGAAGGGTGTGAAGCTGCATCTTGTGCATTTATTAATGTTTGGCTGCATGTAAATGTCCCAAAACGTCTTTGTTTTGTTCTTGATCACCTTTTGTGAGTGTTACTACCCAGTGTAGTCCTCAGGTTGCCAGAACCGTGTGAAATCAGGTGAGCACAGTAGGGCCTTGCAGCATGTCTTGCACTGTGAGAGGAGGCTTATGTAAGTGCTTTTAACAGGACCTCTGGCTGTCAGCACTGCTATAATAACTATAAAAGGGACATTCACAAGAGGTGGTGGTTAATACATAAAATATGTCCTCTGACCTTGTTCTCCGATCAATGCGCATTTTGAAAAGAAACTTTGTTCGTAGACTGTTGGTGATGGAAAAAAGAAACACAAATTGGTTTGAACTCCTCCATCTGGAACAACTGGCTAGTAACCATTCTTTCAAACACAGAGAAGTGTAATCGTGTGTTCACAAAGGTAAAGCACATTTTTTTGCGTGGCATCATTAAGAACAAACAAAGTGCTAAAATATAGATGTGCATGCTATGTCACAAAAAGTTTACAAATTGGCATATTGATGTAGTTATTTTGGCATACTTTTTATCTGTTTATTGCAATTAAGTCACAGAAAAATCTGTCAATTTTGGGTTTATACTGTCAGCCTCAAATAACAATGGATGCAGCAGTCATTCTGTTTCTGCAAAAAGCCAGCCAAAATTCACTGAGCTGTGTGCGCCTCTGGTGGCAGTTTCCAACATACAGTAGCGTTTAATATAATACCAGTCTAATGTGACTAACCAGATTAATCCCGGTTTTTACTATATTTTTTATTGCTACATGGCAAACAAGGTACCAGTAGGTGCAGTAGATTCTCAGAAAACCAACAAGACCCAGCATTCGTGATATGCACGCTCTTAAGGCTGTGCAATTGGGCAATTAGTTGAAAGGGGTGTGTTCAAAAATATAGCAGTGTGGCATTCAATCAGTGGGGTCATCAATTTTGTGAAAAAACAGGTGTGAATCAGGTGGCCCCTATTTAAAGATGAAGCCAGCACTTGTTGAACATGCATTTCTCTTTGAAAGCCTGAGGAAAATGGGTCGTTCAAGATATTGTTCAGAAGAACAGTGAACTTTGATTAAAAAGCTGATTGGAGAGGGGAAAACTTATAAAGAGGTGCAAACAATTATAGGCTGTTCAGCTAAAATGATCTCCAATGCTTTAAAATGGAGAGCAAAACAAGAGACACGTGGCAGAAAACGTAAGACAACCATCAAAATGGATGGAAGAATAAGCAGAATGGCAAAGGCTCAGCCAATGATCAGCTCCAGGATGATCAAAGACAGTCTGGAGTTACCTTTAAGTGCTGTGACAGTTAGAAGACGTCTGTGTGAAGCTAATCTATAAGAATCCCCCGCAAAGTCCCTCTGTTAAAATAAAGGCATGTGCAGAAGAGGTTACAATTTGCCAAAGAACACATCAACTGGCCTAAAATGGAGGAAAATTTTGTGGACTGATGAGAGTAAAATTGTTCTTTTTGGGTCCAAGGGCCGCAGACAGTTTGTGAGACGAGCCCCAAACTCTGAATTCAAGCCACAGTACACAGTGAAGACAGTGAAGCATGGTGGTGAAGCATCATGATATGGGCATGTTTCTCCTACTATGGTGTTGGGCCTATTTATCACATACCAGGGATCATGGATCAGTTTGCATATGTCAAAATACTTGAAGAGGTCACTTTGCCTTATGCTGAAGAGGACATGCCCTTGAAATGGGTGTTTCAACAAGACAATGACCTCAAACACACTAGTAAATGAGCAAAATCTTGGTTCCAAACCAACAACATTGATGTTATGGAGTGGCCAGCCCAATCCCCGGACCTTAATCCAATTGAGAACTTGTAGGGTGACATCAAAAATGCTGCACCCGGGTGTGGATAAGCGGTTAACGGTAATGAATAAATGTTAGAGAATCTTGGAGTGGAATAACAGCTGAAAGGTGCCACAAGTTGGTTGACTCCATGCCACACAGATGTGAAGCAGTTATAAAAAACTGTGGTCATACAACTAAATATTAGTTTAGTGATTCACAGGATTGCTAAATCCTAGAAACAAAAAAGTTTGTACAAAATAGTATTGAGTTTGTAAAGTAAACGGCAGACACTGCTATATTTTTGAACACACCCCTTTCAACTAATTGCCAAATTGCACAGCCTTAAGAGCTGCATATCACAAATGCTGGGTCTTGTTGGTTTTCTGAGAATCTACTGCACCTACTGGTACCTTGTTTGCCATGTAGCAATAAAAAATATAGTAAAAACCTGGATTAATCTGGTTAGTTACATTGGACTGCTATTTTATTGAACACTACTGTATCTGGGACTTCCACAACAGGTGCAAAGAAGCAATGTGTAGTATTGTTATTTTAGCCACAGTTGATGAAGGAAAGAAATGGCAGAAAGAATCATTATTGCTATCTGGAAGTAAACCCTTCTTCCTAACACAAATAGACACGTGAGTAACTTGAGGTGAAACGTGTAAAAAGAGTAAAAACTGGGGAACAAATAACATATATTTCTTATTTCTTTCCAGCGGTCATTCTACCAACGCTTAACGGGGGACAACAAGTCTGAAAAATTCTTCAAGGTGTTTTATGAGCGCATGAAGCTGGCCCAGCAGGAGATCAAAGCCACCGTGACGGTCAATACCAGTGACCTGGGCAGCAAGAAGAAGGACGAGGAGCCGCCAGACAAAGACACGCCAGCACGCAAGAAAGGTGAGGGATCCTGAGTTTAGGTTACTAACTGGCAATGTAAGGTCATGTTTTTAAGGGTCACATGAGATTATCAAACCAGCTAAATCTGCTGTCTATTGTGTACATGGCATCTATTCTGCTTGAATACCCAGTATCTTAAAAATCCTATTACAATATAAAATTGAAACTGTCACTTCATTTAGTTTATTTAAGTCAAAAGTCAGATTATTCTTAAATTAAGATACAATAATGAAAACATATAGCATTTCCCTGAAAATGATTATACAAATCAGTACATAAATATGTACATTGTCAAATTATTTCCCACATTATATCTGCGGTGGTCTGTGTTTGGCTCTCCTGTACCTGTGTTTAGTCAAAGACATGCCGGTGGTGGCAGTGGTGACGGAGGAGGTGAAGGAGCAGCTAGTGGAGGCCTCCGTTGTCACCAAGAAGGCCTTCACCACCTACCGCCGCGAGGCCGAAGCCGAAGAGCACCAAGCAGCCACTGACGGCACTCCAGTCCCCACTGTTGATAAGAGCCAGGAGGAAGGCGAGATGAGCGTCATCATCACCATCATGCAGCCCATCCTGCGCCTCATGCAGCTGCTCTGTGAGAACCACAACAGAGATCTGCAGGTCAGCCATTAGACCTGTTTGGTATCAATTTGTGTTTTGCCTGCACCCTCCCCCCCGCCCTGCACATGACACGACCTGTGATCTGAATTTCTATCACCACACTTGGTTATACAGAAATGAAACCATGTAGAAAATAGGCACCATTTGCAGAACTTCCTGATGCAGCTGTTTCCATATCTGGTATCTCTTGGTCTAGTTTCACTATGAGGACTGTGTTGGTGTTTAGTAATGGCTAGCTCCAGCAGCCCAGACAGAAGACTTCCTTTTTGCACTGATTCAGTTTGGCTGTCATTAAATGGTAGTTGGCTCAGTGCTGAATCACTCTCGTCTCGTCCATCCTGACCCAGTGTGGGTGCAAGGTATCGATTTACTGCTACATGTAGCCATGCAGCACAGATGATCAACTCATTGAGATGTCTCTGGAAGGAACAGAGACATCTCAGAGTAAATGCTGTATGGGCTTAAAAGAAGACAAGAGTAGAAGAGCCTCATGACTTCTAACTTGATATATTTATTTCTCACTTTAGAGAAAAACAGGAAATGTTGAACAATGTTGTTTATTTCCTGAGTAGAAGTATTTCTGGTACCAACTTTCTCTTCAGACCTGTATCTGATCAGCTTGCTTCAAATATTTTAGACATTTGCTTAATATCAAGTTTCACCCTTATATTTTGTTATTTTTTTATTAAGTGAGACAGTGTTCTTGGATATCTCTAATGAGATATCGACATATAAATTCAAAATCTGTAGACACCGGGACAATATTTTGGTATCGGAAGCCTTTTGGTTTTCATTTGTTGTCCGTTTGAAGTAGTATAAACCATTCATGTTAGATCTGGCTTTGGTTGACTGTAGCTAAACGGTCAAAGTGGAGAGCAGAAGAGGAGGAATCCATTGGCTGAACTGATTGGCTGTCATCAGATGAAGATTTAGTTTTTTATTACTATGAGGTTATGTTTTCAATGTGGTTTGTCTTGTTGTTTGCCGGCCTTTTAGAAGGATTTCAGCAAAACTTCACGGCAAGCAACTTCATGACCGTTGGTGGAAGTTTGTAACATGACCCAAGGAAGAACCCATAAAATTTTGGACCAGATCCCAATCCTAGGGTCAATACATGAATTATTTGATTTACTGTTGATTAACATTGCGAGATAGGGCATTTGTGTTGTATTCATTTTGTTTTTGAATAATCGTAAATGTTTGTTATTTTTCAACAATATTTCATGGCTCATTTGATCCATTTCCTTTGCTGTTCATTGTCATGCAAATACTGTGAACAGCTATAAAACATGGATCACTTAAAAGCATACCTTCTTTGAAGCGGTTGTGTTGCTCTCTGAGTGCCATTCTAGTTATTTATTTATTTATTTTTAAAATCTACATTAATATGCAAATATTTGTTTATAGAGATTAGACGAAATGGCAATTTGACCTAAAATGCCTACAACAAGTAAAGCTGAAGTTGCTATCACACTATAAACGATGACAGGTGAACGAAAGGGGAAACTTTGGCATGAAAATCTGTTAGTGTAAGCTTTTTCTGCATCCATCTCCAGAACTTTCTGCGCAACCAAAACAACAAGAACAACTACAATCTGGTGTGTGAGACACTTCAGTTCCTGGACTGTATCTGTGGCAGCACCACAGGCGGGCTTGGGCTACTGGGACTCTACATCAACGAGAAGAACGTAGGACTCATCAACCAGACTGTGGAGAGCCTGACTGAGTACTGCCAAGGTCCCTGCCATGAAAACCAGGTGAAACATATACACACAGAACATAAGTTTTCAAGTACAAACAGTCTTTAACTGTATTGTTAGCCTTTGGTTTGTCTGTAACTATTTAGAAACTATTTTTTGCATCGTTCAAATGTTGAAATGTGGCTTTCTTATCAAATACTTGGATCAAATTTTCCCCGCCACCTACGTCAGAGTGACCTTTTCATTTTAGTAGTCATACTGGTGGTTTTGTTTGTGTGGTACTGTAATTAGTCTTGAGCATTTCTCTTTTCATGCCCGGCACTCAGCTGCCACACTAAAGCTGTGCAGTCGCTCTCTTCAACAGCCTAACAGCAGCCAACTCTGGGCAGCGTGCCTGTGTTTGTTCTTTGGTATGGATTAGCATTGCATGATCTTCTCACATGATGGTGGCATCCTCTGTTCAAGCCGCTGTTGGGTCATTTTATGGCAAGTGTGAAACTGGCATGACTAAACAAGCAACTGGCTAAATGCAGTCACTGTTTGAACTGATTTCAGTTCCCTAAAACAGTGCTGGAAGGGCGACTGCCAGACTAAACAAAAGCTCTTTCACATCTACTGAGAGGGGAGAAAGAGAGACAAGTGCTGGAATTATATTTGTTTGTGTGTTATTAAGTGTTTCTGTTAAATGGTGTTGACAGACTTGCTCCAAGCCATTGTTTATTTTTTGGGTGTGGCAAAATATACTGTAACTTGTGAGTACAAAGACAATACTCATAAAACTTGGCTAAGAGTTATAGAATGTGACCCATCTCATCAGCACATGACAGGAAAATAAGGAAAAAGGCCTGTTTATTAAATTGAATTGGTTGACAAATAATTCAAATCTGAAATGCTGAAAAATTGAAAATTTTGACCTCTAGATGAATAGATAACAGATTGTTTGTTATCTGACATAACTGAAAATACTGGTCTGCTGTACTGCTTTGTTAACAGAGAATTGGATTTTGACTCATAACAGATAACTGATAGATCTGTTAAGAGATTTTATCGTCCAAGAGGGGAATATCACTGTTGATGAGTGTATTTTGCCTCATATGTGCCGATATGAAAACTTTTTTTACATAATATAATGTAGAAAATTTAGCTTGGGGTGATTTAGAAATGGTGTTTTCTATTTATTGTATTTTTATTTAATCTTTTGTTGAATTATCAGAGATTCACTTATACTGTACGTACAGTAATTGTGTTCTTTTTAGCTTTTTATTTTATTTCTTATTAATTCTGCATTTTTTGTTATTCTTCCTAGAGTTGGTAATACATAGTATGTGTAATATGTAATAATGTTAAATATTCCTTTATTTATTTGTTTCAGCCTTCTGAAAACCTTTTCAGAGTCATATTGGTGCACAGTCCACATAGAAAAGGTCTATTTTTAATCCAGCTCAAAAATTCACTCTTGCGGCTGCCATATTTGTTATATGTGAACTTTCCCCTCTAAAATATTGGTCTCAAGTATCCCACATTGGTCGTGCTTTACAGAGGATATCAACAAAACTCCAGTAGCACCAGGTTAATTATAATATTAATTGTTGTTGAGTGTTTTTTTTTATAAAGCCCTGTCATTAGAAATTCCACCTTTAATAATAATGTTGCTCATACTTAAAACCAGTAGCTCTCCTGTTCTTGTCTCTCATCTACGTTTGATTTATTTGTTCCTCAGAACTGCATTGCTACTCATGAATGCAATGGTATTGACATAATCATCGCTCTCATCCTCAATGACATCAACCCCCTCGGCAAAAAGAGAATGGATCTGGTGCTTGAACTCAAAGTAAGTGATTATTGATAAGAGGGAGGGGAAACGCTTCATAACACTGTTGTGTTACCTAACAGGCATGTTAGCCTTTGTCTTGCTGCTCGGTGGTTTGCTGCTTATTCCTGTGGAAAACTGTCATTGAGATATTTCTGTAAAAAAAACTGAAGGGATTCAAATTGCTTAAAATTATTGAGAGTTTCAAAACAGATGTGCCACTCAAATAAAATATTGAATTGCAGTTAGTGTACCGATTACATCACTGACGGTAGCCTGGTGTTATGAACTACTTGGCTAGCTTGGCTCTGGAGATTACCAGAGCCAAGTCATAACAGTAAACCACTGACTGAAAACAAATTGACAGACACTCAAATTAGTAATGCCAAAATATGTTATTACAACACATCATTGTAAAGTACATGAACACATGGCAAAGGAAGATATTTTACAGTTGGATTATGTAATTGTCCTTGATTTACTACAGCTGGGAATGTGAAACATCACACAGGGAAAATAAACCTGATCTTACTCTGTTTGCAATTATCTTTACTCTCATCTCTTGGTAGAATAATGCCTCCAAGCTTCTTCTTGCGATAATGGAGAGTCGCCATGACAGCGAGAACGCTGAGAGGATACTGTACAACATGAGGCCTAAAGAGCTGGTGCGTGTGACATCATACAAATATCTTACTTCATTAGGTGGATGTTATGTGACAGTCTGTGCTCTTGCAGGTGGAAGTGATCAAAAAGGCCTATATGCAGGGTGAGATAGAGGTGGAGGAGCCGCAGGAGGGTGAAGATGGAGAGGAAGAGCACTCTGCATCTCCACGCAATGTCGGTCATAATATCTACATCTTGGCACATCAAGTAAGCCACCAACTGTCTGTGAAGTCAGTATGGAGATGGACACACTCATAAGCAGATGCTGTAGCACATAAATTACCAATCTTTTTGGTCTGTGGTACCCCACAGCCCTGGCAGGTGAACTCACAGACCCATTTATCCATTCCCAATGTATGTTTTAAATCAATAACACTGTTGATCATTTTAAAGTGAATATTGTTAATTTTTTCATCATCCAGATGTTAGTACTTAGTTTAGTTTGGTCAGCAATTGTACTACTATTATAATTACAGAGAAACTAAGTGTTTCAACCTTTATCCATCCATGCAACTATTTCAACATTTATATCAATTAATTTAACTTTTAGCAAAATATTTCAACAATTTATATAAATAATATAACTTTAAGCTATCTTTTTTAGCCTTTTATATAAATAAACATAACTTTTAGCTATCTTTTTCAGCCTTTTATATAAATTAATATAACTTTTACGATCACTGATATAAATTATTGAATAAGATATTATTTCAACCATTTATCATTTAACCTAACTTTTAGCCAACCATTGTAACCATTTATATTTATATAAAAGTTACCTTTAGCTAATAATTTTTTTATCTGCTTATCTCATTTAATGATAGTTATAGTTATTTGGTTCAACTTTTTATATCAATTAATAATACATTTAGGATGTATTTAAAGTGTTAGGATAACTTTAAGCTGTTTCAACTGTTTCCCCATTTATTGATCCGTCCATTTTTATCAAATTAATTTATAAAATGAGTTTAGCTACTCTACAGTCTTTCACCATACTCTCTGGTTACTGCCAAAATACCCACTGGTGTACTGCTTAGTACCCCTGGTGGGGAATCACTGAAGTAGAACATGTATGGCCACATAATATAATACATATGGATTTTCAGTAGTCTTACTATTACTGTATGTCTGTGTCATTTCCTAAAGAAATGTAATAGTTGCTATTCTACACTCATCTCGTCTTTTTCAGCCCTCAGGCTGTGTGCTGCTCAATAGCTTGAGTGTGAGTTCAAAACACAGTTTAGTAACTCCTCAGCTAGAGTTGTGCAACACCCACTGTCAATCCACACCCTACAGCCTTGTGGTTGAATGGATGGAACATTATCTATTCAAAGGAAGAATGAACGACCTATACTGTTACAACCTGTTAAGTACAGACAATGTTGGCACAGGGGCGTAGCACATCAGGTTAACACCTGTTCACATTTCAGGAAATATTTCTGATAGAAATAAATGTCTTTGTGATTACTTAATGATCTGTTTGTCATTGATCTGATGGTGTTTGTTGTCATTCCAGTTAGCCCGTCACAACAAGGAGCTGCAGGCTATATTAAAGCCAGCAGGGACACATGGAGAGGGTGATGAGGCCCTGGACTTCTATGCCAAACACACAGCTCAGATTGAGGTCAGTGGTTAGGCCCACGTTGAAAGTAAATCATTTTTTTACAAAAAAAAGCGAAATGTTGTCTGTCTTACATAAGACATGTGACTTGCGGCATGTGATGCTGTTTTTTTTGGCCTGCTTTTGTGTCTCAGGGTGTACCTGACAGAATGGCAAACACCTTTGACGTGTTTGCCAAGAAGAAACGGTGATTGTTGACAGTATGCTGAACTTATGCTGTTGGTTCAGTTTATCTGCCGCTGTCTAAAGAAAACAACCCTTTTATTTGAATTGTAGAGTACAGTTTGTGACAATAACCAGTCAGAACATTTTAAGAGATAAATGGTCTTTATTCACTCAGCTTTAACTTAGACAGTATAGGGTCAAGACTTATTTGCCCACCACAGTGAGAGAGTGTGATTGGGGGCTTTTTCTGTGGATGTGTCCAGATTGTGCGGCTGGATCGTACCATGGAGCAGATAGTCTTTCCTGTGCCCAACATCTGTGAGTTCCTCACCCAAGAGTCCAAGCTACGTGTCTACTACACCACAGAGCGAGATGAGCAAGGCAGTAAGATCAATGACTTCTTCCTGCGCTCTGAGGACCTCTTCAATGAAATGAATTGGCAGAAGAAGCTGCGAGGTACTCAAGAGGCTACTGGTAACACAAACACGGTTCCCTGTGCGTTTTTTTCCTCAACTTTTTATCTCCTAGTTCTTCCTGGTTTACACGTTGTCCTATTGCATCCCTCCAGGCACCTAATGACCCCAACCCCACCCCCTCCTGAACAAGACAGATACTAAAGCCTAATTTGCATACACACCCTTTAAGTGTGAATTCCACGTGTTGACATCACGTGTGATCAGGGAATGGAGACAAAATTCCCTTGCACATCACTTTGGCAATTTGTCAACTCACGATTAAGTTAGATTCCTCAAACTCTTCCACCACACCTCTAGTTAGATCAAAAGCCAAAACAGCCATGGCTGCCAAACATAGCTCTGATTTTACAATAAAAATGGTAGGAAACATAAAGCATTGTGCTACTACTTTTATTTCTTTGGTTTGAAATAAAACACTGAAAGCACCACAGACAACAAGCTGTTATAAAGAGCAAACAGCAAGGAGAACAAAAAGATTGCTCAGCACTCCAGCTACTCAAATACGAAAGCAAAAACAAACATTGTGCACACAGATGTTAGACCCTCAGGTCTGACTCATCATTTTAAGGTTCACTTGTACCAACCACAAAACTCTCAGGTTTAAGCTGCAGGTGCAGTTGCAAATCAACTGCAGGTGAGCAGAGCAAGTGCCAAAACATGACTTTGACATCTTATTTTTTTTATTAAAAGATTAACTGTTTGGGCATCCTGACACTGAACCTAAAATCACTTTTGTGTTATTATTTTCCGAATGGCTTTTTTTCAGAGAATTGGTGCCACCCTAGAAAAAAAAGCCTAATCTATCTGTAGTGGTCATATATATGGCTCAACAGGCCCAACAAATTGTATTTTTCTCTATCCAAATAAATTGTAAACAAAGACCACTATGTAAGAAGGGGCTGCACTTTGCTCCATTAACTGAACCCTGGAGGAATGAAAGTGGAGAGAGCATGTAAACCTTGACAGTCAACTTATTTGAGTAAGAATATAATTACAATGCTAACCATTTATGTTAATTAAAGGCTAAGATAAGATAACAACATATGTACTATGGATGAAAATGGATGTGTTTGAGCCATGAGAAAGTGATGTCAGCTCTGTGAGTGTGATGTAATAGATATTTGTGGTCAGTAAGCACATTGTTGCACATCCCAAGCCGATTCACAAAAATGGCTTAACTTTGGAATTTACGCATGGTTTCTGTATTATGTTTGTCTATGTATTTTGTAAGGATATTACATTGTCAGGTTCCTGTATCTTGTCTTTCTTGAAACAGAAAAAGAGAGGTGTTGGTAAAAGTTTAGTACCGTAATACGGAGTATCCATCCCTCCCTTTTAGTCTCGTGCTACTGTGAATATTGAATGTAGAACTGAAACGGAATGATTGATCAATTGGTGTTTAAGATGTCAAACGAGTGTAGAACATTTTGTTTTGTCTGGGGGGCAAAAAACGATTTCTACTATTCAAGTGTTCCAGCTTTATTATAAGCAAAATTAGGACAGTAAGCAAGTGAAATGGATATGATATGTGATAAAGATCCTTGACTGGGCTCAATATGTTGTCCTTACATGTTGCCTTTTAGCCAAATGAGTTAGCAGGATCCTCCAAACCTGGGAATGGGATTAAATGGGTCGACCTGTTTCATGTACCTGCCAGTTTGAGGTTATACTTTGTTACACATTCTTTACCTCTGACATGGCCAAACTTTTCTGAGAAAAATCAAGGCAGGTTACTGGACAAAGGGTAGCTCCCAAATCAGCAGATGAGAGATCAGCAACAGCAAGCCAAGACAGTAGAAGCTATTCACAAGTGATCCAGAAAAGACAATTACATTTCCACAAGGAATCTTTGGAGTCCTTTTCATTTTAAGCTAAGCATTGGTTTTTCCACAAATCTTAAATTCCATAGTTGTGCAAGCCTGACTCACAGACTGTACAAAAGAAGTGGGCTATGCAACGTTGCCACAGAGAAAGTTTGTGTTTTTGCTGTTGCCATCTTGTTTCTTTTTGGAGCCAGAAGTGACCATATTTGATCAATATATGTACCTGCTAAGAAACCAAGGACACACTAAGTTACCAGCTAATACTAGCACTTTGGGCTAACGAAAAGCAGGCTTTAAACAAAATGTACTTAAAATAGCTAACTCCTTCGAGTGCCTTTTAGTACAACTGAACAAGCTAACAAGCTAATAAACTTTCATGAAGAGAAATCACACTTCGAACGGGTAAAAGTTCTAAGACAAAAACATAGACGACACCCAAA
This sequence comes from Centropristis striata, assembly GCF_030273125.1. Taxonomy (NCBI): domain Eukaryota; kingdom Metazoa; phylum Chordata; class Actinopteri; order Perciformes; family Serranidae; genus Centropristis; species Centropristis striata. The sequence continues at coordinate 19,556,871 of NC_081519.1, read as the reverse complement.
GGCAAGTTCACTGCTGTTAAACACTATTGTACACAGTACCATAGATACGCATTGTTCCTTTGCTCTATCCTGATTGAGTATATTCATGTCCTAAAACATACATAGTTTATCATCTATTTTAATCTAAATGGGACCATAATTTACAAAGACACACCATGCTGAGTTGAAGAAAACTTTAAACTAGCTACTGATACCATAACAAATTAAAACAATGTTTACTGAGGTAATAAATAAACGTCAAGTAGGATCATTTTCTCTAAAACTTCTATACGATGGAACTTCTTTTAGCAACCCTTGGAGTCGCCCCCTGCTGGCTACTAGAAAGAATGCAGGTTTTAGGCACTTCGCATTGGCATCATTTGTCATATCCAGGCTATGTCCACTTCTTTTATACAATCTATGGCCTTAAAACCATGTTGAGTTTGTCTTAAAGTAGGACAGGTGCCTGTTGACCACCTGGTTGATTCTGTCAGGGAAATGACTGGTTTAGGAACATGTTGCGACATGAAGGATGATGGTTTGTGTATAATGTGATAACACATGACGACAGCCACCTCTGTCCTATCTGAATGAATCAGCACAGCTGGAGACCATATTGTTCCGCTGGTGCAAACCACTTGTCATGAATATAGCGACTTCTGTTGCTAAAAGTCCCCACCCACAGTTCTTCTTTTCTACTAAACAGCCAGGCTTAAAATAGCATTGGAATGGTACTGATCTCCTGACCGAGGTCTGAGTAGACTCTGGGTGTGTGAGTGTTGGTAAAAATGTATGCATGTAAGTTCGTGTGAAAATTGCGCAGTGTATGTGAAATGTGCATGAAATTTGGTTCTGTGTCTTAAAATAGATTTAAGTTTTCATTTTACCATTCAAAGGGGAACCTTTGTTTACAGTTTTGTTGCTGATAATGGCACCACACAGACCCCTTCTGATTCCTTTTGATTGATGTTTCACCCCAGAATTTAACACATTTCTTAAATCAAATGAATTTCTTAAATTACCCCCCACTCAAGTTTGGGGTGATTAAAATTAAAGTGACAATAGACAAGTTTTTTCCTTTTAACGTCAACAGCAGCATTGGTTTCTTCAACTGTTTACTGTAAAGTAAGGCGTTCTGTGAAATTATTAGATACACTGTGCTAGGCTTATTGCTTAATAATACAATGTTAATATTGATATCTCAGAGCAGTACAATGACCTGTGTGAAATTTAATCCCTGAACTCCAGCTCAGCCCATCCTGTACTGGTGCTCCAGGAACATGTCATTCTGGAGCAGCATCTCCTTCAACCTGGCTGTGCTCATGAACCTGCTTGTGGCCTTCTTCTACCCTCTGGAGGGTGTCCGTGGAGGTCAGTCTAAGTTTTCGCTTTTCTCTTTTCCATTAGCAAGTGTTGTTGTCTTGTGTTTGTCTGTATGTGCACTGCGGTTATATAATTAGCGTGGTTATTACAAACCAGGAAATGGGAGTGAGTGCACAAACATTGAATTTGCATGCCAGGGGTGGAGCAGAAGGCATATTGTACATTTTGTACTTTACTAGAAACCTGTATGACAAAGATTGACCCGAAGAGAAACTGGGTCACGGGTTGTTAAGCAATTTGTTTTAGTTGCTAGAGGGATGGTTTCACACCCTTGCACATTTATGTCCTCCAGGTGCAGCTGCCAGGTAATTTAACATCTGGTTTGGTGTGTATCAGAGGAGGATGTCTTCAACTGCCCCAAGCCAACAGTTATGTTAAGGCCAATAGGAAATCTCTCAGAGGTTCTTTTGTATTAGTCTCAAAGCCTCCCTCGGATATTTTGAAAGGGGAACAGGTATAATGTTAGTCTCTGAAGCCAACAATTAACTGTCACACCCGCTTTCCACATTAGTTAACAGGTGTGAAAACTGGCAGAGCTCTGCCACAGTGACTTTCTCCTCTGTTCATGTCTGAAAATGACCCAGTGAACTTAAAAAGGGGTCCGCTGTTTTTCAGGCTTGTGCTTAAAGGGGAGCCCTGCCTATCTGACAAATCAAGGTTTGTTTACAGGTGTAAGTTGTATAAAGTCTTTAGTGGTTCCAGAGGGAGCTATGTGAAATCTGATAAATGTCCTCAAGTGATGTCACTTGAGTCAGTGTCAGACTCCAAGAATATAAAAATCCGGAAGTGTGAAGATAAGAAGTGAGGTTACTAGACCTCTGTAGCACTTCTTATTCCTGCTTGAGGCCAGTGACTCACTTTAACTCCTATAAACACACCTGGATACCTGAACGAACAGGTTGTGACAAGGAAGACTGTGTGACAAAATTGCAGGAACTACATGGATTTTCATCTTTTTTTATTTTCCATCTTCCATCATGGGTATGCAGTGCTAAAACAAGTGTTCATCTAAAAGCTCTTTTCTCAGACAACAACGTCAAATTGCAAAAAAACCCCTAAAAAGAACAGCTTATGGTAGACAGAAACCATAAAAACATGCATTATCATTAGATTTTCAACTTTCCGACGATTGTGATATTTCATTAAAAAAATCTTTACTCTACATCAGGCATGTCCAAACTATTCCACAAAGGGCCGTGTGGCTGCAGGTTTTCGTTCCAACCAAGCAGCAGCACACCAGACTTGACTCAGTTAATCAACTGATCTCAGTCTTCAGACAGTTGATTGGTCAAACTGTGTGCTTTTGCTTGGTTGAAACGAAAACCTGCAGCCACACGGCCCTTTGTGGAATAGTTTGGACATGCCTGCTCTACATGTTTTATTTAAAATGTAGCCAGAAATAAACTTTTGCTCTAACCAGATCTTGTAAAAGATATTAAATTCATAAATGACTTGGTAATACTTGTGGACACTTACAAAATATGTATATACAGATTCCATTTTTTCCTTTTTGAAAAAAAATGTATATTAAACAAATGTAACAAATGTAACTGTAGCTTTTTCTTCGCAGTGATTTATGGCATTATAACTGTGTTATACTGCACAAAAGTCATGATTGTGCTGTTTCCATAGAGGTGCTGATTTTATATATTGCAATGAAAACAAGGCCACAGTGAGTGAAATGTGACAGGAGCAACAACCGCCCTGAGTTTAGAGGGTTTAGACGGCTTCAAAGAACTAAAATTCCCAAATTATCATGAACAACATGCCTTATCAATCTAAGATCTGACTACAGGAGATGGATTGCTGTCATGAGAACATTAATTTCCCTCTGGATAGATGATTCATTTACCTCCATCTGATGAGGTTTTAGCAGTGGCATCCCTGTGTTTACAGTCATACAGGACATGTATTTATAGCAGCTGGCATGGGATCAGAACACATACTGTACTTAAGATGCATTATTAGTTATTATGTGTACGCAGGACTTTACAGAACACCGTGTGCTCTCGTGCCTGTGGTTTGGGTGTAGCCTCGCACCTCCCAAACTGAGTTTCACCGCAAGTGGAGGTGTGATGCAAATGTAATCCTAGCAGAGGATTTGAATCTTTTAACTATGGTGCTGTCACAAAAGACCAAGATGGATTTGTTCTTAATTAGGTCCTGACCTGTTTATTGATACTGTATCTTTACTGAGCTCGACACTAAAACATGACCTAACAGGTTATCAGATTTCTAGTCTCCTTCTCACACTGCTTTTGATTTGTGTAGTCTTTTTCTCCATATGTGTCACTTCTGGTAATTGTGTGTGTGTGTGTGTGTGTGTGTGTGTGTGTGTGTGTGTGTGTGTGTGTGTGTGTGTGTGTGTGTGTGTGTGTGTGTGTGTGTGTGTGTGTGTGTGTGTGTGTGTGTGTGTGTGTGTGTGTGTGTGTGTGTGTGTGTGTGTGTGTGTGTGTGTGTGTGTGTGTGTGTGTGTGTGTGTGTGTGTGTGTGTGTGTGTGTGTGTGTGCGTGTCTGTGTGTGCGTGTGTGTTTGTTGGTACAGACTTACGTAAATACTGTGGTCTCCCCATAGGGCCAGAAACTCTAGCAGGAAACATAATACCATGCTACTGACTGTGGAATATACCACTGAAAGTGACACCTGCCTGATAAGAGGCAGATTCACACACAGCAAAAAGTCAGATGTCAGAAATCGTACTTTACTCTCATCGAATCCACAACATAACAGTTAATTTGTGTGAAAGCTGCTGAAGATCATGTCACAGATTCAATTTGCTTAATGGATCCAAGTTTTTTGCCTGTTGCATCACTGCAAAAAAGGGAATGATGATTAGGGCTGGGTACTGTACTTCAATACCTTTAGGCACCTACTGAATTGCCTCCATAGTATGGTGTATCGAAGAAATGCTTTGTCATTCAATATCAAATTTCAACACATGACATAACAAGTGCTGTCGAAACTAACTAAAAGTTAATGCAGTGAACGCAACATTAAAGTTTCAGGCTGTTGTGGGCTGAGTTTTAACAATACAGCTAAGAGCTGAGCATCCGTCAGTACCAACCATGTCATGATATCTTGTCTGGAAGGAGTCTAAAAAATGTTTGAAAAAGGACCAATTTGTGCCTTTTCTGCATCAATTTATAGTCCAAATGTCTATATTTAAGTAAAGTGAAATACACAATTCAAGTGCCAGATATAAATGAAATACACTCTAATGCAGTAATGCTCTCAGGGAGTCTGTGCTTTCAAATATGCAGAGATTTTAATCCCCCTTTGCTGTTTTAAAATACCCGTCACAGTCTCTTGGGGATTATTGCTTTACTCTCCTGTACCGCTCCAAGGTACACCTGAATGCACCATGAAGTGCCATCAGCGGCCACCGTACAAGGCAGTGTAGAGGTGCATGTTGAGATGGTGTGACTGCAGTAATAACACAGTGGACAGAAAAACAATTTGCCTATGACAACAGAAAGTAAACAAGACATATAGAAACAAGGTGCCATCAAAACCAGCTTGTTCTTTTGTCCCTTAGCAGCACCACTGTCTCGTTAGCTCGTAGATAAGTGCTTGTGCTGTGAAGTAAGGATACAGAACGATAAATAAAAATCACCAACCATGCATGCTTCTTTGTTTACTTCATGTCAGTTGGCATCCACCAACTCTGCCTGAGAAAGTGCTGTACTTGTGCTGTTGTTTATTTGTTTTTTAAACTTAGTGAGTGATTGACATCCTGTTACCACTCCAGCAGTGGACAGTTCTGCAGAGTCCTACTGTTTATGGCAGAGTTGTGTTAGTGTTAATTTATCATATTAATAGAATTCTGAAGTAGTGCTAGTGATGCATACATCTTATTAATTAAACACTGGTATTGGATAAGTCCAGGTATCTGTATCAGGATTGAAAAAGTTGAATTGGTATATCCTCAGTTTGCAAGTTGCAATTGCTGATGGCATGTAAACATGGACCTGAGCTGTTTTTTTATTCTATAATGTAATATTGGTTAATTGGTTAGACTATCTATTGTCAACTCTAAAATATCAAAATTGGATTTTATTATACCCTCATACAATCATTTGCATAATATGCCAACCCTGAAGCATTTTAGATATCAAACCAACTGAAATCATTGTTTGTTTTAGTCGTTCCTGATTAAAAAAGCTCCTTTGTGGGATCTACATACTTGACCTTGTTACCCACACCATATTAACCCCTGATCAGTCAGGCTCTGTCATGTGGACTAAATGTCCAGATTTCGGTTGGGAAAGTCTGGTCTGGTGTTGGGTCACAAGGTGTGGCAGATCTGGAGATTAAATATTCATTCCAAAGGAAATGTCTAAGTGATAGCAACCTCTGCATGATATGAGGTTTTTCACAGACCAAAGGAATGAGTGACAGACCTGAGCATGTTTCTACATGCAGTTTCAGTTTTCTGTTTGTTTTTGTTGTCTCTTATTTCTTTCCATTTTTTCTCAGTTCTCCTTGAGGGCAGTATTTGTGGGGATGTGAAAAGCCGCAGCCGTTAAGGCCTGCATTGTTCCAGTGCAGAGTAGCAGAGAGAAGACGCACATTGTGATTCGCATAAACTTTCAATTGTTCTGTCTGGGGTCAAACGGCGAGGTCCCTTTTGTTTAAACTTCCTTGCAGCGGTATAGAAGAGACAAAAAAAGAGGTTGTTAGCTTAGCTCTTGAAACTCCATGTGGTTGTTAGTGTCAAAGGTCTTCTGGGAGCTTAACAGTTCATTCCAGGACACGCTCATGTCGGCTACAAACTGAAGCCAGTTAAAAAATCTCAGCCACTGTTAAGTTGCTCAATGGTGAATATATAATGTCTACACAGATGCATACACACATATACTCCCACCGTGTCCTGCATGCATATGAGCTCGACTGCCTCCTGTTAATATTCAAGCCAGCTAATTGTAAACCTAAAATAAAGCAGTCTACTACAGTGACCTTCATTTGGACGGGTATGTCATTACAGCACTTTTATAGCAATAAAAGTATGCTTAATTTGCAGATTATATAGAGAATTTTAACGCCACAAAATCCCCTTAAACATTATTCTATCAGCTGCACGCATCACTCACATGTCTCTCAGTGAATGTTTCCTCTTGGTAGTTTGCCCGTAGATAAACTGTGGTTGTGACTTTTTCCCGCGTGGCCAGATGTGCTAATGATGTAGAAAAAAGCACCTTCAGAATCTCTAGGTTGTAAACCTTCTGTAGGTTATTGCTGCAGTTCAAGGCAGGTGGATGTTGTATGGATTTGGATTGCCTTCAATCTCAATCTATAAAAAGTAGATTTTGCCAGACCAAGCATGTTTGAGGGCTTTGGTTAATTGTAGGTAAACAGTTGCTGTGGAGAGCAGAAGAGACGGAATTCATTGGCCTCAGAATCTCAGAACCCATCGACTATCATCTGAAAACGATGACACTTTCTATTAAGTGTTTAAAAATCTGCATTGTAAATGATAGTTCATGCATGCTAAGTTGTCCTTAGACCGTTAGCTGATGGGCTCTGAGTTTGTAAGCTGTAATCAGGCTGTCAACACTGACCGGTGTTGGGAAGGCTACTTTTAAAACCTAGTCCACTACAGATTACTGATTGCATGCCATACATTGTAATTTGTAAGGTGTTACATTGGATTAGTCGAATTAAGAAAAAAGAGATTCTAATTTGAATTGGTTAAAAAAAAAAGTTCATACTTTGGATTTTTGCTGAGCTCACATGTCTGGGTCTTGGAGATCCATGCCAAAACCACATTCCTGACAGTGAGCTGGCTGTGTGTCTCCTTTGTCATGTGATAGGTGCACTGCATGCACACAAATTATTGCCCTTACAAAAAAAAAGATGTGCACCTCATACATTTGAGAGTCAATTAAGATGTAATGGGTTCTTCCTTTGCCCATGCTACATCTTTCCAAAAAGTAGTATAAAAGTCAGACCAGTAGTTTTCCATAATCCTGCTGACAAACAAACTAATCCAAAAATATCCTGGTATAAGTATTCTTTTACTCTCTAATCAATGACTGGTGCATGGAAGAGGAATTCACTCCCAGATACATGTTATTATGAATCCCACAATATTTCTTGGCAAGACCTGTTCTTCGTAGTTATCAAGCGCTAGGATTGGCCAGGCATCTATGCTCCCTTCAGGTAATGGTCTTTGTTCAAGTCCTAAAAAAAAGCAATCGATGTGAATGCCTAACCTTCATCAACCTGTTTTTTTGCCAAGAAAAGTTGTGTGATTCATAATGATTACACCACAACACCAAAAATATTGTCAGTTGCCCCCAGAGGCTAAATCTTGTTTTAATCAGTTGCAGATGGGTTTGACTACTACTGCTCAAGGATTACCCAATCTACAAAGTGTCATAGACATGGGAACTATAGCTCAGACACTTGCTTACAATATATGAAACGTCCTTTCCCTTTGGTGAGGTGTAAGTGGTTTAGTGTAAAGGCCTCTCTCTATCCTCTTATAGCTGCAGAGTAAGTGAGTAGGAGAGGTGAATGGCATTAGACTGTAGGCGTATGACGTTCGAGCTGCTGTGTCTGGATTTGCTGCCAAGTCCAAGCACCCAGGCAGCATGTTACGATGCAGTGCCCAGGACCATCCCTGATGAATTTAGCTGCAGCCAAGTGTATTTTTAGCCAACTGTGGGTTATGTAAGAAGTACCTGTCATGTGATCTGTACACAGCAGGAAGAAGGAGGCCTCAGCAGGGAGGTTATGGAAGGAGATGTTCAGTAGAGTGGAGTTCTTCGTGCCTCAGTGAAAAAAAAACCTGACTGACCTTTTCAACGTGATGAATGCATTTGTGTGCGAACACAGAGGAATTAGGTTCACACTGAGCTGGTTCCTGGTGAGCTCATGATAATGCTATTCTGACCTGAAATGATCGATGTGGAACTGATAACTGTGGTGTAAAAACCTACATAGACACAGAGAGAGAGAGGAATAGAGCTCTGCTTATAATCTACGATTCAAAAACTAGTGTGTTCATGAATGAAACCAGTGGAATATATTTGACCACTATCACATGGAGCCCATCAATAATGAATAACTCTGAAAGAGTTAGATAAGTCATCTTCAGTTTACTTCTGCTTTGTCTTGGCATATAATGGCACAAATGAGTTGTTTTTGTAGTTAACCTCAAAGGTTAACATAAGTATGAGAACTAAAAACATCTTTGTGACATGGAAAGAAAATGTGTAAAGTAAACCTGAAAGAAGGCATCGCTGAAATGAGAATGCATACTCCGCATTCCTTTCCTGAAACTATAAAAGTGTGCAAACATGTTGATGTCACAATTCTTTCTGAAAATGCAAAGACGATAAATTGGAGTGAAGTTGTCAGGTTTTTTAGGTACATTCCCAGTCATGATTTTTTTTTTTTTCTCAAATGCTTTAAGCTTTGTTGTGTTGTACAGCAGCAAATAGTGGCATGTCTCAACCAAAGACTGTATATAAATGATGGATCACCCATTGGTTTGTGGACTTCCCGTTGGAAGCATCAAGTTCATTGTTACACTCGTCACCATCTTGTTTCCGATACGGGGAGCAGAACATATTTGGGCTGTGGAGGAGCGAGAGGGATCTGACGACACTGACTACAGCCTCTCTACACCTCAACCTGACTGAGCAAAGCCGCTGCTAATTCATGTTAGCATTAATTGGAGCATTAACTGGGATGTTAGTTTTGGCTAGCAAAAAACAAAAAAAATGTAAAACATTTAAATAAACTGTCATTAAGTGAAAATACAATGTGAAAGGGTCAAAGTTATGAGACCAAACCGGTAAACGCCCTTTTTTATATGTATATAACGTTATATGTAACTTTATTGACACAGTGCCATGGATACGCATTGTTCTGCTTCTCTCCTGATGACGGCTCGCCTTGTTAGTGACCTGTCAATCAAAGGCAGCCACATCCCAAATCATATGGTTCTTTATTTTCTATTTTCTTCCAAATGGGGCCATTATTTGAACTATTAAAATGATTTTTTTTACTAGCGATTGAGATAGTACAAATAATTCTGAGGTAATAAATCAAGTGACAAGTTTTCTCATTTTGCATTGAAATTAATGGACAGAAATGTTTTTGCAGCCAAACTTAGCGCCCCCTGCTGGATTTTTTGGTAGAATGCAGCTTAATGCAGCCTGGTTTGCCTCCTTGCTCAGACCTGGAGGTTGCTGCCTGGTCTCACCTATGAGTAACTGTATTAGCCTCTTGCTGACATGGTTAAAAGAGATCACTCATATCACTAAAATCAGTTGCACTTGCTGACAGTTTTTTGAGATTGGAGACAGGAGCCCCCAATCAAAGGTTAATCTGCTTTCACTCCCATGAGCAACAGGTTAAGTTTGAATTTAAAAAAAAGCTATCTGAGAGATGCACCCACACACTGCAGATGCCCGAGATATTTGCCAATGACAGTAGTGACGACCTAAGATACGAGACGAGATAAATATCAGGGGGAGGTATCGTAACACCAGCATCCGCTGGCAGAACATAGAATCCTGCTTCTTCTCTTTTTCTTCTTTGGCTTTTCGTTACAAATTAGCGCACCAATGACCCGTACCATTAGCTTCTTGCCGATGTGTTTTTTAGGAGGACACAACTTCTGTGGTCTTTCATCTTCTTTTCATTAGATGGGATTTCTCTTAGTGAAATGTTGTGTAATTTGTGACCTCTGACACCCATCACTCAGTGCGTAATGTGCAAACATAACTACTTCAAAATAACCCATTCTAAGAGAGTCAGTCATGCAATATGATCAGTATGGCAGTTTGACAACTTTTAAAGTTGTATAGTAAGCGGTTGCCATAATGTGATGTCTTCCATCCTCAGGTACCCTGGAGCCCCATCTGTCTGCCCTGCTGTGGATGGCCATGTTGGTTTCTCTGGCTATTGTCATCATCTTGCCTCAGCCTCACGGTATCCGGGCACTTATTGCTTCAACCATCTTGCGCCTGATCTTCTCTGTAGGCCTGGAGCCCACATTGCTCCTGCTGGGGGGTTTCAATGTAAGAGTGCATCAGTGTGTTCAGAAAGTGATAAACATTTGTAAAGTAATCACGTGAAGTATCACTTTTAGATATGCTTTATTGCCAGATTGTTGACTTGAGTTGACCTCAGCAAACTGTGCCGTCTTGTGTTAAACATTAACTTAACATTAAACTTAAACTAGTGCACATTACAGGAACACAGCGACTCCAAGTCATGCAAAATCAAGCATTCAGCCAGATTTCCCATTCAAGTGAACACACTGTCAACACACTGGTTTAACAGTTGAGGTAGCTGCAAATGGAAATGTCACTTGATAGCTGTAAGGTGTTGATGCATGGCCCCTGGGAGGTTCCACTTCACTATGACGATCAACCACATCCACTTTATTGTTAGTGGTCTGAACAATAAGCATTAGAAAATCCTACCCAAAGCTACTATTACTGCTATGATCTTCCCCTCTCCTTTTGATGACTCTAGGCACTATCATGACGTAATGACTGTCTTTACATGGCGTCTCTTTGGTGTCCATTGTTCTCCAGTTATGTAATAAGGTGATCTTCCTGACAAGCTTTGTTGGAAACCGGGGAACCTTCACACGGGGCTATATAGCCATGATCATGGATGTGGAGTTCCTCTACCACCTGCTCTACCTGATTATCTGCAGCCTGGGAGTCTTTGTTCATGTCTTCTTTTACAGCCTGCTAGTACGTGAGCACACACATAACATATAATCATGTATCATATATAGTGTACACTAGGGCTGTACTGAATTTTATGCTTAAAAGCTTCGTTCATAACATTAACTTTGAAGTCTAAATCAAGATTTCATCAAGCTCTTTACAAAAAATAATGAAAATAATGACTGCAATGATTGTCTGTTTTCACACACTGTTCTCACATCTTTGAATACTTCCTCTTTCCAGCTCTTTGATCTGGTTTACCGAGAAGAGACCTTGCTGAATGTAATAAAGAGCGTGACCCGCAATGGCCGCTCCATTGTTCTGACAGCCGTGCTGGCTCTTATCCTCGTCTACCTCTTCTCCATTGTGGGTTATATCTTCTTCAAAGACGATTTCATTTTGGCTGTCGACAGGATACCCAACAAAACACTAGGTAAATTGAAATACAGATTTCTTTTCACTCCCTTACAGAGGACAAACATAAATAAATTGCTCTCCTTGACCCAGACGGTCAAGAGACTGAAAATGGAATATTTTTCTGCAGCACGATCACACACAAACACTGATTGTGTGTAAAAATGCATGTAGTCATAGTGAGGAATACAAAATGTGTCCAGTTTAATGTACCTGCATTTACTTTTAATACTGTACTCACCGTCACAAACAAGTATATCACCATTAATATGCAACGTAAATGTAATACAAATTATGCGATTGCATGTTGTCTTGTGTTTCCAATTGAATAGAGCATGGAGCCAGTATGGTGGGAGAGTTCTTCTCTGGTGGAGTGTGCCAGAAAGAAAATGGGGAGAACTGTTCGACAGAAGCTGTGATGGATGGTAGGTTGACAAAAGTGAAAAAACATTGTACATGTGACTGGGCGTAAGGGTCGAAGGGTTCTTTTAAGTTTAAGACCACGGGTTTGTGCATGCATGTCTCTAAGAGATTCCCAAGTGTGTGAGTGTGTTCTTTTGTCTGTAAGTGCAAGCTTGAGTGTGTGTGTGTGTGTGTGTGTGTATGTATGTGAAGGTCTTTGCAGACGACCGAGACTCAGCTAGAGAAGATTCGTCCCACTGAGCCCTAAGTCTGGGTGGCGGGGTGGTCATGGGATTAAGCCTGGTTGGAAGTGGGGGCTTTCAGGGAGCTGGGTGAAACACCAGGGCTTTAGACTCATTGTGTGTCTCAGGGGACAGAGCCTAAGACCTGATGTAGAGGCCCAGGGTTTAAAGGTCAGACAATAATTACCATCAGGTACAAGCGGGTCGATGGGTGCACTCAGTGATGGCGCAGAGAGCTTCACACAGCAAACAACAAGTTCTTGCAAACCTACTGACCTTAATGGCAAAAGCCTCCAATCAAGAGGTGAACACATGCACCACCTCAAAATCGATCAGCCAACCATGTCGAATCCCCACACTGGCGTGACCCTGCTAGGCTTCCCTATCCATCACCACCAGGCTATCTAATTATCATAGTCTGGTGACTTATTTTTTTGTGGATAGTTGTGAAAAATTCCCAGACTTGTTATGTCTTCAAAGGCCCTCCTCGAAGGGACTGATAATAGAGTCTGTTGCAGTGATTCACAACCAGGGCTACTGATTACTTCAAAATGTGCCCAGGGGTACATGGAAAGATTGTAATGAAATTATAATTTATTTAAAAGAATATTTCATGTTATATTATTAAGTCAGCTGTAAACACTTCACGCAAGAGTTTGTGAAATGTACTTAGCAAGCGAGCCAGCAGTTTTAACAGGTACCTAAAGTAAAGAGTAAATGGTAGAATTAAATAGCTAAAATGAGGAGCTAAAAGTAAGGGAGGAACAGTTAAATGGTTATTTAAAATTAATCGATGAGCTAAAAGTAATGACACAAATACATTGATACGTAGCTAAAAGTAATGTCCAAATGGTTGAAATAGTTAGCTAAAGGTAATGAATAAACAGTCGAAATAGATAGCTTTAAGTAATGGACACATGGTTGAAACAGTCAAAGTAGACAGATAAAAGTAATGGCTAAATAATATCAACAGTTAGCATTAGCTTAAAGAAATGGATAAACAGTAGAAATCTTTATCTAAAAGTAACATTAATGGAGAAATGATTGAAACATTCATCTTTCCATCTTAACTCCATGTAGTAGATGTATGGTTGACTGGCTGACCAAACCAACCTAAGTAGTGATCAGTTAATTCTATGAAAAAAAGGCCAACAATATCCCCCATTATATAATAGAGTTGTAAATTTGGAAATGTGAGATCTGACTGATGTGAGGGCAGTGGGGTACCTCAGACTCAAAATAGTTGTGAGTCAGTGTAAAAGAGTTTAAAATGAGGGTTAGATGTGTATAGTGCCGGGTGTTTACTGGATTTAAAGTCTTCTATTGTAGTGTAGATGTTGCCTTATTGGCTACTCTTCTTTCTGGGTTTACGTTTAAACGGCTGTAGGCTGTTAGTTGCAATGTAGCTGAAATTACTATCTAACAGTATTCATGTGTGTCTCTGTAGCTTCCCTTGCCATCCAGCCATCAGCAGTGGTGATTGAGGACAAAGAGCGATCATGTGACTCCCTGCTCATGTGCATTGTCACAGTATTGAGTCATGGCCTCAGAAGTGGAGGAGGTGTTGGGGACGTCCTGCGGAAGCCATCCAAAGAGGTACAAAACAAAGAAATTCGACAACAATCTATTGTAATAGTAATCTTGGACATAACTCTGATAACAAAATACAATACACATCACATGCTCGGACAAAAGTTTACATTAAGTTGAATTAAGTTAAAGTGGATGAAGGTTTTGTATGCATGAGACATTTCATAAATGCTTCAGATGAGATTTAAAAATATGAAAATATATATATTTTTTCATGATTTAATTCAAAGGCCATATCGCCCAGCCATAGGCTAAAGACCTGCTCTGCTGGTAGGTCAAAGAGGTTGGGTAGTGGACTACGCATCTTTGAAGTCATGAATGATGCTTATCCAGGATGAAGACAAGCTTGCGCACTGCCACAACATGTGTTAGATCTGCAGCTTGACCCATAGAATGAGTTCATGACTCACACATGCTTATGTAAAGCTCAGTGAGCTTAACATTCATGTGAATTCTCTGTACTATTTTCAGTTGTGTCAGGTTGTGTTTGATAGACAAGGATGGCTCATGTAAATAAATGGATCATTTATGTCACAATAACGTGATATAAATGGGATCCATATTTTCATAAACTAGCTTTTTTCCCCTCTGGTTTTAAATAAAACTGAATATAAATCTGATATATTTTAGCAATCAAACTCAACATTTCACAGTTTAAATGTGAGACTTTGAATTCAGTGTCTGTATACATGAAGGACGAGCTTGTAGGCTAAATTCTGGATTACTAATGATAATGCTATAGCAATGGTACATGCTCCTCAGATGGTCCCATTTGCCAGGTTGGGAAGTTGTTCTTCCAACTCCAACTCTTTGGAAACGATATGGACACCACAAAGATTTGTTGAATTTTATTGCTCATTGCATTACGTTTCAGTATTCATGTGAAAACAAAGACAAAAGAAAAGAAAAGAAACTGAATGAGCCATGAAACAGATTTATTTAAAACATACGCATGTTATTCTTAAAAAAAGTCTGTATTTGTTTAAAAAAACTGTGTTAGACACTAGAGACAGATGCAGTTTTCAAGGGTTAATAAATAACTATTTTCTAAATAATCATTTAGCATGGACAGCAACTTACAGTTACAACCTCATATTATATTATACATTACATGTGAGCAAAAGTAATACCACCAGTTTTTTCCTAGCACTTCTGACAAACAGACAAACCAACCAACTGAACCAAACTTCTTTGGAAGTAAAAAAAACATGATTCTTAATATTACTAAATTATTTTGTATTTAGTGGATGCTCACCTTAAATGGTCCGGGTGCCTAAGTATAATTCCTTTTTCTGTCAAAACGAAAATACGAAAAACCGGAAACAGTGCCCCCTTTTCCTTTTTTTCGTTTTAAACCAAAAACGGATTTTGCTCTCACCATCAAAAAATGAAATAACCAAAATGAAGTAACAGCTGTAATTTGTTTTTTGCAAATTACTTTTTTCATTTTTTTGTTTGTCATTTATTAATATGACAGCGGACTAATTAATTATAATTATAACTGATGCCAGGCCTAAAGACATAAACCGAAACTATCGCTATGAAAGAGTTTACGTTTACTTAACAATTTTTTTTCAAGATCAATTAAGTAGAACATTAAAAGATTCCCTTTGATTAGATCGGCTATATAGCACACTCAGAACTTCGTCATATGATTTAATTACAGCCATAGGCAGCAGGTGAGCCTGACGTTTGGGAAGGCTGTCTGACCACATGTTATACACAGCGCAGAATAGTGGTGGACCGGGTAGTGGTGGACCGGGCGGATCCAGGTCGCGGTGCTGCCGGCCGCTTCCGAAGTACTTTTTAACGTTGTTGATCTTATCACCATGGCAACGCGTTGTCAATAGCAACTTGTCAGCATAGTGACGAACGGGCAGCAGCAGCGGCTACAACCTCACACACATTATAATCATAATAAATCCCTCAGAGCCGGACAATAACCGGAAAATAACACCAGTTAACTCTGACCGGGGCTAAAGGTTTTGTTGAGCTGGAACATGCACTGAAGTCTTAACTTCACAAGTTTTTATTTTCAATGATTTTTAACGCTATTATTATGATTTGAAGCCATGTCAGTCTTGACTGTGCGTGATGGGGACCTCTGCATGTGACTATATAGATGCTTTTTATATAGGCAGGGAATGTAATTCGGGTCGAAGTTTTCCACAATGTACATTCACACAATAAAATAATAATAATTATGTATCACATTCTCCCAAAGAACCAGCTGTTGTAGTTTCACTTGACTAAAATAAATGTAAACCATACATTGGTGTAGAAAGAGAACAGTAGAATATACTTCTACCGACATATTAATAAATGAGAAACGAAAAATTAAAAAAGGAATTTGCAGAAACCAAATTACGGCCGTTATTTCATTTTGGTTTTTTGGTTATTTCGTTTTTTGATGCTGAGAGCAAAATCCGTTTTTGGTTTAAAACGAAAAAAATTAAAAGGGGGCATTGTTTCCGGTTTTTCGTATTTTTGTTTTGACAGAAAAAGGAATTATTACTTACTGGCACCCGGACCTTAAATTACATTAACATCTAAATCTCTGTATTTTTCTAAAAAAGTTATATCATTTTTTTATTTTATGAATTTGGTCATCATGCAGCCTTGTCAGCGTACCTGCAGATGGGTTAAATATATTTTGCTTGCGGTCTTTAATGAGAAAATAAATACTATAAGTAGTTTTAAGTTGAAACCAACTTTGTGACCATTAAAAAAACATAAACTCCTTTGATATTGCTTGTTCTGACAAGTTTTCTTCTGTTTGGCTTCTACAGGAGCCCCTTTTCGCAGCCAGGGTGATCTACGACCTGCTCTTCTTCTTCATGGTCATCATTATTGTCCTCAACCTCATCTTTGGTGTCATCATCGATACATTTGCTGACCTGAGGAGTGAGAAGCAGAAAAAGGAGGAAATCTTGAAGACAACATGTTTTATTTGTGGTGAGGAAAATTTTTAAATGTTGTTCTTTATAGTGCTTTTTCAAATTGTGTTCAACCATTTTTTGTGAGTTTAATTCCTTAATTAAGGCATTTATACAACGGGATGTGGCAAATAAACGACACAAAAATGTGAAACACAAAAATTATTGATACAAGCTGCGATCCAGATCAATAAAACGTTTCAGCTCCTAATGACCCATTACCGCATCTAGCAGTCTGTCTGAGGCCAGCTGTTGTATAGCTTAAGCTACTGTGAGCTATTTTATTGAAGTTACTTCAAGCAAAGTGCTCTGGGTAAATTTGAGTTCACTCTCCTAAACTGTTACATAGTGTCTAGGGCTTTTATTGTGAAAGGCAAGAACAGAAAGAGTGGATGTTTTATGCAGGGCTTTTGTCAAGGTTGAAAGGAGAGATAAAGTTTGACATTGTGGTTCAGACTAAGGAGCCTTCGTGTTGTTTTATAATCCTCTTGAATATACAACAAAACGTGACTGGTTGATGCCTTTACTTGTGCTGTGAATGCCTAAAAAAATTGTTCTGAAAAAAATTACATCCCTTTTTTGACACTTGATATTTGCCACCTGTGTAAAAGTACTTATGGCAAAAACATTTCCGAAAATATGAGGCGCGATTCAACCGTGAAAGCAAAACGCCCACGGTGTTTAAATCGGTGTTTAAACAGTGTTTTGCCTACTCAGCAGTTAAAGACCGACACTATGGTTCATCAACATGACAACGAGACTGTGACTCTAGGCCTTTGACACATTTTTTTCGCATTGACGGTGTATCATAGTTCTACTTCTTTCTTAGAATTTAATAAGAGGGAAATGCCTCACAGTTTCATCTGAGTTGAAGATGCAATTGATACTTGACACATTGGTGAACAATCAGGAGGTGTGAATGCCGAGGCTTGCATATGATGAGGAAATTAAGAGAAATCAGACGAGTGGTCTGCTCTTGTGTTGTGTTGCAGCTTCGCATCAGGCCTCTTTGCAAAAAAGGGGGCTGTTTTTCTGGGTAGTGTAAACAACGAAACGCCTCCTCTTCCCAGAATGAATAGTTAGTCATGGCAGGTGCTGCTGTGGAGGAGGAGTGTTTCTTCCTGTTGCCATATGGGTCTTGACCATGTCAGACTGTACACTCACTCAAACACTGGCCACAACCATCACTAAAGAGTCACTTAGTGGCATTAACAGTGAACAATCGGTTAGTGTAACTGATTTGTGTTCAGCAATACTTTAAAGTGTTTCCTCTTTTTATAATGCAATGCAAGATCATACATAAATTGCAGGAATTTGGTGTGACAAACAACACATGAACATTTTTAGGAAATCTCACCTGACCTGGTTTGTCTGCCCATTCCCTCGTGACCCCATTTCCTCTTGTTTTTTTCAGTCACTTATCCTCATTTAGGTCACAAGAATGATTCAGTCATGTTACCACACATAGTGTATTTCTTCACTCTTCCAAAGAAATGAGATCACTGTATTTGTGTGTGTGTGTGTGTGTGTGTGTGTGTGTGTGTGTGTGTGTGTGTGTGTGTGTGTGTGTGTGTGTGTGTGTGTGTGTGTGTGTGTGTGTGTGTGTGTGTGTGTGTGTGTGTGTGTGTGTGTGTGTGTGTGTGTGTGTGTGTGTGTGTGTGTGTGTGTGTGTGTGTGTGTGTGTGTGTGTGTGTGTGTGTGTGTGTGTTCGTATCCTTTCATTTTTAGGGTTGGAGAGAGACAAGTTTGACAATAAGACAGTAACTTTTGAAGAACACATCAAAGTCGAGCACAACATGTGGCACTACTTGTTCTTCATCGTCTTGGTGAAGGTGAAAGATTCCACAGAGTACACTGGCCCGGAGAGCTACGTGGCTGAAATGATCAGGGTAAGTATATCCTCACGCACATGCATTTCAAAAGTCCTAAATACAATCAAAAGATTCAAATCTGCACATCAAGTAGGTATTTGGAGAGTGTTTGAGATCAACAAAATATACTTTCTGTGAACAAATCCTCAATTCTTCAAGCTCCCGTCCTTTCTAAATAAACCTCAGCCCCACCTTGTTTGCTGCTGTAGGAAACAACCAACGTGCTTCAGAAACTACATATGCAGAAGCACAGTGCAGCACTGTATCAGCTTCGATTGTGGTCGTTACTGAGGTTAACCTTCACTCCTGAACAACACTGTATGTGACACGTACAGCGATCACTTTTATATGGGTTTGGGCAGAGTTGATTACTGCAGCCTTTTTGTCTCTTCTTTTTTCTTTTTTACCTCATGTGTCCCAGAGTTCTAGGATTGCGTTATGTAATCCCTGCCTCCGTGACCTTGAATCCGACCAAAGTATTATCCCATCAGTCAGCTTTGTGAATGGTGAATTAACATTCAGACAGAGTCTGCCATTGGCATAAAATGTGTTAATCCCCTGAAGCAGCCATGCCTCGCTTTAATCATTAAACACACACAGGTCTCACCCTGCATATAACCTCATAATAGGCAGACCGGCACATAGCCTCATGGTTTCTGTCAGGCAGCGTTGGGAGGATATTTCCTTTAAAAATTAAATTAGGAAAAACACAATAGTGATTGAACCATCAAGACACATGTAAAACTTTTATTTAATTTGATTTCCCAGCGAAAATTGCAAATTAATCAGCATTTCAGTTGAAGTATGAAAATTTTGCAAAGAGAGAGTTACTACAGGTAGTATTATATATATATATATAATAAGCACACACATTTTAAAGTGTTAGGAGATACAGTATATGTAAAACCAACAATAGGTATGCATCAGTAAAGCAGTATGATTGCTCATAATTGCATAGGTGCCTTATATATATTTTTTGGCATGTAATGTGTGCATTATACTGAGAGACATTTTCTTTTTAGTTTTTTTTTCATGTTGAATTCAAAAACAGTATGTGTGACATTACAATTAAATTTGATCAGAAAAATGTCTTTAAATAAAAAGCTTAAAATTCTAGCAAAGGGAACATTATGATAAAAATGTTGAAATCTCTGCTAATACGTACTTGTGTTTAATATAACAAAAAAAAAAACAAGCGCACCCGTCCAATCCGGATTTTTATTTCACAGTTGATTCAACCGGGCGAACTCTGTGGAAATTTCCTATTTGAAAAATAAAAACCAGCAAGAAAAATTGATTGTTTTGATTATTCCATCATACTCATAGCCTGTGAGCATGAGAAAGCTTTTTTTAACTGCCACAGGAAAGCCCCTTCTTCTGAAGTGGTTGCTTTCCTGACGCACTTGTGCTGCTGTCAGTTTCTGACACAGTTTCTCATTAGATACAATTTAGCACACTTCAGTGCCTTTCACCTTAATCTGCTTCACTCAGTCTTGTGAGGAACCACCTGATTTTGGATTAACCCCCATCCTCGCTGCCATTAACCTTCCACCCTACTGAGCCAAAATGGGTTTGTTAAGGTTGCATTCTGGTCAGCAGGTTCAAGGGGCAGGCTGAGCAGAGAAGGCACACATGATGCGAAAGACCCCAACGACCCATCAGCTGACCCAGTCACCCCCTGACATTAACTCTCAGCTTCACATGCAAGTGTTTCATGCAACGTCTTGTTGTCTGAGTTAAAATAGCAGCCATACTGAGAGGGCATGCATGGAGACAGAGGGACAAGATGCAGTCATTTATTTATTTATTTATTTTAATTTATGAATACATGAAGTTTGAATAAAATATTTTTTACTCTTTTCATGGAATGATTGTGAAAATGTTATTCTTGACAGATAAAGTCTTCTTAAAACATTATTAGTCAATCTCTTCCAAACATGTCACAATGAAAATGAAATCACAATTAACAGGATTGTGTCTGAAAACAAAATTAGTCCAACTTTTTGGGTGGCCGTGTATTTATAAACAAAGTGCATGCAAAAGTAAAAAATACAAATTCTTAATAATTCAGTAGCAGTGATGCCGGTAACGCGTTAATTAGTAACGCGTTACTCTAATATGACCACTTTTTTCAGTAACGAGTAATCTAACGCGTTACTATTTCCAAACCAGTAATCAGATTAAAGTTACTTATCCAAGTCACTGTGTGTGTTACTATTTTTTGTCATTTTCCTTAGTAAAACGATATATTTGCTTTCTTCTTGCGACTCGGGGAGCGACGTCGATCGGCGGTTTTGCAATCTATTTTGCGGGTAAAAATGGGTTTGGGTGGTTGGATAAAATTGGGCTGTTTTCGGATCAGTTCTGCGGGTTTTTGAAGCCGAAACACGAGCACTTCAGATCCTTTTTCTGCGACCCTCTGTTCAGCAGGCAGCAGTCTCAGTCACTCATTCACTCACACACACACTACAGCTCTGGCTGACGTGCCCCCTAAACTCACAACACACACTCCCACTACCTTCAGGCTACGTTAAGTCAATCAGTAAGGATGACTATATGGCGCTTTATATCCAACACAATCATGATCTAGTCTGTCCTTAGCCTACAAAATAAAGTTTGAGAAATGTCTGCATGGAGCACAGCTGCTTACAGGTGTGCAGCTGACAGGTGTGCAGCTTACAGTGACAGTTTCCTCATCGCTACCTGAGCCACCATCCGATCCTCCTCCTTCAGTTTTTGCCCGTACGCGCCCGGTATCTCATCTCTTTCTCTCTTGCGATTCACACAGCACAGCTGGACAAAGTGGTCTATAACTGCCGTTTATATGCAGCAGTCAATATGATCGCTATTGGCAGTCCGGGGTATAAATGCTCAGAGTTTGTTTCATTTTAATATATTATTATATATAAGTTGTAAGCTTCAGAAACCATCAAACACATATATTTAGGAAAGGTCAGGTCAGAAAAGACTGTCTTTATGTTATATACAGTCTTATACAAAAAGAGTATTTTTAAGTGAAGTCAAGAAAGACTGTCTTTATTTTATTTTTTATTTAAAAAAAAAAAAGAGAGTATTTATTTTTAAGTAAAGTCAAGAAAGACTGTCTTTATTTTATTTTTTATTTTTTTTAAAAAGAGAGTATTTATTTTTAAGTAAAGTCAAGAAAGACTGTCTTTATTTTATTTTTTATTTAAAAAAGAGTATTTGTTTTTAAGTGAAGTCAAGAAAGACTGTCTTTATTTTATTTTTTATTTTTTTTAAAAAGAGAGTATTTATTTTTAAGTAAAGTCAAGAAAGACTGTCTTTATTTTATTTTTTATTTAAAAAAGAGTATTTGTTTTTAAGTGAAGTCAAGAAAGACTGTCTTTATTTTATTTTTTATAAAAACATATGAGTATTGGCAATTTAAAACTGGTTGTCATTTTTATGTTGAGGCGGCGAGGGGTTGTTGTCGGCAGCTGCTGAATGTAACTAATAAAGTAACTTGTAATCTAACTTAGTTACTTTTAAAATCAAGTAATCAGTAGAGTAACTAAGTTACTTTTTAAAGGAGTAATCAGTAATCGGATTACTTTTTCAAGGTAACTGTGGCAACACTGTTCAGTAGGTGTGCAGACCTAGCAAAACGTCCCACTGCAACATGAAAATGTACAGTAGTACTGGTACAGTGTTAATTAAATCAACTTCAAATAAAAAAAAAATGAAATCAACATTTGATTAGTTGACAAAACCGTATCTGTGTTACTCAACTGAGAATTTCCAAAAAGAGGCATACTGTAACAAATATGGGTATGTGTTGCATTACAGGTGGGTTCTGCATCTTTCCCTTCTTAATTAAAATGCTCAATATGCCTATCTTGCTGTCTAATTAAGTCACATATTTCTAATCTAATTAAGCAGTAGCATTTGTGACTAACTCCATCCATCCTGTTTATGTTAGTATGCCATACTTAGAGTTTACATGCTATGTTATATTCTGTCGGTATTTAGGTTGTTTTGGGTTTTTTTTGTTTTCACTTATTGTTATTTTGTTTGACCCAGAGTATCCATAGCATAGTGTTGAGTAATGAGTATTAGACCATACAATGGTTAATACAGCATAAAAAATACAGCAATCAAACAAACTGCGTAAGATTAACAAATAATTTTGGGAGATTTAATCACTGTTTAACTGTCTTGTATCGAATGAAATACTGGTTATAATAAATATATTTTTTCTGTTTTTAGATCTTGCTTCTGTATTTTATGCAGTCTATCACAGATTTTTCCCACACTATTAATAGCATATGATTTGAGGGCTCAATTCCTTCAGTCTCTACTGCGTCTTGCCCACCGTGTTTCGATTTATTTGATGCTGCAGTAACATGGAGGAAGCAAGAGGACAGAAGGGGGTGTAGAAGTCAGATCACTCTGACAATGACTGGGACTGACGTCAATGGTGGAGGGCTCTGAGCGAAGTGTCACATCTAAGGTGTAAAAAGATGATGCTCGGCTCACACTGATTGCCCTCATTGTTACTGCGCTCAGCACTGCAGGATGCCCCGACTCCACAAATGATTTGAAACAATCAGCAGCCACAAACAGTCAAAATATTGCAAAATATGCTGAAATCATGTCCGTCTGTGTCTGTTTGGATGTGTGATTTTTTTTTTTGGGTCCTTTTATTTGCATATTTGTTGACTGAGTGGGCTGTGAGCTCGTCAGGTGGCTTGTGGCATGACTGTGACGTTTTCTGTTGCTGTTTTAACCACACTACATCCTGTTTCTCTCTCACGGCCGTGCGGTTTTAATAATGAAAAATGTACTTCCGTCATTTCCATTGAACCAGCGTGATGCATAGTCTTAAGTCATGGCTGCACTTTTCAGTTTACTGGAAGTGCTTTCATTTGTAAACACTGGGTATGGAAAGAGGGCCGGGCTGCTGCTGACAATGTCGTCAAACAGACAAACACATGCACCTGTGGCCGGCAGGGAGGATCCAAAATGGGGAAATGACCTCTGTCATGTTGAGTTCATATTTTTTGACAGCGAATGAGCAAAACCGAGCCAGTGTAGGAAACCGGTGACAGAAAGGTAACTATTTCTGCACATTCTTACTTGCATGAATATGAACATGCATTTATTAGAATAAGTAAGTATATTGTGAAAAAGCCTGAGCTCAGATGTAGAAAGTGCATGTGGTTTGGGGGGGAGGGAGGCAGGTGAACTAGGTAAACACAGCCTGTGTCTTTATGCAGTCAGGAAGTGGAACTTGATCACAGCAGCCCTCTCCTCCTCTCGGAATGAGTCGTGATGCTAATTATCTTAGTGTTGTGTGATTCCCCTTTGGCTGTCGTCTGACCCAGGACTGGTTTGTGGTTCTGACGGCCACCTCACTCACCCCTACGCCTCCAAATAAACCACTGAAACCTAAGGGACTTTTCCAGACCAGTTCTTCTACACTGCGCTGTTTCTAGCCAGTGACCTCGGTGGCTACGCAGCATCCTCGCTCTTCATTCATGCTGCATTAGAACCGATGGTTATGCTGATTGAGGGCGCATGATAGAGACATTGCATGGGATGTTTATGTTGTAAAGACTGGAACATTAAATGCGTTCCCATGACTGTGGCTTATTTGGAAGCAGGTTCAGGCAGCACACAATAACTATGGCATGTGGTGGTCAAGTGCCGGAGGAGATAGACGCGTGAAAGAATGCAATCGAGTGGCCTTTAGCCCTGTTTGAACTCAGCAACCCCTGAGGTAGCTGCTGGGTTTCACATCGCTGCCATTTTTCACTTGTGTGCAAGTAAAGGCCAATAAAGTTACGATAAAATAGCTTTTTTCACATCATAATACATGCTTTTTGTCAATCCTAATTGACAGTACTAGTTTTGTTTTCCAACATTAAAAATGTATAATCCATAAAGTTCCATACAGATATAATCCTTGATAGAGTGTCGTTGATACCCACCAGGCCGGACCAGGTTCAGCCAGTATTTTTTAAAAGTCCAGTCTGATAAAACAATCATATAATCAAAGCCCTTAAACTTTCAGTTGTTGTTGATTTGGAGACCGCTGTGGTTATACTACAGGTCCCAGAATTCTCAGGGCAGCAAACACTTGTTGATCAGCTGTTTGATGCACCCACTAAACTGAATAAACCCCACCATGTGTTTCATCAGTTGAATGCTTTTAATGTGAAGCAGCAGCAGTGAGAAGTATTAGCAGTAACTTCATACAGCTCTGATACAGCACTGGGAGAGTGAAGAAGCATATATCAATGTAATGATAGATTACATCTAAGTGCTGCTTCTTTTTAGATCCCTCGTACATGTGAAATTGAATGGCGGACTCCACCGCTAACAATGAAAAGTACTACATGGTTCTTAACTTTTATATGTTCCGTAACTTTGCCTTCCTGATGTATAAATTGAGCTATTCATCTAGCCAAACCCAGCTGACATTGGGTGATTGGCGGAGTACAACCATTCACACTCTCATTCACTCCTACGGGTAATTTAGGGTTAGGGGGAGGAAGCCGGAAGAGGTCTAAGATGTGTTATTTTATTTTTGATGACATTTAATTTTTTTCTCCGCAACCATCCGGCAACCCCCAGAAATGATCATGCGAAGCCCCTTGGGGGTCCCAACCGCCTAGTTGAGAACCATTGCTATATAGAAACAAGACTTAAAGACTTAATTTAATTACTTCATTATATAAAAAAACACATTAAAATTCCAGCCAATAATTTAATTGGTTTTTATGATCCCACACCTTCTACTATGTAATGCTCTAATGTCTCTTATAATCAGTTTACACCATCAGTCATGATTTTGCCAGCTTTCAGTCAGCTTTCACTAGCACTTACTTACCCCTTCAATTCTGACTTTGCTGACAGCTTCTTCAGAGATATGAAATAACTGATAACATCTACACATTAAACCTGGATGTTTCCTAGTTGTGTTCCGGTTGTGCTTATGAAAGGTGTCATTCATGTCAGATCTTGTAGTGTTGCTTCTTCTCAGTAGAAATCACATTGACAGCCAATATGTCAAAAGTGTACTCTTAAATCAAACTAATTTAACTCTGCACTCCACGCTTAAAAAAATACATTCCACACATAACTGCAGAAACTCCTCACCTCCATCTGCTGTAGCCAGGATACTTGATTTTATGATTTAGTGAGACAGCTTATGAGTTATAGTTGCCTGTGGCTCAAAGGAACATTCACAAGCTGTGCGTTTATCTATGCGCTGCATGTGGGGCTGTGTGTGTATAATCAAATGAGGAAGTTTCTTTCTCCATCTTAGTTTCCAGTTTTTTGTAAGTTGTGTTGTGTGTATGGTAAGACCAGACGTGACGGAAACACATCGCTGATAAGTGAACTGCCTGTTCCGAGTGATTTCAAGAATGCCCTCACATCCCATGTGAATGTAATACGGAAAGTCCCTCATGATTAGCTTGATTCCGCTTTTAGAGTTGGCTTCAAATCACTGCACTCAGGTTCAAAAAGGGCCTTCAGTAAAATACACTAATCAAATATTGCTTGGCAGCTGTTCACACTTGATGCTATTTTTGTGTTGTCAACTACACTGAAAGACAGAAAATAGACCAGTTTATTTGCAGAATGGAAATTTAAATGATTTAGACAGAACAATTATTACTTCGTAGAAAGATTTAGGAAAGTACCATAGAGATTGTGATCAGTTTCATTGTGGTAATGTACAGCCCATAACCATTCAGATTTGTGTTTACCAGGAGCATAACTTAGACTGGTTCCCACGCATGCGAGCCATGTCTTTGGTCAGCAGCGATGCAGATGGGGAGCAGAACGAGATCAGAAACCTGCAGGAGAAACTGGAGTGCACCATGAAGCTGGTGTCCAACCTGTCGGGACAGCTGACAGAGCTCAAAGAACAGGTCGGTTCAACTAAAGTGAAACACTTGATGACTTTGAAGTCTCTGACTTCTTCGTGGGGAAAACACGAGACAAGTTTGTTTGTTTGTTTGTGGCTCTTTGCCCTTTAGATGCAGAGCTTACTAAATGAAAAGACGGTGAGTCACAGTGCACAACACAGCTCATGAGACCCTTTTATTTAGTTAGTTTTCATTGGACGTCTTTTTATTGATGGATTTATTTACTCTATAACACGTTTCACAGAATTAAGAAGGGGATTTCCTTCAAAATTATTGCTTTTTATTGAACTGGTTTAGGTATTCTGTGTTAATGTGAGAATAACTTTAAGATATACTTTTTTTAAGAACACTCAAGTGCTTCTTGGTTGTCTAAGAATACATTCTGCTGATATTGTGTATAAATGAGGCTTAAATTGCACAATTGCTGCAATCCACTGTTTCTAGTAAACAGAATAGTAAAAATGTCTGTACCCTTGAAATGAGAACTATCTGTGAGGAAGTGAATGTTACAGAGACATTTTGACCCAGACAGGGGGAAATGATTATTAGGTGTTGCTGCAAGCTGTGAAGGGCACAGCAGCATCAGTCACATTTCAGTCCAAATTTAACACGTGTAAGGCTTATCTTGATGGTTTGACCTTTTTTATTATTATTATTATTATTATTGGGATACAATTCAAGAATTTGGATTGTGCGGACATGTAGACACAAGTGTCAGTACATGATTTAAATCCTCATTCTTCTCAGGAAGAAATTGGCAGAGTAAAGCACAAACAGGAAAATTGTGCTGCAAGCGTTTGTAAAAAGGCTTAATTAGACTGTTAAAGTGTAAACACAGCCGGCATTCTCCTGCTAACTGAGTTTTAACTGATGTGTTTTAATGATATTTTTCTCTAACACGGCCCTCTGCGCAGAATTATTTCTCCTAGAACACTCATTACAAGACCACTTTGTCTTCTCACTCTTAATATTGTTGTGTTTCAGTGTTGAGGTGCAAATCACTCCCTTACGTTAAAAAAGGTTGATTCTTAGCAGAAAAGCCATTCTTCCTGCTGATATAAAGGTTAGCATCTGTGTTCTTACTCACAATGCTTTGCTTGATGTCTGAAATTCTGAGGTCTGAGTTTCAGTATTAGTCATTTGTATTCTGCTGCTTTCGTCAGAAGACACAGCAAGCAATGTGGATGACGAGGCTGGCAGGATTTGGAAAGAATCCGTTTCAGTGCAGCGGGGTGCAGAGTTTGTGCAGCGTTTGTTTCTGTAAAGCGATGAGAAAGAATGAATCGATGAAGAGGATAGACCGGAGAGACTGCCAGCAATTTCAGCAGAAGAGGACGTGTGTGCCAACTGAGCTGCAGCTGGAATAATTTTTTTAAAAATGTGATTTTTCTGTGTTCTTTAGATGACAGAACAGAGGAAGCAGAAGCAGAGGATTGGCCTGTTGGGACACCCTCAGCACATGAACGTCAACCCTCAGCAGCCTGCGTAAGGTCAAGTGACTCGGCCCTGAAAGCAGCTCAGCATCGGCTGTGTGCAGTCCTCACTGCACAAAATGTATACTGCACTGTCATTTATAACGGTAGGGAAACACTGTAACATAGGTAGTCATAAGGCGATGTGTAGCTCTACCCCACGCATGTGTTACTCCAAACTGTAACACTCACCCACCTCGTTCTGTTCAGTCCAGTCAGAATTGGTGCCAAATGTTTTCTATGTAGAAATACATTGAATATTTTAACACATGGCCTTTACTGGTTGAACTTGAAATACGATAAAGCTGACTGGACAGGAGGAATTAGTCCCATTTGTTTGTTTTTTTATTTTATTTTAATGTTTTATATTTATATTTCTGGCATAACAAGCAGTATTAAATGTCTTATTTTTGTATGTTGTGCAATATATTAACTTAAATATGCAACCTCATTGGTGTGTGGATTTAAGTTCCATCAATCATGTCTTATCTAAAAGCGTGGGCCAATTTTTTTTGTTTGTACTTTATTGTCTCTGGTAAAATAGGGATTAGCTGGTTGTCTTTAGTTACGCAGATATAGAGATAATATTTAATAAGCTGACCTCCTTAATTTTTTCTTTAATTTCTTGAAAAATGTGCATACTTCTTGAGTGTCAATGGCACTCAATAGAGATAGTATATTGTGTGAGAGCAATATATAGAGAGTTTTCTTTCACCTATGTAAATCCAATTGTGTCATATCTCCACTTATGTTACAATAGATTTGCTTTCTTATTTAATTGCACATTTAGAAAGTTTGACTTGTCGGTCAAATATACTGTGTGAATTATTCAGTATCACTCATGCTATTACAATTTGCTCAGGAGTCTTTTACTGAAATAAACGTCATAATTTCCTGTTTTGCGCATACATGTTCCATTTGTGCCTGTTTTTGTCTTTGTTTTTAAAAAAAAGTCTGATACATGAGGGTCACTAATTTTTATGTTCATTTTTCACTCAAATGTATTAGTTTTCATGCTACTGTTAGAATTATCTCTTTTTTCGATTACTATGTGTACATAAAGTTTGTTGCTTTTCTTTGCTTTTGTATAGAAAAATGAGGTGGGGAAAAACTGTTACTCATGAATGTTAAGATTAATTAAAAATCTAAGCACTGTCAATTTGTATATTAAAGTAGAATTATTTATTAAAATTGATGTAATTATACTTTACTTTATTTTGTGTTTATTGTTGCGCAATCTTATAGGATAATTATTAGAAATTATCCATATAAAATAAAACATGAATGTGCTTTACAGTTTATAATATCACTTCATAAACAGTCTTGTTGCCTCTAAATGTATTTATGCACTCTGGTATGTTCTCACCCAATTTATTCCAATATGCACACTGTGAGTGAGGTCATAACTATAAAAAAAAATATATATCTATTGACAATACAAAGCATATTCTACAAATCAAATACAGTAATTTGAGCCGGTGTTTTCCAGTTCAGGAATTAAACTAGACCATTTCCTGAATTAATCTTTTGGCTTTCATAAAAACTACTTCAGCAAAATTAAATCATTTATCTCTGAAACCAACAAATGTTGGCAGCATGAGTGGAAACTGTAATTGCCTAAATCCTAATTGATCAAGGGCATTCTTGAAAGATTTGCCTCATTCCAGGTATTTACCAAGCTCTACTCATCTTCACATGATGTTTTCAGTCTTATACTGTGTCCAGCAAAAAATAATGCCTTGTAAGTGATTGCCCCCGTTTAGCCTTATGCTCGGAGTTAAGACACTGCGTTGTGTTGAGTCAAACTAAATGTGAACTACGCCTATGCTGCTAGTCAGTGTGTCACCATCATGTGTTCAAAGCTCTGTGACTTTATTTTTTATTTTTAAACTTTATTTAAATTATGCAGATGGCTTACATTTAATCAGTGCTATGTGGAAAACCATCAAACATTGAATCATGTCAAAACTGCTGGGGTCACCCGCCATAATGCAGTTTCCTGACGACTATATCAAGCTTATTATAAATGTAATGTGTGCAACAATGGAGCTCCACTGAAAGACTCATGAGCTGAACTTCAGCAGAAAGCAATGCAATAAATATAATGTATAATTTTCTCTATTAATAGTACACAGAGAACATTTCACAAAGCTAAAAGTTTTCTCCTTTTGAATCTTTGACGTAGTCTTGAGAAAACAAGTTCCGTGCTACATGACACTTTACAGTAACAACATGTTCATAAAGGCAGGAGTGCAAAGTAATTACAGAAAGCACATTTTATTTAGTTATCCAATTTCAATGCTACTTTATATTTCTACTCCATTACATAAATATGTTATACAAAAATGTTGTGCTTTTGTACAATGATTCACCAGCTTTAATTCTGAGTTAATTTTCGAGTTAAATTTTGAAATACAAAAATATCATTTTATAAAATATGATGCATTCATATACCCATAAATACAATAAATAGTTAACTTTCCTCCACTGTGAACAACAACAACACCATATACTGTAGCTTATGTGATAATACATTAATACTGCTAATGCTAATAGATATGATATTTTATTTTAAATGAACTTTAATCATTTTTTACTTTTATTGTAAAGTTTATAAGTAAATTACATGAATATGTCTTCCACCACTGAATATGGGAATAATAACAAACAATAGCAAGACCCCTCTTTGACACTATTATTATTGGGGGGGGTTTTGTGATCAATTTTGTATTGGTTTTTCCATTTAGTTTAAAACAAACAAACAAGCAGGTGTGGCAAGCATCAATTGGGCAATAATAGCAACAGCAACAAAGGAGATAAAATGGTAGTGTAGCATAACAAACAAAAAAATAAATAAATAACAATGGCAATACTACCAACCAAACATATCAACAATATCGAGTGTTGAAAAATAAGGAAAAGAAAAGAAAAATTAATAATAATAATAATAATAATAATAATAATAATAATGAAAAATAGATAGACCCCCCGCCCCCCAAATTTAAACTATTATTATTGTTGTTATTGTTATTGTTATTATTATTATTATTATTATTGGCCAATTTTTCTTTCGAGGGAACAACAAAAACAGCAATGTGTCGGAGACAACTGCATAATTTTATCCATATTCTTATCGTTATTTAGAACAGACGTTGACCTTTCCCGCTCCCTGGTTTCCGTTGTTGTGAACTGTTTCTATCTTTAGTCTGCGGCTGCTTCGGGACGTCGGCGGCTGGAACCGATTGACCATTCGGGAGCTCTCGGTTGTCTGCGCGCGTGACGTCACCGGCAGGGATCTGCTCTTCGGCTCTCTCCCGACCATGAGGAGCTCAACGTGACAGCCCTCCGGGAGCGGGCGGGTTTAAGACCATCAGTACAGCAGCCGGTGGAGAAGAGAAAACAAAACGCTCCGCCACAGCGACACTGTCATCCCGCCGCAGGTGCACGTGCCACACAGCAAGCGGGTACAGTGTGAAATGACAGGGCGTCACGTTAAAACTGAGCGCGCAACACATGCCAGCTCTGAAATGTGGACAGTAGAAATGATTGCCCTGATGGCCGCGATTAAACCCTGACATTTATTACAACCCCGAGTCCAAAACAGTTGGGACGCTGTGATAACCGTAAAGGCAGAACGCACTGATTTGCAAGTCCTTATTGACCTGCCGCCTATCCAACTGAATACAGAACAAAGACAAGATATTTAATGATATACTTTTTCATTTTAAAATTACTCTCAACACTGAAAATTGGATACACTCCCGTCTTTATTGGTATAGATGGTTGTTAGCCTGTCTAAACGTGTTAATTATTATAATTATAGGTTATATAGGCCTATTTAAAAATAATAATACTTAAAAAGTGGTAGACCTACATAAATATTAAAAGTTTAATACAGACCAAGCCGTTAGAAATATTCTAAGACTATTCTAAGATTTTGTTGATATTGTTGTTGTTGTTGTTGATTTATGGGCTTGTTGTTCTATTATTAGCAACTTACATGTCAGTATGGTTTAATATACCCATATTATTATTATAGAAACAAAGTCATATGATGCATAATTGACCTTTCACGCTTTTCTCCTTTCGTCTGTTTACTACTACATTGTTGTTAATAAGCATACATGTATTTTGCTAATATGACTGAAATAAGTGTTTTGCTACGTCACTCTTATTATTGTTA
Organism: Centropristis striata; assembly: GCF_030273125.1. Lineage (NCBI taxonomy): Eukaryota > Metazoa > Chordata > Actinopteri > Perciformes > Serranidae > Centropristis > Centropristis striata. The sequence continues at coordinate 19,524,806 of NC_081519.1, read as the reverse complement.
CGGTGTAATGTAAATGCTGCCACATTTTGCAGTATAAGAAATAACATTTTACCGCTTGTTAACCGTCGAGGAGGGAACTGCTGCTCTACTTTCTGTCTTTGTAAACACGGTCAGCTCTGTGAACACGGTTTTGCCCCGAGAGCCGGAGCATGGCGGTACACGGGACTCGGCCCCGGTGGAGGAGTACTACAGAAAAGGGTTGTACTCCAGCAGCAGGACGGCGGGGGGAGGAGGAGGACGTGTGTGTGTGTGTGTGTGTGTGTGTGGGTGAGGAGTTGAAAGCGCCGTCCAACACGTGAGGCTCATGTGACTGTGTCGAGTCTGAGTCTCCAGCCGAGAGACGTGCCTGCAGTCACAGGGTTTATTTAACACGTAGTCAAAACCCACCCAGCTCTCACACATTGAGCCAGGCGTGGAGCCTCCCCAGACATACTACCGAGTCCGGACCTCAGGGTGACAACACTGCGCAGCACCCAACTCCAGCTCACAGCGGGAACACACGCACACTGGATAACAGGAGATACTTTTTCCCTATGATTTTTTTTTCTCTCACTTTCAACTGCAGAGACATATTTTGGACGTCTTGAAGGCTTTTTGAACTAATTTCTTCGGGTTTCACAGTTAAGCATTATGGAGAGGATTACCAGCGCGCAACCACCTCCCTGTGTACCAAAACACCCATCACTGGATATAGCTGACATGCAAGGGTAAAAGGAAATTTTTTATATTTTTTCTCTTCTTTCTATCCTACTGTATTAAGTATTTTATTCTGAAATTTGTACCACACTAAACCTAATTTTATCTTCTCTCCAAAGAATCGAGTTTCCCATTTATGTGTACAAACAAAGGAGGGGCATGAAGCGTGGGGATGAAAGCAAGGTAAATTCAACTTCAAATGCATACAATATTCCTGTCTTCATGAGTTTGAAAAGCCTGGATTTCACTGAGAACATTTCAACCCTCTCCAGGAGACTTACAAGTTGCCACACCGACTGATCGAAAAGAAAAGACGTGACAGAATCAACGAATGCATCGCCCAGCTGAAGGATTTGTTGCCAGAACATCTTAAGCTTACAGTGAGTATTATCTTCTACATATGGCATGCCTGCAAACAGCCACGCCACATGGTTCTGCTGAGCACTTTATTTGCTCCAGTCTCAAAAAGTAAAAGTTTAACATTTTAAAATGAACAAAAGTATATATATATTTTTGCCGTTTTTGTCACTATTTAAAATTGTATTGCCTTAATTCTAACAAGGTTTGAGATTTTGTTTTGTTGTTGAGAGTTTTTGTGCGTGTGTGTTGCATGACTTCCCGGGTGTTTGCCTGTCCTCTGTTCAGCTGCAGAATGTGTTACATAAGAAAGATCAACATGCTTATCGAAGGTCTTCCTGTTTTAGACGCTGGGTCATTTGGAGAAAGCCGTGGTGCTGGAACTCACTCTCAAGCATGTGAAAGCCCTCAGCGGCCTCCTGGAGCAGCAACAGCAGAAAATCATTGCGCTCCAGAACGACCTGCAGATTAGTAAGTTTGATGTTGTGCAAATGTAAAAATATAAACAGCTGTTATTTGTTAAGCAGCAGCAGATCTGTTGCATCCATCAGAACCACTTGAAGGAAAATTGTGCTGTAAAGATTATTATTAACCGTGTGATTCTGCTTGACTAGGTGATCATGGAGGTGACAGCGCGGAGAACAGCGAGGAGATGTTCCGCTCCGGTTTTCACTTGTGTGCAAAAGAGGTCCTCCATTATATGGCGAGCCAAGAAAGCAGCAGGGACCTTACTCCTTCTCATGTCATCAGCCACATCCAAAAGGTAGCAGCTGAAGTCCTGGATCATCAAAGCAGCCTTCGCCCAGACGAGTCTATTCCTCAAGCTCCAGAGAACCTGAAGAAGCCGGCCAGAGAGCCCCAGAGGGCGTCTGATGGCCCAGCGAAGAACTGCGTCCCCGTCATTCAAAGGACTTATCATCATGCAACGGGGGAGCAGAGCGGCAGTGACACGGACACTGACAGCGGCTATGGTGGGGAACATGACAAGCGTGACCCCAAAGCGCAGTGGTCAGAGAACCATGCAAAGGAAGGAGACCGCAAGCATGTCGCATCTGACAGGACGACCGGGGCCGTCAAGCAGGAGGGCGACGAGCCTCGGGCCAAGAAGTCCAGGTCTGACTCCTTGGAGGACGAGACAGTCCCCGGTCACAGCCCTGGCAGCTACATGAGCTTCTCCCCCAACCAGCCCCCGTTTTGTCTCCCGTTCTACCTCATCCCCCCTGCGGCGGCAGCAGCGGCAGCCTATATGCCCATGCTGGAGAAGTGCTGGTACCCCGGGGGCATGCCAGTTATGTACCCTGGCATGAGCGGCTCTGCAGCAAGCTTATCCTCAGAGACCTCATCTATGGTGATGTCCCCAAGACCAGGGTCTCCAGTATCCTACCAGAGCCCCATGGACTCCCCTGCTCTTCACAAAGCTTTAAAGCAGGTCACCCCTTTGAACTTGGAAACCAAAGACTGAACGGTTGTCTGTTGGACTTTCGCCCTCTGAATGTTGATGGGGTTGAAGGGTTGGCCCACTGAAAAGAGGGTAAACAGACGTACTGGTGTCCCTTCAAACCACAGCCGTCAGACCTCGAATGGTCGCCATCTTCTATCATGAGCTCCTCCCACACTGTAACAGGACTTTTTAGGGGCAACCTGGAGTTCCCAAGTGAAGGCTCATAGCTCACCTGTTGCTTGGCTCTGAAACACTGTGAAGATGATCAGTTTAAAGCGTGTGCAAGAGATCCTGAGAGTTTTATTTTAGCAAGGTTCTCCGCGCTCAGTATTGAATGTCAGAGGTAAACAGAATGTAAGGCCCCCGTAAAATGATTTGGACCTACTTTCTTTGCACACACACCACTTTGTAATGAATGTAAAGATTGGACAAAAGCCCCTTGTAGATGCTGCTCACCTGCTGTAGATCTGTGAATCTACCTTCAGTGTTCCTGTAACTGCAACAAACCGCTGATTAGATTAGAATGTTACCAAAAAAAAACATTGACGTCACAAAAGATGTCACTCCTTTGACCCATTCAATTACCTTGCAGCTAAACGAACAGGTGTTCAGAGAATTCAGGGTGTTGTCGCTGTACGAGGTGTGTCACTCGTTTAAAAGTGATGTGGCCATACGTGCTTTCACGATTTGATTTGTGACTCATTGACTATTTGTGCATCTAGATGGAGTTCCTGTGAAGTGATGTCTTGTAATTATTTTTGTTTATACTACTCGTACATCTCTATTTTTGATACGTGACCCACTGAGTGTATTTGCATCGCTACCAGAGGAACGTGTACAGTATAAAGCATTGTGCTCAACCTCATTTGCATCTTGCCCACAAATTCCCAGTCAAGTTAAGGCCTGATCTTAGCTCATGCTGTTGCCTTTTACTCGTGTAACGCAGACACAACGATAGCAGGTGTTTCAATGTATTTTTGCTTTAAATGTTGTGTCTGTGGCAAAGAGAGTGAATGTAAAGTTCAAACAAAAATAATAGTTTTGTATAGAGAAGAGGTACTTGGGATTTTTATTGTGAAATGTAACAAAATTTGTTGTACATATTTTGTATATAAAGTATTATTGATATATATTAAAATATTAATAAAGGTTTTTTTTTCCTCCTGCGGAATTTGTGTTTGACTGCCTGATGGCTTAAACGTGTTGCAGCCAGACAACCTGACAGCTCCTCATAACAACACACACTTACATAACACTTACATAACCCATAAAGCAGCACAGCCTCTGTAAATCAATAGCATGTCTAAGATTACAGGCTGTAAACATTCAAAAGCATTTCTTGCTAATAAACTGTAGAATGTTAATGGATTTTATTTTATATTTATACATTTAATTTATTCTATTTTTTAAATTCTATTTTTGTTCACCAGTGTAGCCTTAAACTCATCATTATTGTGATTATCATGGATAAAAGATCAGTAAATGTCAGTAATAATATAAACAAATAAAGTCCTATAAAATCCTCAATAGTAGTTTAAAACTAAATATATTGTTTGATAAATTATTTTTTTTGCAAAAAAAATGTATATACATAAACACTAAATTACAAATTCATTTAGCTAAATTATCAGATTTTTTTATTTGTTAAATTAATTATTTTTTTCTTTTTTTTTTTCAAATACTTTATTGTGTCAATGTGAATATTTAGAGCAGTTCCTATAATTTAAATATGATAGAGATTTTTATATTTTTTTATTTTGGGTGTCCCTCACCCATACAGGGAACACAGAGCATTCGTAATTGATAAAGTAAGTTGTTTGAATTTTACTTTTGCGGTTTAGTAATTTCTCTCCCATTCTGTTCATATGGTTTATATACTGTATGGCAGCCAATGTAACTAAACTGAAAGTGCCAATACAAAATGTGTCGGGCAACTTGACACCACAGTGGATGTAAATTATATTTGAGGTTGTGGAAGAAAGGCTTTTATGCCTTTCATTTACTTTCACATTTAATATTATGAAATACCATTCTTTCCAGCGACCCCCTGCTGCTCGTTTCCTGAGAGCCGTTGTTGTAGTAATAGTGAAAATGAAAAGGCCTTTATCATATGCTTATCACGCATCATGCCTTCATGAGAAATGTGGAAATGGCTGCTTTTCTTTTCTTGGAATCACAACAGTATTTTGTAATGTGCTTTGCAGATCAGTGAAGTTATTCCAACTAAATTTGCTCTTCAGAATGCAGTACCAGCGTCACCTTGTGGCTCAAGCTTCATACTGCACCCCATTGTCACAAAATAAATCTTCATTAGATCATTAGTGGTGTGAATGTGGCTTTAGGAACCCCAACTGAGGATATGTCAGTAACAATTCACAAGAAGTATATAACTATCAATGTGAAATGCTTGTTGTTTTGATCATTGTGTAATAAACCAACCTAGCATAGAGTTTCAAGAGAACTAAATCTGCCCTAATCAATATTTGGTAACACTATATATTCATGTACATACCTTCACCACAGCAGGTCCATAATTTTTTGACTCCTCATATCTAATCCAAATATTAAAATATCTGACAGTTTTTTACATTCCTGTGTTTAAAATTGTAATTTAAGAACCAGTCACATCAGTGGCACCATACAAATGTAGGCTAATATAAAGATTTCATACTTTTATTATGTCTGTAATAGTAAGCTCTATACAAAAGATAACAATTCACATTCAGACCATCACACAGTCACAGTATAAAGTATTAACAATAGTCAAATAAATAAGCCAAACACACAGCCGTTATCCATAGTATTTGACAATGGTCAATAATTAATAATTATTCATGAATTTGTATGTAACTTTCTTTCAATAACATATTGAATTATCTCAGTCTCTGGCTTTCCCCAGTGTGTTATGTAACACCCCCTATTGTCCAAGATTGTCAATATAAAACTAGATCTAAAAATTGTAAATACCAGTAGGTAAAATGTCCCACTATGGAGAATACAGTCATTTCATAAGTCATAGGTCGACCTTCCCTATGGACAAAAGAAAGAGATTTGTAAATGAACGTAAGTCATTAGACTGAAGGTGGAGAGTTGTCATGGCTAAAATAATCACAAAATGAACAACATTTAACATTTTTATAAACTTTATTTTAATCTCCTGATGTTTCATAATCCCTGCGTTGTTTTTATCTGATTCTTCTTTATCTCTTGATTTCATCTGTAATGTTTTATCTGCTGTTCATCTTGAAACCTCATGAACAAAAGTTCTATAAAAATAGTTTATTATTATATTATTTTAGTGTCATTTGGTGAGTAGAATTCAGGCAGTACAACTATATCATTCTGGTATACAACCCTATGCTGAATAATAAATAAATGAACCTTGTAACTTGTTCCTCTCACCATGATAATCAATGCATTTTTAATAGCAGGGTAATTTAGTTCATTGGTTATTTTAGGTACACAGCGACACCTGGTGGTTATGGAGTTATAAACACTTGTCATTTTGTGTTTTGTTTTATTTTATACAGTCTATGGTTTTGTTACATAAAATAGTAAGAATATGAAGAGTTACTAAGGGAAAATTATTATTATTTTTGGTACTAGCACCTGAGAAGCTTATTAAGGAAAAACTGCATGCAAGTAATTAGTCAATGGTGAATATGTGTTCTTTTGTATAAAATGTTTATTTTACATATTTTTATGCCAACAATGGATCAAAATGCTTATTGTCACGTGAAAGCCTGTTGGTGACAACACAGAAAACCACAGAGAATGATCACCCAACTCTATAGTTCCTCTGTCCTCAATGGAGCAGTTCAGCTACTTTCACTTCATTGTTTTGGTTTTACTGTACACAGCTTCATGCACCTACACATGCATATTTGGAATTCATCTACTTGATTTGTTGTTTGTGTCAGGATGTGGCCTTTCTGGAGCCTCTCTGCCTGCAGTGATGTCCCAGATGGCAGTAAACACTGACACCAGTGTAAAAGAAGAAGCACAAAATATCATCATGAGATAAAGACTGGGTTCCAAGAAGTGCACAGATGAATGACTTTATTATTGAGATGCTGACTGATAAATGTCTTAAAAAAACTTTGAGACTTGATGTCACAGAGGATATAATGGCTGGGATGACTGTAGAGCTCCATGGTTATTGTTGCTGAGAACAGAGTGGGCACTGTGAATGAAGCAGCATGGAGAATTGGCATGGCTGAGTGGTTGATTTTTATAATGCTGAAAACACTTAATGAGCGATCATCAAAGAACAGGATGACCTTAAAGAGAGAGTCGAAATCCTCCGCTCATTCAACCACATGGTAATCTATAAACAGATATCTGCACCGTCAGGATGATGGGTTCCAATGGAGGACTAGCAGAGGTCAAGAGGCTTGAAGAGGAACAATGCATCAATGTCACAAGTGTTAACCAACTCCAATTTGAAGAGGACATATTCTCAGTGCTTGTACACAGCTATTGGTTGTTCCTACCAACCTACAAACTGTGAAATAAGACATCTCAGTTAGTCTTCTGTGGGCTTCAACAAAAGATTACCCTTCCTATCTCACATGCAGGCTCATTAAAATATTCTGCCCTCCGTCTAAGTATCTCCACCATGGATATATAGAGAGAACAGGATACAGTGTTGGAGGCGGGATCCTGTTCATTCCTATGAAAGTTGTTCAGTTGTGCATGAAGCCAAAAAAGTTCAACTCCCATGCATAAAATGATCCAGTTCATCTATGGCTCTTGTGCACCGTGAGGCCTATAGAGCACCAGGGACTTTGGTCAGTTGAGCCGGCTAACTTCCTGTTTAGCGCTCGGCTAACTGGAGATATGAATGGAGATAAAATAATTGAATGTGAGCGGAACAAGTAATTTCACTGTGATTGTGATGCTCCAAAAAAGTTGGGATGCTGTGTAAAACATAAAAAAAAACCCCAGAATGTATTAACTTCAGAAAAAGTATCAGGTCATATGATATTACACTAAAAAGTAAGTAATGGCTTGTTTAGGACTCAGAACAAAGTGTTGGACTAGGGACCTGAGTGCAAAGACCTGAGACTTACCCACGTCTGGCAGAACTTTTACATAAATAACTAGATATTCAACAGATTCAACTGCATTTCATTTTATTATTTTAAGTTACTGGTGGTTTCACTAGTTCCTCAGTGGATGGGGAAGATTTAACTTCCTAATAGGTAATCATTTATATAATTAATTATTAACAATTAATCATTAGGCCTGAGGCATAGACCTCAAATAATAATAGAAAAGCTGATATGGATTTACTTCCTGATTGCACAGAAACAAGAAATAAGGAATATACCTCAATTCATTTTCATGAAAGTGTAAAAACTCTTGACTGACTTTTACTAATGATATATTTTTTGACTTTTACTAATGATATATTTTATATATATTTATAACAGGAACAAAGGAAGTTCTTTATGTGTTTGATTTAAAATGACGTGGCTATAAAGCTTAATTAGGTTGTAAAGCAACTCTTAGATTACAGCCAAGAACGACATGGACATATAATGCAACCCAATTCTGTAATGTTATTCATCAATTACACTAGGCTATACTGATGAGTGAAGTGGCATAATGTTAATGTACGTCAACCTAAAATGTTCTTTCTGCTGCCTTACATTTCAAGTTAACTATAAGTGTGAATGATAGATTATCTAGAGGTCAACAAACGCACTCAGTTCAGACAACAATACAGGACTGGATCAGAGTAAACCAGAATGACCACCTTCCACTGGCAAGAACAATAAGATTTCCGATTACATTGATTTTTTTCAAAATAAAAGTACAGCCAAACTTTAGCCAAACTAAAGGTCACAAACATTGTGACATTCTGTAACTATTCTCAAATTCTAATGTTGTGACACGAAGCAAGTGCATGAGGGACTTCCTGTATAATTTCCTGTATGTAATTACTGTAATTACCTATTAAGGGTGCAGTCCACTACCCATACTACCATACTATGCAAGAAAAATATTTAGTATGCCCCCATTCAAAGTATGTCAACTGCAGTATGTCAAAAATACCAGGATGTCCAACTACATCTGGTTTATTATGCAGTATGCAAGTCAGCATGGGTTCTTGGCTATTATTAATAATAATATATACTTTCTAGGGCAGCTGCAGTATGTACTGAAGGTTAAAAAAACCCCACATTTTCCACAAGTGAATCAACAAAAGCACAATTATGATGATATTATTATTATTGTTATTATTATTATTATTATTATTAGTAGTAGTAGTAGTAGTAGTAGTAGTAGTAGTAGTAATAGTAGTAGTAGTAATAGTAGTAGTCGTAGCCTCGTTATTTAGTTGGGACATGACTAAGAATATTTACTCAAGTATTGTTTGATACAGTTTGGAGGTACTTGTTCTTTACTTTGGTATACATATGTTATACTATGTTTATTCTACTATACTTTTATTGTACTTCATTTTACAGTAAATGAAGCGGTTAAATGAGCTTACTTTTCACATGTTAATGCATTAATAATAATGATCATAAAACACAAGTGCTATTCTTCACAATAAAGAAAAATTATTTTTGTCAAGTATTGTTGTTTAATCTTTGTTTATTATCATCATTACAGTTTTAAAACCAAAACGTCACCCTGTTAAAATAATCGCCTAACTAATTTTTTCAAGTTTTGCAGGAAACACAAAAAACACCAAAAGTCTAATTATGACATTTATTAGTCATTTCACTCAAAAAGGATGTAACAAAAGATGCCTTTTGGCATAGTAATAACACTGTGTGTAAATTATGTAACTTAGGAAAAATAAATGACTTAGGCAATTTTTTGAACATGCCTTTGTGACTTAAGATATGGTAACACTTTATTTTGAAGGTGTCTACATAAGACTCAAACAAGCCTGTCATAAACATGACATGACAAGTATCATGAGCATTACTTCAAAGTGTCATTAATGTTCATGACACCTCCCATGTCATGTTTATGACACGCTCATGTCAGTCTTATGTAGACACCTTCAAGATAAAGTGTTACCATATCTTGCTTAAGTCACAAAGGCTTGTTCAAAAAATTGCCTAAGTCACATTTTATTTTGACTTAGGCATAATAAATCCGCTTAAGTCACACACTTGACATAGGCCATTATCTTAAAGGGGTAAAATCACATGATCTGATCAACTGAGGATGTAGGCGATTTTACCATAGGTGGCCGGCGTCATGAGGAGAGATGATTTAGGGGGAAAAAAATTGACAAAAAAATGACTTAGGCGATTAGTTTAACAGTGTGACGAAAAGTTAATGTTACCAAAAGTCATATGTTATGGCCTACACTTTGACCAGCTTTTATTCTGAAAATCCCAGATAGGAAGTCTCATTCTTCCTCTTACCCACAGTTGTTAGTGTCAGCCTGAGGCTTGCTCGGACCGGACCGGACCAGGCAGGATGGTGCGGGCTGCGGTGCTGCTGCTGGGTCTCGTGGTATCGTGTCGGGCAGAGTTCGCGCCACCCACCGTCAACATCAGCCTGGATGAAGATCCACAAGTGCGATGGATGCCTCTGCTCAAAGTGTTTGACGTAGACTACCTGAAAAAAGCCGCCGCAGATGTCATTGAGTAAGTTTGACAGAAACTCTTTTGCACGTATCATAATTGTTAAATTTGACGAACAATACACCCGAGGTTATACTTTACAGTTTATGGTTCTAAAAAGCGACTTATTACAAGGTAATGCTACGCTTATCAGGTGTTGCAGAAGTTAGCAATAGTTATGAGGAGTGCTAACTTGTTTTTGATAGTAGATGAGTAATCCATTAATAAGCTTTTAAAATATTGTAAAAATCTAAATATAAACATTGGTATGTAGGCTAACTTACAGACCACAGATGGTATGGTTTCACTTTCTATTACATTATCAGTGTTAACCCTTTATAGGGCACTCCTGGAAATTGAAAACATCGACCCTGAAGTGTTATTGGAGGATATTACAAGACTGTAAAATGTTTCATTTTTATATTGCAAATCGAGGTCAATTGAGTCATTATTATTATTATATTTATTATAGTCTCTTTCCCACAGCAACCCTAAATAGACAATAACACATCAGTTACATCCATCACAACTTTATCTCTTACCTTTAAACTATTTATTATCTTTTTAGACTACTTATTACATATGCGTAATGTCTGAATGTCTTTTTTAAAGCACCTTATATATGAGAAGCACACGTAAATTTAGTTGTATACTTTTTTAATACAATGACAATAAAGGAAAGCTTGACTCTTGTATGCTTTTCTGATTGGTCAGATGCCACAGTGTCACTACCTGTGATGTAGAAATACATGTGGTTGTATGAGCTCACGGAGAGCGAGGAGACCTGTTATAGATGTCCGCTCAAGTTACCAAATATGGTTCTTTGCCTGATAAAGGGTTAAGAGGTACACTGTTAACTGTAATCAGCAGCAACACAACCACTAATAGCTAAAAAAAAAACAACAACAGAAAAAACAAAAAACAAACTGAGGGGCCCAGTTGCAGAGATGTCGGTTGCCTTCTTTCAATGCACCTAAAAATCCATTAAAAAAACCCAAAACCTCACCACTCAACATCAAGAAACAATGACAAGGCTACTAAATATAATCCACAGACCTTGTTGTTGGCAGGTTAATGTAGTATCTATTTTCTTTCCACCAAACTACACACATTGACCGCATCAACGTACAAAACTGAGCTAACTCATGTGACAGCGCATCCACAGAGGACGCCTTTAATGTTTCGTTTTGTGCATGGATGTATTATTATTTCATTAGTAAGAACTGGATAATGTGTCCAATGATAGCGCCTCTTCAGTCAAATGAGAGTTGCTCTACTGGAGCATACACCACAAAAAAAGCCCCCCTACTGAATACTGGCATTAGTGTCTCTCCACTCAGCCCATAGACTTTAAATTGCTTGAAAATATCAGTTTTACAGTTGTCTCTTTTTACTATTTTTGTCTATGGGGAAAAGTTTTCTGGGTCCAGGGGAATTTTTGCTTCCATTCCACAAGCGACCACTGGAAAATAATTGGCTCTAAAGCTGAGCTGTAGCTCCATATCCAGTTCTATAATACATCCATGGTCTTGCGCTGTAGATACATGCTTCCTTCTGTGTGGTCATAAAGTTGGCCGCATTAGTTCAGTACAAACAAAATAGTTCCTTAATGAAACTCCACATAACAAGATCTGCTGATTATCTTGAGGGTCATGATTTCTTTCCACATTGCTGCTGAGTATTTCAAATGAGCACTGTGTTGTTGTGTGCATTTTTCGTAGTAGTGCTAACAATGATTGCACAAATGATGATTGCACACGTTTTCTTATTTTCTTTCTTTTTTTTTAAAACTTTTGTCAGCACCACAGTTCCAAAATGGGTGCATCAGGCAGTCACACCTATTGTGACGTCTTTGGAAAAGTACGTTCCTCAGCCTTATGCGGGGGAGATCCGTGGCATGGCCTCACAGATGGGAGGGAGCGTAGCAGATGTCATCATTCTCAACTTTGCCTATGAAATATCTGCGTATGTATGACTTTTATCAAATGACACATTCATTTTGGAAAGCTGTTAATAATGTGGAGGCATATAATGTCTAACAATTATGCAGGATTAAGGTGAAAGGCCCTCTCATGCATGTAAAACAAACCTTATGCATTCCTAGGTTTTGCACTAGCATCGTAGCTCAGGACACAAAGGGGCATGTGTATCATGGCAGGAACCTCGATTATCCACATCCGGTTCTAAGGAATCTGACGATCGACGTAGTTTTCCTCAAGAATGGAAAGGTACAGTATGCATTTATAGCATTTAAGAACTACATAACTATTGTACCTCCTCAAGCTTTACCCCAACATGTAGTTGAATTATTTATCCAGAATAGTCCTTTGCATAATAGAATATTAACTAATACTATATTATTTTGAAGTTTCTGCGTGTAATGTTTTTTACAGACTTGGTGTGCAAAGGCCTTTTGTCAGCAAATGTAAAATACTTCAGGGACACAGTATTGTAATTTTAGACACATTTGTTCAGGTGGCGTACCGTGGAACTTCATTTGCCGGCTACGTCGGCCTGTGGACGGGACAAAGTCCTAACAAGTTTACTGTCTCTGGCGACCAGCGAGGTGAGACGGCACTTCTTCGTAGCTGCCCAGAAATTCAGCAGATTTTATTGTTCCCTTTTTTCACGTTTGAATTTGTTTGTGATCATCAGGCAGTGAACACTGGTGGAACTGGTGGAAGAATTTGGTGTCTGCGGTCCTCTATCGGAGATCCCCGGTCAGCTGGTTGGTGAGGGAGGTGAGTGTTCTACTGAAGTTATGATAATGAGGATGTTTACTGTATATGATGAGGAAGTGATAGCATTGTTACCACTATATGCAGACACTGGAGGAAGCAGAGGACTTTCAGGATGCAGTGATGCGTCTCTCCAAAATCCCCATCATCACTGGGGTGTATTACATTGTGGGCGGGGTAAAAGCAGGCGAAGGGGTCGTCATCACCAGAGACCGGCCCGGCCCCGCGGATATCTGGCCTCTGGATCCTGTGAACGGAGGGTAGGCTGAAGTATATCAAAGTGTGTGTTGAGTGTGATTGCAGAACTGAGCCCATAAAGTTATATGTTCCTGTTTTAGATGGTATAGAGTGGAGACCAACTTTGACCACTGGCTTCCTCCCCCAACCAGAGACCATCGAAGGTGAGTCATCTCACATGGTGAACACTGCCACATCACTGTTGCTGTCACTGATTTACGCCGTTATTATGTGTTCATTTTGTAGAGAAGCAGCCAACATAGCACTGAATGCTACGGGCCAAGATCACATCAACGTGGAGACACTTTATCAGGCAAGCATGGCCTAATAAGTCAATATCTCAGTGGACCAAAGTTCACGTTATACTGAGAGCACTGTTTTCTGCACATTTTAAAAGTCAGAGACAACATATGGATTTCTCACAGAGTCTTGCCCCTACAGGTTCTGTCGCTGTTTCCAGTGTGTAACGGGTAAGGAGACAGTTATCTGTTCATTATACTCTCATTTTTGTTTCAATGAATCGCGACTGTTCGTGATGCTGAGATGGGGCAGCTGTGTGCATTCCAGTTCCTGTTCCCTTTGCTCCACCTCAGCAGTAAAGTCAATGGGCCTTTGTTTGACACCATACTTCAGCACATTGCAAGTAGCATATAGAACAGCAATAGCTGAGTTTCAGAAAAAACAATGAAGCTTTAATAATATGAGTGCATTAGTTATTTACGGTAGGGCTGGGCGATGTGGCAGAAAAAATTGGTATTTATCAGTCGATATCCATAATTATAAATTTACTTAGTTTACTCATTATTTCTTTCAAATTAAAAGGATGATTTTTGTCCCTGAGTGGAATTTGAAGGTAAAGGTTAATTATGGTTTTAACTAGGGGTGTGTCATATCGCATTGTTCACGATAATACCGGTATATTTTTTATATGATAAAAGCTCAGTAGTTCGATCCCCGACCATGGCAGCCTACATGTCGAAGTATCCTTGAGCAAGATACTGAACCGCAAAAATTGCTCCCAATGCTGCGTTCATCGGTGTGTGAATGAATTCCCAATGGTGGCACCAGTGTCCTGGTAGCCTCAGCCACCAGCATGAATGTGTGTGTGTGAATGGGTGAATGAGTGCAGTGTGTAGTGTAAATCGTTTTGGATAAAAGCTATATAAGTGCAGTCCATTTACGTTTATTATTATTAGGGCCTCGGGGCAATCGCACCGAGCACTGGTCCCATACAGCAATAGCTGTAGGGACCAACTACTGTTATACTGTGGATTTCTTCTTATTCCTCTTGCGGACGCAATTTCGTCCCGCTACTAGTCCTACAACTTAAAGAGTTGCAGGACAAATTATATATCAAAACGTGCGGTTTGATCGGGATCGGTGTGCTATTACTTTTCTCTACAGAATACGAATTTTTCGCGAAGTAAGTCGCGAAAAACTGCTCAAAATTTTGCTTTGAAATGAATGGGACGGCCGACAAAAAATGAGCGAAAAAGAACAATCATTGGAGATTTTTAAACGTCTACTTCTCCGGCATAATTTCACCTAGAGACTTCATTTAAACTTTAAACAGTAGACACAAGTCTTGTGTATCGGTGTATTAATCCACGTTTCGATAGGTCATATCGTTTTTTATCAATCCCTGTTCAATGACCATGATAATTTTTGGAGAAATTCTGAGATTATAATGGTGTGTATTGCACGGAATGTTCGTGTCAGAGTGTGTGATGTCATCGCTCAGAGTGTAGAGGGAGAGGTAAAACTGTCAAAAAATTAATTTTAAAACTGCGCTCCAGGCCGCAAATTTCACTCTACAGAAATAATTTATACATAGAAACGTAGGAAAATTTGTCTTCTCACTCACAATCCTCTGGTAAAGCTGTCAGAGTTATAGTTTGGGCGTACGACGCACAGATGCGGCACCAACACCACCAACAGCCTCATTGGGTCCCATATTAAAAACGCAGGGAGATATTTGAAAAATGGATATGGAAACGTTTTTTTAGATCGCTCTAACAAAGCTATTTTTTCATTTTTCTGAAAAAAAACCATATGTAGACGTTCAGGAAGAACTCAAAGTGAAGTCGAATCAATGATAGGTATTATGGTTTTGCCAAAAATGCTTTCTGTTCGAGGCCAGAAATTCCAGTCCACCTCTGGCTGCTGTCACTCTTTTGGAACTTTAACAGGTGGTATCAGTTAATTCAGTTGATTGCTTTGATCTGATTGCCTTTGATCTTTGATGTGATTACAGTTACAGATACACACACACACACATGCGCGTAAGTGCGCACACTCCTCACACATGCATACACCTGCTTCAAACATGCACACACAGGTAACTTTGTGATTTTAATTACACACACAGGTAACTTTATGCGATTTTTCGCTACACACACGCACACACACACACACACAAATGCGCGCGTATGCGCGCACACTCCACCACATACATGTTTCTCTCTCTCTCTCTCTCTCTCAAACACACACACACACACGCACACACACACACACACACACACACACACTTTGAGGTTAAAGGGCATAGTTTTAAATCTCTGAAGAATCTCATAGTGTACAGACACCGGCAGTAGCCCCCGTGGCCCTTTCAAAATTTCCCCAGAGGAAATTTTCTAGTTATTATTATTATTGATGCATTTAAGCAACATTTTCTAATACTTACATTTTTTACTGAAGAGTCAAGAGTACAGTTTACTGTTTGCATGATTTGCACTTTAGATGCAAATTTAGATTTATGGTTGATTTTTATTTATACAGACTTAAAAATCATTAATTAATTATTAATCATTTTTATCATTATATTTTTTTCAGAATTTTGTCATATCATCAATAATATAATAACAGCAAAAATACCCTGAAATATTGTGATATTCTTTTGGGGCCATATGGCCCACCCCTAGTTTGAACTATTTTTCATTGTCAGAAACATTACCACTTGGTAAGGAGCATTTTACAAATCTGAGGTAGGCTAATATTGAGTGGGAAATAGCTTTTACTCCACTACATGTATTTATTACTTTAGTTAAGATTCAGATTGATAACAAAAAATATAATCAACAAATTAATCTTGATGTTGGCTATTATTATGGATAAAGATAAAACTTTACTGAGCCCTTGTTGAAGTCTGAGCAGCCTGCACTCAGACTGCACTGACATCGCTCTCCAGATCTCACTAATGTTAATGTTATACCTGGACCCCAATATTTTCACAAAAAGAGCTTTAAGTCCTCTCTTATTTTAATCTCCTACCTCTCAAAAGCCTGGATAGTCTAGTTTACGAATGGTTGTCCCAGAAACGAGCAGAACTGTGTGTAGTAAAGTTCTCTCTCTGGAAGAATCAGAGTCCACGCTGAGTTCTGCCAGCTGTCCGTTGCTTTTACTGGTGTGGCTGGTTAGGAAAATCCCTGGATTAGTGGGCCTGTCCGGGTCATTGTTATGGCTCTGCATTGATGTAGTTAACTGCCAGTTGTGGTTAAGGGTCCACGGCAGGTCATTCCACTTTCTTCAGCGTCTCTTGTTGCTCGCTTTTCTCACTGGCATTTTACTTATCCCGCTTTAACAACAAGCCTGCCTGGAGGCGACATGATGGACCGTTCATCTTCTTTTGTTAAATGGTGGGTGACAACTAACATTTAAGGTGCATTATCACCCCCATGTCTTGATGTATGTGTGGTTTAATTACATCAAACACTTTTAGAAAATGTGATATTACTGTCAAGGAAAATTACATGGAGATAATTATTGCCCTATTTTAAGGAGCCGTTACATAGCTTGTTATAATAAAATGATGTATTGCATGACATATGATTGTATTTTTATGTTGATAATCCCCAGAATTACTGTTTACACAACAATAATGAGTGCAGCCACCCCAGAGAAGTACAGCACACTTGTCAGGCCACAGGTAATTATATATTTTTAATATATATTTACAACTACAGCCTAAATTCATTTATCATTTGTTTTGTTTTACTCAGTTCCTCTAAACCATTTTGTTATGACACTATGCTCCAAGGGGTGTATTCTGCCTCTAAGTTAGATTCAACATTATTTTGTATGTTAAGTCAAAATGATATCCTTTTAACTGGTTTCATTAAACAGCATACTTTTTAATAGAAAAGACATACATTTTTATATTTTCACAACAGTATGACAGCATGATTTTCACTGCTGTGGAAAGCTACAAAAATAAAACATAATGGGAAAAAGGTTATTGACATTTCCCTTGTTTAAAAGTAAAAACAAACAAACATGATGACTTTGTGATTTAATAATTAATGCATGAACAGGTTGGAATAATGAGCATAAAGGGGTGATATGTCACTGAAAATGAAACTCATCTCTCTCCATCTCTTTGAAGGGCTGCGGACCATTCTGACCGGCCTTGAGTGGTCAACAACGCACGCATTTTTGCTGCAGAGTGTCTGAAGTTCACAACATTATTCCAGATGCAGATACTTGATCATATGGAGATTAAATTATCAATGAAATAATATATAGCATTAGCATTTTTAGCGTGATTGTGCTTTTCTGCCTCTAATAAAAGAAAAAATGCGATCTTTTTTTTTTTCATTTTTATGTACAGTAGCTGCAGTTTATATGTCAAGCTTAGGTTGCTAAGGTTGAGTGACAGAATTTTTAAATGACACTGCAACACACACAAATATACAATTCTACCTCATACACCAGGACATGCTAACAAGTTCTATGCTGTTTGTCACAAACAAACTGGTTCACTGGTTATTATGGTTCACGTTTCTCTGTTTAAAGCATTCAGGTCTGACACCAACTGCTGTCTTTGCTTTACAGATTCACACAGTAGGCACCACATTTATGGGTGTGTTCTGGTCACTGTATTTGTATAGTTTATTCTATGCAGATAGCCAAAAATTTACTGTGCACTGTTTTCACAAATGAGGAACTCATGAGTAGATAGTTGTGAGCAACAGGAAGAGCAATAAATGCTTAATCGCTTTCATTATCAATTATGTATAGATTATATTATCTTTGTGTAATTTTGTTTGGCTTTGAGAGATATATTGTGTGGACTGCTGTTAATTAGAACCTGATTTGGTTACACTTTTTATGGATACCTCATCTATAGTGCATAATGAGGGCATTATAATGCATTTATAATGCTTCATGAGTACACTGATCTTGACTAGTTATAAAGTAGAGGTTGATTAGTGGGGCTTATAATACATTGTAAACAAACAAAAGCCCCTTGGATATGTTTGGGGGGGGGGGGGGGGGGGGGGGAATAATGTATGTAATATATGTATCTACTGGATGCAGTTTGATTAAAAAAAACGTGGATGCTGTCACAGCTGACTCAAAGGCAGCAACAAGAATGGGTGACCAGAGAAGTGTATCAAAGATAAAGAAGCATTTTTATTTACAAAATATGAGGAACAGAAAATAAATGTGGAAGTCAGCAATCAGATGTAAACAGCTCCGTCCACAGGGCAGAGAGTCCAGGGGAAGGGTGATGCAATTCTATGTCCAGTAAACCGACTCAGGCCCAGGTGTTGCTCATGAACAGATGCCGACCCTCCGAACAGACCTGGAACTTGAAACACAAAGGACAAACCAGCAGGACAGGGACACCTAGTGGAACAGGGGGGCAATACTCCCCAAGGGATTTAGTCTTTTTTGGGCATTAAGTGATTTTTTCAAATAATTATAAAAGGGGACTTCAAATATAGATTTCTGGATTAAAGGTTTTTTTTTATTATGTTAGATTATACTAATAAATAGTCCGGGCCCTATCTAACACATGTACAGCAGTGCAGTGTGACTGCTAGTTTCAGTTCTCATTTTCACACCTAACTTGTTTAAGTAGTAAATGCACTTCCATCCATCAGTGCACCGATTTTAGATAAAGTGTGGTCAGCACCTTTCCATCTTGAGGCAGCAGAAAGCTTTTTTCACCATTGACCAACAAAAACTTAGTCCAATGTCAATGATCCAGTATTTCACTGTCATTAAAAACACAGTCTTTAGACAGTAGGATGCACCTACAAAAGGTCGGTTCACAACCTACCTAAACTCTGTGTCCTGTTACACGTATAGGGACATGCTGCAGTGCTCCTTCTCCGGTCAATAGGCTGAATTGGTAAAATAAGGTTGGCATCAAACATGCAATAGGAATGTGAATGTTAATGTTGCACTTCTGTGGTGGGAACAAATATTGGAAATTAGGAGCAAGTAACAATATTTCACACATGACATTTTTGAGAACTAAATATTTTTTGTATTTATGTTATACCCAAACCTTCCATTTACCTTAGATTAACAATATTGAAGCCTAACTGTACTCTTGCACCCTTGTCCAGTGAAAGAGCTCAATTGGAACAATTAGGAGAGTGATTTATTTGATAAATCATGTCATCCATCTGATTCTGTCACAGGAGAGAGGCATGTTAAGGCATTAAAAACAGGGGAAAAAGACCCAGGCTGTTGACCCTTGATCCCTTATTTTGACACACTAAACTATAGTGTAACTAATCTGATTTCTTCAATTAATGATGATATAGGGGAGTGAGAGAGGGGTGCCCATTGATGACTTACCATGTTATATGAAGCATTAAAACCAGCAATCCTAAATGGTTCTCTGTTGGAAAAATAACTGAGATGGTGCACAAAAGCAACTCCACAAAAGATGCCATTCTTTGTACTTTCCATTGCTTTTTTGATCACCATTGCTGCAAAACCTTATCTCAGTGAGTTTGCAGCTTGTGAATTGCCACATGTCGTTATTATCATTGAACAGACATCGATTGAAGACAAAGCGAGCCACCAGTGGGTTCTCCCTAAATATGGTTGCAGTTCAGCAATGGACCCAAAACAACATAAATGGGCAGCAATCACACTTAAACATGAAGCATTGGTTGGGCAGTTCCCATTATAACCTATAAACTGAAAGCAGGATAAAACTTAAATGCAAGGAGATCAGGCTGATGTGATGAACATTATGAGCTCGACCAAAATGTGGTTAATCCTTCCATCCCTATGCTGATTGGTGAGTCTCTTTAATACATCTCCTCTGGCCAACAGGCATTGGACAACATTTCCAAAGATGTACTTGTAAAGGCTGTCATGAAGTTCTGTGAAAAGAGAAATGCCAAGGAAGAGACATCATTACATGTCCCTATCAAGAATGAAACAATAAAACAGTCAAAGACAGTGGCCAAAGTACACAAAAATACAAGGAAGTACCAGTCCAGAACTTTGGACTGGTAATAGGAGGAGGTTTTCAAGCCTGGAGAGCTTCATTAAGTAAAAGGCTGCGGGCAGACAACAATGTGGTCTTTTTGTTGTTGTTAGCAAAGTTGTTGACTACTTCTAGATCATAAATGTAAACATGACTAATGCATATGTACAGCTGTTCATATTTAAAACAGTGGTTTAAAAGTGAATTGCACTTTGAAATTGAAAGTGCCCTGATTAGACCAAAACAATGAATAAAGCATGATGACTTACCATGTTATATGAAGGATTGAAACCAGCAAACCTAAATGGTTCTCTGGTAGGAAAGTAAGTGAGATGGTGAAATGACAACTCCAACAAAAGACGCCTCTCCATGCTGTGTACTTTCCACTGCTCGTTTGTTCGCCACTGATGGAAAGCCTTATCTCAGTGAGTTTGCAGTTTGTGAATTGTGAGTTGATACAGAAATTTTGCAAACGTTGGTTTAGACAGACGTGTGGCACTACAATACATACATGCACATATGATGCAGAATGAATGCAAACCTTGATATTGGCTTTGGAAGTAAAAGTTTTGGTTTTGGAAGTCAGCATATTAATTTGGGAAGGTGAATGAGCTGGAAATATAACTTTCCAAACATATAAAAACCTTCGCGAAATAATGCCAACTTCCAAAACCAACACAGCCCAACCCAATACTGCCACCTGCGCCAAGTCACGTTTACTGATAATTACGGTAAAATGAACTGCAAAAAAATACATAATGACTAAAAAACCTGCAATGTAATTGATTGGATTAAATATTCCTGTCAAGTTTGGAACAATGACTGAGAACTTACAAAGTCAATATGACATAATGCACAATAACAAAGGTTTCATATTGATATCAGAAGTTAATGTTTTGGTTTTGGAAGCTAATATGTGATTTGGGAAGGTGAATGAGCTGGAAATGTAACTTTCCAAATAAAAACGTCCCCAAAAAATGGAATTTTCCAAAACCAATACAGTACTGCCACCTGCGAAAAGAAACGTTTACTGATAATTATGGTAAAATTAACTGCAAAAAAGAAACATAATAATGACCAAAAAACTGCAATGTACTTAATTGGAAGAAACATTCCTGTCAAGTTTGGAACAATGATTGAGAACTCCCAAAATCAATACAACACAATGCACAATGACAAAGGTTTCATATTGATATAAGAAGTTAATGTTTTAGTTTTGGAAGACAGCATATTAAAATGGGAATGTTAATGAATTGGAAAAGTTACTTTCCAAACATAAAAAGAACTTCCCAAAGTAATGCCGACTTCCAAAACCAATACACTACTGCCACCTGCGCAAAGACACCTTTTTCTGATAATTATGGTAAAATGAACTGCAAAAAAAATACACAATGACTAAAAAAACTGCAATGTACTTAATTGGATAAAATATTCCTGTCAAGTTTGGAACAATGACTGAGAACTCCGAAAGTCAATATGACATGATGCACAATGACAAAGGTTTCATATTGATCTCAGAAGTTAATGTTTTGGTTTTGGAAGCTAATATGTGATTTGGAAAGGTTAATGAGCTGGAAATGTAACTTTCGAAAAATAAAAATAAAAATTCCAAAATAATGCCAACTTCCAAAACCAACACAGTACTGCCACCTGCTCAAAGACACGTTTACTGATAATTATGGTAAAATTAACTGCAAAAAAAGAAACATAATAATGATCCAAAAAATACAATGTACTCAATTGGATAAAATATTCCTGTCAGTTTTGGAACATTGACTGAGAACTCCCAAAATCAACATGCCATGCTGCATAACTAAAGCAAATGTTTCATATTGATATCAGAAGTTAATGTTTTGGTTTTGGAAGACAGGATATTAAATTGGGAATGTTAATGAATTGGAAAAGTAACTTTCCAAACATAAAAAGAACTTCCCAAAATGATGCCAACTTCCAAAACCAAAAGAGTACTGCCACATGCGCAAAGACACGTTTAATGAAAATTACGGTAAAATGAACTGCAAAAAAATACATAATAATGATGAAAAAACTGCAGTGTACATAAACGGAATAAATATTCCTATCAAGTTTGGAACAATGACTGAGAATTCCCAAAGTGAAAAAAGGAACTGCAAAAAAATGCACAATAATAAACAAAAAAACTCCAATGTACTTAATTTGATAAAATATTCCAGTCTGTAAGTTTGGAACAATGACTGAGAACTCCCAAAATCAATATGACATAATGCACAATGACAAGGGTTTCATATTGATATCAGAAGTTAATGTCTTGGTTTTGGAAGTCAGCATATTCATTTGGGAATGTGAATGAGCTGAAAATGTAACTTTCCAAACATTAAAAAAAACTTCCCAAAATAATGCCTACTTCCAAAACCAACACAGTACTGTCACTTGCGCAAAGAGAAGTTTACTGATAATTATGGTAAAATGAACTGCAAAAAAAAAACCATAATAATGATGAAAAAACTGCAATGTACGTAAATGGAAGAAATATTCCTCTCAAGTTTGGAACAATGACTGAGAACTCCCAAAGTCAAAATTTGAACTGCAAAAAAATGCATAATAATTAACAAAAAACTGCAATGTACCTAATTGGATAAAATATTCCTGTCAAGTTTGGAACAATAAATGAGAACTCCCAAAATCAATACGACATAATACACAATGACAAAGGTTTCATATTGATATCAGAAGTTAATGT
The DNA here is from genome assembly GCF_030273125.1 of Centropristis striata. NCBI lineage: Eukaryota > Metazoa > Chordata > Actinopteri > Perciformes > Serranidae > Centropristis > Centropristis striata. Next base: position 19,501,789 of record NC_081519.1, on the reverse strand, counting down.
CTTGGTTTTGGAAGTCGCGTATTAATTTGGGAATGTGAATGAGTTGGAAATGTAACTTTCCAAACATTAAAAAAAACTTCACAAAATAATGCCAACTTCCAAAACCAATAGCGTACTGCCACCTGCGCAAAGACAAGTTTACTGATAATTATGGTAAAATGAACTGCAAAAAAAACCCCACAATAATGATGAAAAAACTGCAATGTACGTAAATGGAAGAAATATTCCTCTCAAGTTTGGAACAATGACTGAGAACCCCCAAAATCAATACAACATAATACACAATGACAAAGGTTTCATATTGATATCAGAAGTTAATGTTTTGGTTTTGGAAGACAGCATGTTAAAAGGGGAATGTTAATGATTTGGAAAAGTTACTTTCCAAACATAAAAAGAACTTCCCAAAATAATGCCAACTTCCAAAACCAATAGAGTACTGCCACTTGTGCAAAGACATGTTTACTGATCATTATGGGAAAATGTACTGCAAAAAAATACATAATAATGACGAAAAAACTTCAATGTACATAAACGGAAGAAATATTCCTATTAGGTCTGGAACAATGACTGAGAATTCCCAAAGTCAAAATTGGAATTGCAAAGAAAGAAACACAATAATGACAAAAAAAAACTGCAATGTAATTAATTGGATAAAATATCCATGTCCAATTTGGAACAATAAATGAAAACTCCCAAAATCAATACTACATAATACACAATGACAAAGGTTTCATATTGATATCAGAAGTTAATATCTTGGTTTTGGAAGTCGCATATTAATTTGGGAATGTGAATGAGCTGGAAAAGTTACTTTCCAAACGTAAAAAGAACTGCCCAAAATAATGGCAACTTCCAAAACCAATAGAGTACTGCCACCTGCGCAAAGACACGTTTACTGATCATTATGATGAAATGAACTGCAAAAAAAGAAACACAATATTGACAAAAAAAACCTGCAATGTACTTAATTAATAAATTGATAAAATATTCCTGTCCAGTTTGGAACAATGAATGAAAACTTCCAAAATCCATATGACATAATGCACAATGACAAAGGTTTCATATTGATATCAGAAGTTCATGTCTTGGTTTTGGAAGACAGCATATTAAAATGGGAATGTTAATGAATTGGAAAAGTTACTTTCCAAACGTAAAAAGAACTGCCCAAAATAATGGCAACTTCCAAAACCAATAGAGTACTGCCACCTGCGCAAAGACACGTTTACTGATCATTATGGTAAAATGAACTGTAAAGAAATACATAATAATGATGAAAAAACTGCAATGTACGTAAACAGAAGAAATATTCCTGTCAAGTTTGGAACAATGACTGAGAATTCCCAAAGTCAAAATTGGAATTGCAAAGAAAGAAACACAATAATGACTAATACTACATAATACACAATGAGTTACTTTCCAAACGTAAAAAGAACTTCCCAAAATAATGCCAACTTCCAAAATCAATAGAGTACTGCCACTTGCGCAAAGACACATTTACTGAAAATTATGGTAAAATGAACTGCAAAAAAATACATAATAATGACGAAAATACTGCAATGTATGTAAACGGAAGAAATATTCCTATTAGGTTTGCAACAATGACTGAGAGTTCCCAAAGTCAAAATTGGAATGGCAAAGAAAGAAACACAATAATGACAAAAAAAACTGCAATGTAATTAATTGGATAAAATATCCATGTCCAATTTGGAACAATAAAGGAGAACTCCCAAAATCAATACTACATAATACACAATGACAAAGGTTTCATATTGATATCAGAAGTTAATGTCTTGGTATTGGAAGTCGCATATTAATTTGGGAATGTGAATGAGCTGGAAATGTAACTTTCCAAACATTAAAAAAAACTTCCCAAAATAATGCCAACTTCCAAAACCAATACAGTACTGCCAATTACGCAAAGACAAGTTTACTGGTAATTATGATGAAATGAACTGCAAAAAAAGAAACACAATATTGACAAAAAAAACCTGCAATGTACTTAATTGGATAACATATTCCTGTCCAGTTTGGAACAATGAATGAAAACTTCCAAAATCCATATGACATAATGCACAATGACAAAGGTTTCATGTTGATATCAGAAGTTAATGTCTTGGTTTTGGAAGATAGCATATTAAAATGGGAATGTTAATGAATTGGAAAAGTTACTTTCCAAACATAAAAAGAACTTCCCAAAATAATGCCAACTTCCAAAACCAATAGAGTACTGCCACTTGTGCAAAGACACTTTTACTGAAAATTATGGTAAAATGAATTCCAAAAAAATACATAATAATGATGAAAAAATTGCAATGTACGTAAACGGAAGAAATATTCCTATTAGGTCTGGAACAATGACTGAGAATTCCCAAAGTCAAAATTGGAATTGCAAAGAAAGAAACAAACACAGTAATGACAAAAAAAACTGCAATGTAATTAATTGGATAAAATATCCATGTCCAATTTGGAACAATAAAGGAGAACTCCCAAAATCAATACTACATAATACACAATGACAAAGGTTTCATATTGATATCAGAAGTTAATGTTTTGGTTTTGGAAGACAGCATATTAAAATGGGAATGTTAATGAATTGGAAAAGTTACTTTCCAAACATAAAAAGAACTTCCCAAAATAATGCCAACTTCCAAAACCAATAGAGTACTGCCACTTGTGCAAAGACACGTTTACTGAAGATTATGGTAAAATGAACTGCAAAAAAATACATAATAATGACGAAAAAACTGCAATGTACGTAAACGGAAGAAATATTCCTATTAGGTCTGGAACAATGACTGAGAATTCCCAAAGTCAAAATTGGAATTGCAAAGAAAGAAACACAATAATGACAAAAAAAACTGCAATGTAATTAATTGGATAAAATATCCATGTCCAATTTGGAACAATACGTGAGAACTCCCAAAATCAATACTTCATAATACACAATGACAAAGGTTTCATATTGATATCAGAAGTTAATGTCTTGGTTTTGGAAGTCGCATATTAATTTAGGAAATTGAATGAGCTGGAAATGTAACTTTCCAAATATTAAAAAAAACTTCCCAAAATAATGCCAACTTCCAAAACCAATAGAGTACTGCCACTTGTGCAAAGACACTTTTACTGAAAATTATGGTAAAATGAATTCCAAAAAAATACATAATAATGATGAAAAAACTGCAATGTACGTAAACGGAAGAAATATTCCTATTAGGTCTGGAACAATGACTGAGAATTCCCAAAGTCAAAATTGGAATTGCAAAGAAAGAAACAAACACAATAATGACAAAAAAAACTGCAATGTAATTAATTGGATAAAATATCCATGTCCAATTTGGAACAATAAAGGAGAACTCCCAAAATCAATACTACATAATACACAATGACAAAGGTTTCATATTGATATCAGAAGTTAATGTCTTGGTTTTGGAAGTCGCATATTAATTTGGGAATGTGAATGAGCTGGAAATGTAACTTTCCAAACATTAAAAAAAGATTCCCGAAATCATGCCAACTTCCAAAACCAATACAGTACTGCCACCTACGCAAAGACAAGTTTACTGATAATTATGATGAAATGAACTGCAAAAAAAGAAACACAATATTGACAAAAAAAACCCTGCAATGTACTTAATTGGATAACATATTCCTGTCCAGTTTGGAACAATGAATGAAAACTTCCAAAATCCATATGACATAATGCACAATGACAAAGGTTTCATATTGATATCAGAAGTTAATGTTTTGGTTTTGGAAGACAGCATATTAAAATGGGAATGTTAATGAATTGGAAAAGTTACTTTCCAAACATAAAAAGAACTTCCCAAAATAATGCCAACTTCCAAAACCAATAGAGTACTGCCACTTGTGCAAAGACACGTTTACTGAAGATTATGGTAAAATGAACTGCAAAAAAATACATAATAATGACGAAAAAACTGCAATGTACGTAAACGGAAGAAATATTCCTATTAGGTCTGGAACAATGACTGAGAATTCCCAAAGTCAAAATTGGAATTGCAAAGAAAGAAACACAATAATGACAAAAAAAACGGCAATGTAATTAATTGGATAAAATATCCATGTCCAATTTGGAACAATACGTGAGAACTCCCAAAATCAATACTTCATAATACACAATGACAAAGGTTTCATATTGATATCAGAAGTTAATGTCTTGGTTTTGGAAGTCGCATATTAATTTAGGAAATTGAATGAGCTGGAAATGTAACTTTCCAAATATTAAAAAAAACTTCCCAAAATAATGCCAACTTCCAAAACCAATAGAGTACTGCCACTTGTGCAAAGACACTTTTACTGAAAATTATGGTAAAATTAATTCCAAAAAAATACATAATAATGATGAAAAAACTGCAATGTACGTAAACGGAAGAAATATTCCTATTAGGTTTGCAACAATGACTGAGAGTTCCCAAAGTCAAAATTGGAATGGCAAAGAAAGAAACACAATAATGACAAAAAAAACTGCAATGTAATTAATTGGATAAAATATCCATGTCCAATTTGGAACAATAAAGGAGAACTCCCAAAATCAATACTACATAATACACAATGACAAAGGTTTCATATTGATATCAGAAGTTAATGTCTTGGTTTTGGAAGTCGCATATTAATTTGGGAATGTGAATGAGCTGGAAAAGTTACTTTCCAAACATTAAAAAAAGATTCCCGAAATCATGCCAACTTCCAAAACCAATACAGTACTGCCACCTACGCAAAGACAAGTTTACTGATAATTATGATGAAATGAACTGCAAAAAAAGAAACACAATATTGACAAAAAAAACCTGCAATGTACTTAATTGGATAAAATATCCATGTCCAGTTTGGAACAATGAATGAAAACTTCCAAAATCCATATGACATAATGCACAATGACAAAGGTTTCATATTGATATCAGAAGTTAATGTCTTGGTTTTGGAAGATAGCATATTAAAATGGGAATGTTAATGAATTGGAAAAGTTACTTTCCAAACATAAAAAGAACTTCCCAAAATAATGCCAACTTCCAAAACCAATAGAGTACTGCCACTTGTGCAAAGACACTTTTACTGAAAATTATGGTAAAATGAATTCCAAAAAAATACATAATAATGATGAAAAAATTGCAATGTACGTAAACGGAAGAAATATTCCTATTAGGTCTGGAACAATGACTGAGAATTCCCAAAGTCAAAATTGGAATTGCAAAGAAAGAAACAAACACAGTAATGACAAAAAAAACTGCAATGTAATTAATTGGATAAAATATCCATGTCCAATTTGGAACAATAAAGGAGAACTCCCAAAATCAATACTACATAATACACAATGACAAAGGTTTCATATTGATATCAGAAGTTAATGTTTTGGTTTTGGAAGACAGCATATTAAAATGGGAATGTTAATGAATTGGAAAAGTTACTTTCCAAACATAAAAAGAACTTCCCAAAATAATGCCAACTTCCAAAACCAATAGAGTACTGCCACTTGTGCAAAGACACGTTTACTGAAGATTATGGTAAAATGAACTGCAAAAAAATACATAATAATGACGAAAAAACTGCAATGTACGTAAACGGAAGATATATTCCTATTAGGTCTGGAACAATGACTGAGAATTCCCAAAGTCAAAATTGGAATTGCAAAGAAAGAAACACAATAATGACAAAAAAAACTGCAATGTAATTAATTGGATAAAATATCCATGTCCAATTTGGAACAATAATTGAGAACTCCCAAAATCAATACTTCATAATACACAATGACAAAGGTTTCATATTGATATCAGAAGTTAATGTCTTGGTTTTGGAAGTCGCATATTAATTTGGGAAATTGAATGAGCTGGAAATGTAACTTTCCAAATATTAAAAAAAACTTCCCAAAATAATGCCAACTTCCAAAACCAATACAGTACTGCCACTTACGCAAAGACAAGTTTACTGATAATTATGATGAAATGAACTGCAAAAAAAGAAACACAATATTGACAAAAAAAACCTGCAATGTACTTAATTGGATAAAATATCCATGTCCAGTTTGGAACAATGAATGAAAACTTCCAAAATCCATATGACATAATGCACAATGACAAAGGTTTCATATTGATATCAGAAGTTAATGTCTTGGTTTTGGAAGACAGCATATTAAAATGGGAATGTTAATGAATTGGAAAAGTTACTTTCCAAACGTAAAAATAACTTCCCAAAATAATGCCAACTTCCAAAACCAATAGAGTACTGCCACCTGCGCAAAGACACGTTTACTGATCATTATGGTAAAATGAACTGCAAAGAAATACATAATAATGATGAAAAAACTGCAATGTACGTAAACAGAAGAAATGTTCCTGTCAAGTTTGGAACAATGACTGAGAATTCCCAAAGTGAAAATAGGAACTGCAATAAAATGCACAATAATAAACAAAAAAACTGCAATGTAATTAATTGGATAAAATATCCATGTCCAATTTGGAACAATAAATGAGAACTCCCAAAATCAATACTACATAATGCACAATGACAAAGGTTTCATATTGATATCAGAAGTTAATGTTTTGGTTTTGGAAGACAGCATATTAAAATGGGAATTTTAATGAATAGGAAAAGTTACTTTCCAAACATAAAAAGAACTTCCCAAAATAATGCCAACTTCTAAAACCAATAGAGTACTGCCACTTGTGCAAAGACATGTTTACTGATCATTATGGGAAAATGTACTGCAAAAAAATACATAATAATGACGAAAAAACTTCAATGTACGTAAACGGAAGAAATATTCCTATTAGGTCTGGAACAATGACTGAGAATTCCCAAAGTCAAAATTGGAATTGCAAAGAAAGAAACAAACACAGTAATGACAAAAAAAACTGCAATGTAATTAATTGGATAAAATATCCATGTCCAATTTGGAACAATAAATGAGAACTCCCAAAATCAATACTACATAATACACAATGACAAAGGTTTCATATTGATATCAGAAGTTAATATCTTGGTTTTGGAAGTCGCATATTAATTTGGGAATGTGAATGAGCTGGAAATGTAACTTTCCAAACATTAAAAAAAACTTCCCAAAATAATGCCAACTTCCAAAACCAATACAGTACTGCCACTTACGCAAAGACAAGTTTACTGATAATTATGATGAAATGAACTGCAAAAAAAGAAACACAATATTGACAAAAAAAACCCTGCAATGTACTTAATTAATAAATTGATAGAATATTCCTGTCCAGTTTGGAACAATGAATGAAAACTTCCAAAATCCATATGACATAATGCACAATGACAAAGGTTTCATATTGATATCAGAAGTTCATGTCTTGGTTTTGGAAGACAGCATATTAAAATGGGAATGTTAATGAATTGGAAAAGTTACTTTCCAAACGTAAAAAGAACTGCCCAAAATAATGGCAACTTCCAAAACCAAGAGTACTGCCACCTGCGCAAAGACACGTTTACTGATCATTATGGTAAAATGAACTGTAAAGAAATACATAATAATGATGAAAAAACTGCAATGTACGTAAACAGAAGAAATATTCCTGTCAAGTTTGGAACAATGACTGAGAATTCCCAAAGTCAAAATTGGAATTGCAAAGAAAGAAACACAATAATGACTAATACTACATAATACACAATGAGTTACTTTCCAAACGTAAAAAGAACTTCCCAAAATAATGCCAACTTCCAAAATCAATAGAGTACTGCCACTTGCGCAAAGACACGTTTACTGAAAATTATGGTAAAATGAACTGCAAAAAAATACATAATAATGACGAAAATACTGCAATGTATGTAAACGGAAGAAATATTCCTACTAGGTTTGGAACAATGACTGAGAATTCCCAAAGTCAAAATTGGAATTGCAAAGAAAGAAACACAATAATGACAAAAAAAAACTGCAATGTAATTAATTGGATAAAATATCCATGTCCAATTTGGAACAATAAATGAGAACTCCCAAAATCAATACTACATAATACACAATGACAAAGGTTTCATATTGATATCAGAAGTTAATGTCTTGGTATTGGAAGTCGCATATTAATTTGGGAATGTGAATGAGCTGGAAATGTAACTTTCCAAACATTAAAAAAAACTTCCCAAAATAATGCCAACTTCCAAAACCAATACAGTACTGCCAATTACGCAAAGACAAGTTTACTGGTAATTATGATGAAATGAACTGCAAAAAAAGAAACACAATATTGATAAAAAGTTGCAATGCAACCTGCAATGTACTTAATTGGATAAAATATTCCTGTCCAGTTTGGAACAATGAATGAAAACTTCCAAAATCCATATGACATAATGCACAATGACAAAGGTTTCATATTGATATCAGAAGTTCATGTCTTGGTTTTGGAAGACAGCATATTAAAATGGGAATGTTAATGAATTGGAAAAGTTACTTTCCAAACGTAAAAATAACTTCCCAAAATAATGCCAACTTCCAAAACCAATAGAGTACTGCCACCTGCGCAAAGACACGCTTAAAGATAATTATGGTAAAATGAACTGTAAAGAAATACATAATAATGATGAAAAAACTGCAATGTACGTAAACAGAAGAAATATTCCTGTCAAGTTTGGAACAATGACTGAGAACTCCCAAAATCAATATGACATAATGCACAATGACAAGGGTTTCATATTGATATCAGAAGTTAATGTCTTGGTTTTGGAAGTCAGCATATTCATTTGGGAATGTGAATGAGCTGAAAATGTAACTTTCCAAACATTAAAAAAAACTTCCCAAAATAATGCCTACTTCCAAAACCAACACAGTACTGTCACTTGCGCAAAGAGAAGTTTACTGATAATTATGGTAAAATGAACTGCAAAAAAAAAAACATAATAATGATGAAAAAACTGCAATGTACGTAAATGGAAGAAATATTCCTCTCAAGTTTGGAACAATGACTGAGAATTCCCAAAGTCAAAATTGGAATTGCAAAGAAAGAAACACAATAATGACTAATACTACATAATACACAATGAGTTACTTTCCAAACGTAAAAAGAACTTCCCAAAATAATGCCAACTTCCAAAATCAATAGAGTACTGCCACTTGCGCAAAGACACGTTTACTGAAAATTATGGTAAAATGAACTGCAAAAAAATACATAATAATGACAAAAATACTGCAATGTATGTAAACGGAAGAAATATTCTTACTAGGTTTGGAACAATGACTTAGAATTCCCAAAGTCAAAATTGGAATTGCAAAGAAAGAAACACAATAATGACAAAAAAAAACTGCAATGTAATTAATTGGATAAAATATCCATGTCCAATTTGGAACAATAAATGAGAACTCCCAAAATCAATACTACATAATACACAATGACAAAGGTTTCATATTGATATCAGAAGTTAATGTCTTGGTATTGGAAGTCGCATATTAATTTGGGAATGTGAATGAGCTGGAAATGTAACTTTCCAAACATTAAAAAAAACTTCCCAAAATAATGCCAACTTCCAAAACCAATACAGTACTGCCAATTACGCAAAGACAAGTTTACTGGTAATTATGATGAAATGAACTGCAAAAAAAGAAACACAATATTGATAAAAAGTTGCAATGCAACCTGCAATGTACTTAATTGGATAAAATATTCCTGTCCAGTTTGGAACAATGAATGAAAACTTCCAAAATCCATATGACATAATGCACAATGACAAAGGTTTCATATTGATATCAGAAGTTCATGTCTTGGTTTTGGAAGACAGCATATTAAAATGGGAATGTTAATGAATTGGAAAAGTTACTTTCCAAACGTAAAAATAACTTCCCAAAATAATGCCAACTTCCAAAACCAATAGAGTACTGCCACCTGCGCAAAGACACGCTTAAAGATAATTATGGTAAAATGAACTGTAAAGAAATACATAATAATGATGAAAAAACTGCAATGTACGTAAACAGAAGAAATATTCCTGTCAAGTTTGGAACAATGACTGAGAACTCCCAATTCAATATGACATAATGCACAATGACAAGGGTTTCATATTGATATCAGAAGTTAATGTCTTGGTTTTGGAAGTCAGCATATTCATTTGGGAATGTGAATGAGCTGAAAATGTAACTTTCCAAACATTAAAAAAAACTTCCCAAAATAATGCCTACTTCCAAAACCAACACAGTACTGTCACTTGCGCAAAGAGAAGTTTACTGATAATTATGGTAAAATGAACTGCAAAAAAAAAAACATAATAATGATGAAAAAACTGCAATGTACGTAAATGGAAGAAATATTCCTCTCAAGTTTGGAACAATGACTGAGAACTCCCAAAGTCAAAATTTGAACTGCAAAAAAATGCATAATAATTAACAAAAAACTGCAATGTACCTAATTGGATAAAATATTCCTGTCAAGTTTGGAACAATAAATGAGAACTCCCAAAATCAATACGACATAATACACAATGACAAAGGTTTCATATTGATATCAGAAGTTAATGTCTTGGTTTTGGAAGTCGCGTATTAATTTGGGAATGTGAATGAGTTGGAAATGTAACTTTCCAAACATTAAAAAAAACTTCACAGAATAATGCCAACTTCCAAAACCAATAGCGTACTGCCACCTGCGCAAAGACAAGTTTACTGATAATTATGGTAAAATGAACTGCAAAAAAAAAACCACAATAATGATGAAAAAACTGCAATGTACGTAAATGGAAGAAATATTCCTCTCAAGTTTGGAACAATGACTGAGAACCTCCAAAATCAATACAACATAATACACAATGACAAAGGTTTCATATTGATATCAGAAGTTAATGTTTTGGTTTTGGAAGACAGCATGTTAAAAGGGGAATGTTAATGATTTGGAAAAGTTACTTTCCAAACATAAAAAGAACTTCCCAAAATAATGCCAACTTCCAAAACCAATAGAGTACTGCCACTTGTGCAAAGACATGTTTACTGATCATTATGGGAAAATGTACTGCAAAAAAATACATAATAATGATGAAAAAACTTCAATGTACGTAAACGGAAGAAATATTCCTATTAGGTCTGGAACAATGACTGAGAATTCCCAAAGTCAAAATTGGAATTGCAAAGAAAGAAACACAATAATGACAAAAAAAACTGCAATGTAATTAATTGGATAAAATATCCATGTCCAATTTGGAACAATACGTGAGAACTCCCAAAATCAATACTTCATAATACACAATGACAAAGGTTTCATATTGATATCAGAAGTTAATGTCTTGGTTTTGGAAGTCGCATATTAATTTAGGAAATTGAATGAGCTGGAAATGTAACTTTCCAAATATTAAAAAAAACTTCCCAAAATAATGCCAACTTCCAAAACCAATAGAGTACTGCCACTTGTGCAAAGACACTTTTACTGAAAATTATGGTAAAATTAATTCCAAAAAAATACATAATAATGATGAAAAAACTGCAATGTACGTAAACGGAAGAAATATTCCTATTAGGTTTGCAACAATGACTGAGAGTTCCCAAAGTCAAAATTGGAATGGCAAAGAAAGAAACACAATAATGACAAAAAAACTGCAATGTAATTAATTGGATAAAATATCCATGTCCAATTTGGAACAATAAAGGAGAACTCCCAAAATCAATACTACATAATACACAATGACAAAGGTTTCATATTGATATCAGAAGTTAATGTCTTGGTTTTGGAAGTCGCATATTAATTTGGGAATGTGAATGAGCTGGAAATGTAACTTTCCAAACATTAAAAAAAGATTCCCGAAATCATGCCAACTTCCAAAACCAATACAGTACTGCCACCTACGCAAAGACAAGTTTACTGATAATTATGATGAAATGAACTGCAAAAAAAGAAACACAATATTGACAAAAAAAACCTGCAATGTACTTAATTGGATAACATATTCCTGTCCAGTTTGGAACAATGAATGAAAACTTCCAAAATCCATATGACATAATGCACAATGACAAAGGTTTCATGTTGATATCAGAAGTTAATGTCTTGGTTTTGGAAGATAGCATATTAAAATGGGAATGTTAATGAATTGGAAAAGTTACTTTCCAAACATAAAAAGAACTTCCCAAAATAATGCCAACTTCCAAAACCAATAGAGTACTGCCACTTGTGCAAAGACACTTTTACTGAAAATTATGGTAAAATGAATTCCAAAAAAATACATAATGATGATGAAAAAATTGCAATGTACGTAAACGGAAGAAATATTCCTATTAGGTCTGGAACAATGACTGAGAATTCCCAAAGTCAAAATTGGAATTGCAAAGAAAGAAACAAACACAGTAATGACAAAAAAAACTGCAATGTAATTAATTGGATAAAATATCCATGTCCAATTTGGAACAATAAAGGAGAACTCCCAAAATCAATACTACATAATACACAAAGACAAAGGTTTCATATTGATATCAGAAGTTAATGTTTTGGTTTTGGAAGACAGCATATTAAAATGGGAATGTTAATGAATTGGAAAAGTTACTTTCCAAACATAAAAAGAACTTCCCAAAATAATGCCAACTTCCAAAACCAATAGAGTACTGCCACTTGTGCAAAGACACGTTTACTGAAGATTATGGTAAAATGAACTGCAAAAAAATACATAATAATGACGAAAAAACTGCAATGTACGTAAACGGAAGAAATATTCCTATTAGGTCTGGAACAATGACTGAGAATTCCCAAAGTCAAAATTGGAATTGCAAAGAAAGAAACACAATAATGACAAAAAAAACTGCAATGTAATTAATTGGATAAAATATCCATGTCCAATTTGGAACAATACGTGAGAACTCCCAAAATCAATACTTCATAATACACAATGACAAAGGTTTCATATTGATATCAGAAGTTAATGTCTTGGTTTTGGAAGTCGCATATTAATTTGGGAAATTGAATGAGCTGGAAATGTAACTTTCCAAATATTAAAAAAAACTTCCCAAAATAATGCCAACTTCCAAAACCAATAGAGTACTGCCACTTGTGCAAAGACACTTTTACTGAAAATTATGGTAAAATTAATTCCAAAAAAATACATAATAATGATGAAAAAACTGCAATGTACGTAAACGGAAGAAATATTCCTATTAGGTTTGCAACAATGACTGAGAGTTCCCAAAGTCAAAATTGGAATGGCAAAGAAAGAAACACAATAATGACAAAAAAAACTGCAATGTAATTAATTGGATAAAATATCCATGTCCAATTTGGAACAATAAAGGAGAACTCCCAAAATCAATACTACATAATACACAATGACAAAGGTTTCATATTGATATCAGAAGTTAATGTCTTGGTTTTGGAAGTCACATATTAATTTGGGAATGTGAATGAGCTGGAAATGTAACTTTCCAAACATTAAAAAAAGATTCCCGAAATCATGCCAACTTCCAAAACCAATACAGTACTGCCACCTACGCAAAGACAAGTTTACTGATAATTATGATGAAATGAACTGCAAAAAAAGAAACACAATATTGACAAAAAAAACCTGCAATGTACTTAATTGGATAACATATTCCTGTCCAGTTTGGAACAATGAATGAAAACTTCCAAAATCCATATGACATAATGCACAATGACAAAGGTTTCATGTTGATATCAGAAGTTAATGTCTTGGTTTTGGAAGATAGCATATTAAAATGGGAATGTTAATGAATTGGAAAAGTTACTTTCCAAACATAAAAAGAACTTCCCAAAATAATGCCAACTTCCAAAACCAATAGAGTACTGCCACTTGTGCAAAGACACTTTTACTGAAAATTATGGTAAAATGAATTCCAAAAAAATACATTATAATGATGAAAAAATTGCAATGTACGTAAACGGAAGAAATATTCCTATTAGGTCTGGAACAATGACTGAGAATTCCCAAAGTCAAAATTGGAATTGCAAAGAAAGAAACAAACACAGTAATGACAAAAAAAACTGCAATGTAATTAATTGGATAAAATATCCATGTCCAATTTGGAACAATAAAGGAGAACTCCCAAAATCAATACTACATAATACACAATGACAAAGGTTTCATATTGATATCAGAAGTTAATGTTTTGGTTTTGGAAGACAGCATATTAAAATGGGAATGTTAATGAATTGGAAAAGTTACTTTCCAAACATAAAAAGAACTTCCCAAAATAATGCCAACTTCCAAAACCAATAGAGTACTGCCACTTGTGCAAAGACACGTTTACTGAAGATTATGGTAAAATGAACTGCAAAAAAATACATAATAATGACGAAAAAACTGCAATGTACGTAAACGGAAGATATATTCCTATTAGGTCCGGAACAATGACTGAGAATTCCCAAAGTCAAAATTGGAATTGCAAAGAAAGAAACACAATAATGACAAAAAAAACTGCAATGTAATTAATTGGATAAAATATCCATGTCCAATTTGGAACAATAATTGAGAACTCCCAAAATCAATACTTCATAATACACAATGACAAAGGTTTCATATTGATATCAGAAGTTAATGTCTTGGTTTTGGAAGTCGCATATTAATTTGGGAAATTGAATGAGCTGGAAATGTAACTTTCCAAATATTAAAAAAAACTTCCCAAAATAATGCCAACTTCCAAAACCAATACAGTACTGCCACTTACGCAAAGACAAGTTTACTGATAATTATGATGAAATGAACTGCAAAAAAAGAAACACAATATTGACAAAAAAAACCTGCAATGTACTTAATTGGATAAAATATCCATGTCCAGTTTGGAACAATGAATGAAAACTTCCAAAATCCATATGACATAATGCACAATGACAAAGGTTTCATATTGATATCAGAAGTTAATGTCTTGGTTTTGGAAGACAGCATATTAAAATGGGAATGTTAATGAATTGGAAAAGTTACTTTCCAAACGTAAAAATAACTTCCCAAAATAATGCCAACTTCCAAAACCAATAGAGTACTGCCACCTGCGCAAAGACACGTTTACTGATCATTATGGTAAAATGAACTGCAAAGAAATACATAATAATGATGAAAAAACTGCAATGTACGTAAACAGAAGAAATGTTCCTGTCAAGTTTGGAACAATGACTGAGAATTCCCAAAGTGAAAATAGGAACTGCAATAAAATGCACAATAATAAACAAAAAAACTGCAATGTAATTAATTGGATAAAATATCCATGTCCAATTTGGAACAATAAATGAGAACTCCCAAAATCAATACTACATAATGCACAATGACAAAGGTTTCATATTGATATCAGAAGTTAATGTTTTGGTTTTGGAAGACAGCATATTAAAATGGGAATTTTAATGAATAGGAAAAGTTACTTTCCAAACATAAAAAGAACTTCCCAAAATAATGCCAACTTCTAAAACCAATAGAGTACTGCCACTTGTGCAAAGACATGTTTACTGATCATTATGGGAAAATGTACTGCAAAAAAATACATAATAATGACGAAAAAACTTCAATGTACGTAAACGGAAGAAATATTCCTATTAGGTCTGGAACAATGACTGAGAATTCCCAAAGTCAAAATTGGAATTGCAAAGAAAGAAACAAACACAGTAATGACAAAAAAAACTGCAATGTAATTAATTGGATAAAATATCCATGTCCAATTTGGAACAATAAATGAGAACTCCCAAAATCAATACTACATAATACACAATGACAAAGGTTTCATATTGATATCAGAAGTTAATATCTTGGTTTTGGATGTCGCATATTAATTTGGGAATGTGAATGAGCTGGAAATGTAACTTTCCAAACATTAAAAAAAACTTCCCAAAATAATGCCAACTTCCAAAACCAATACAGTACTGCCACTTACGCAAAGACAAGTTTACTGATAATTATGATGAAATGAACTGCAAAAAAAGAAACACAATATTGACAAAAAAAACCCTGCAATGTACTTAATTAATAAATTGATAAAATATTCCTGTCCAGTTTGGAACAATGAATGAAAACTTCCAAAATCCATATGACATAATGCACAATGACAAAGGTTTCATATTGATATCAGAAGTTCATGTCTTGGTTTTGGAAGACAGCATATTAAAATGGGAATGTTAATGAATTGGAAAAGTTACTTTCCAAACGTAAAAAGAACTGCCCAAAATAATGGCAACTTCCAAAACCAAGAGTACTGCCACCTGCGCAAAGACACGTTTACTGATCATTATGGTAAAATGAACTGTAAAGAAATACATAATAATGATGAAAAAACTGCAATGTACGTAAACAGAAGAAATATTCCTGTCAAGTTTGGAACAATGACTGAGAATTCCCAAAGTCAAAATTGGAATTGCAAAGAAAGAAACACAATAATGACTAATACTACATAATACACAATGAGTTACTTTCCAAACGTAAAAAGAACTTCCCAAAATAATGCCAACTTCCAAAATCAATAGAGTACTGCCACTTGCGCAAAGACACGTTTACTGAAAATTATGGTAAAATGAACTGCAAAAAAATACATAATAATGACGAAAATACTGCAATGTATGTAAACGGAAGAAATATTCCTACTAGGTTTGGAACAATGACTGAGAATTCCCAAAGTCAAAATTGGAATTGCAAAGAAAGAAACACAATAATGACAAAAAAAAACTGCAATGTAATTAATTGGATAAAATATCCATGTCCAATTTGGAACAATAAATGAGAACTCCCAAAATCAATACTACATAATACACAATGACAAAGGTTTCATATTGATATCAGAAGTTAATGTCTTGGTATTGGAAGTCGCATATTAATTTGGGAATGTGAATGAGCTGGAAATGTAACTTTCCAAACATTAAAAAAAACTTCCCAAAATAATGCCAACTTCCAAAACCAATACAGTACTGCCAATTACGCAAAGACAAGTTTACTGGTAATTATGATGAAATGAACTGCAAAAAAAGAAACACAATATTGATAAAAAGTTGCAATGCAACCTGCAATGTACTTAATTGGATAAAATATTCCTGTCCAGTTTGGAACAATGAATGAAAACTTCCAAAATCCATATGACATAATGCACAATGACAAAGGTTTCATATTGATATCAGAAGTTCATGTCTTGGTTTTGGAAGACAGCATATTAAAATGGGAATGTTAATGAATTGGAAAAGTTACTTTCCAAACGTAAAAATAACTTCCCAAAATAATGCCAACTTCCAAAACCAATAGAGTACTGCCACCTGCGCAAAGACACGCTTAAAGATAATTATGGTAAAATGAACTGTAAAGAAATACATAATAATGATGAAAAAACTGCAATGTACGTAAACAGAAGAAATATTCCTGTCAAGTTTGGAACAATGACTGAGAACTCCCAAAATCAATATGACATAATGCACAATGACAAGGGTTTCATATTGATATCAGAAGTTAATGTCTTGGTTTTGGAAGTCAGCATATTCATTTGGGAATGTGAATGAGCTGAAAATGTAACTTTCCAAACATTAAAAAAAACTTCCCAAAATAATGCCTACTTCCAAAACCAACACAGTACTGTCACTTGCGCAAAGAGAAGTTTACTGATAATTATGGTAAAATGAACTGCAAAAAAAAAACCATAATAATGATGAAAAAACTGCAATGTACGTAAATGGAAGAAATATTCCTCTCAAGTTTGGAACAATGACTGAGAACTCCCAAAGTCAAAATTTGAACTGCAAAAAAATGCATAATAATTAACAAAAAACTGCAATGTACCTAATTGGATAAAATATTCCTGTCAAGTTTGGAACAATAAATGAGAACTCCCAAAATCAATACGACATAATACACAATGACAAAGGTTTCATATTGATATCAGAAGTTAATGTCTTGGTTTTGGAAGTCGCGTATTAATTTGGGAATGTGAATGAGTTGGAAATGTAACTTTCCAAACATTAAAAAAAACTTCACAAAATAATGCCAACTTCCAAAACCAATAGCGTACTGCCACCTGCGCAAAGACAAGTTTACTGATAATTATGGTAAAATGAACTGCAAAAAAAAAACCACAATAATGATGAAAAAACTGCAATGTACGTAAATGGAAGAAATATTCCTCTCAAGTTTGGAACAATGACTGAGAACCTCCAAAATCAATACAACATAATACACAATGACAAAGGTTTCATATTGATATCAGAAGTTAATGTTTTGGTTTTGGAAGACAGCATGTTAAAAGGGGAATGTTAATGATTTGGAAAAGTTACTTTCCAAACATAAAAAGAACTTCCCAAAATAATGCCAACTTCCAAAACCAATAGAGTACTGCCACTTGTGCAAAGACATGTTTACTGATCATTATGGGAAAATGTACTGCAAAAAAATACATAATAATGACGAAAAAACTTCAATGTACGTAAACGGAAGAAATATTCCTATTAGGTCTGGAACAATGACTGAGAATTCCCAAAGTCAAAATTGGAATTGCAAAGAAAGAAACACAATAATGACAAAAAAAAACTGCAATGTAATTAATTGGATAAAATATCCATGTCCAATTTGGAACAATAAATGAGAACTCCCAAAATCAATACTACATAATACACAATGACAAAGGTTTCATATTGATATCAGAGGTTAATATCTTGGTTTTGGAAGTCGCATATTAATTTGGGAATGTGAATGAGCTGGAAATGTAACTTTCCAAACATTAAAAAAAACTTCCCAAAATAATGCCAACTTCCAAAACCAATACAGTACTGCCACTTACGCAAAGACAAGTTTACTGATAATTATGATGAAATGAACTGCAAAAAAAGAAACACAATATTGACAAAAAAAACCTGCAATGTACTTAATTAATAAATTGATAAAATATTCCTGTCCAGTTTGGAACAATGAATGAAAACTTCCAAAATCCATATGACATAATGCACAATGACAAAGGTTTCATATTGATATCAGAAGTTCATGTCTTGGTTTTGGAAGACAGCATATTAAAATGGGAATGTTAATGAATTGGAAAAGTTACTTTCCAAACGTAAAAAGAACTGCCCAAAATAATGGCAACTTCCAAAACCAATAGAGTACTGCCACCTGCGCAAAGACACGTTTACTGATCATTATGGTAAAATGAACTGTAAAGAAATACATAATAATGATGAAAAAACTGCAATGTACGTAAACAGAAGAAATATTCCTGTCAAGTTTGGAACAATGACTGAGAATTCCCAAAGTCAAAATTGGAATTGCAAAGAAAGAAACACAATAATGACTAATACTACATAATACACAATGAGTTACTTTCCAAACGTAAAAAGAACTTCCCAAAATAATGCCAACTTCCAAAATCAATAGAGTACTGCCACTTGCGCAAAGACACGTTTACTGAAAATTATGGTAAAATGAACTGCAAAAAAATACATAATAATGACAAAAATACTGCAATGTATGTAAACGGAAGAAATATTCCTACTAGGTTTGGAACAATGACTGAGAATTCCCAAAGTCAAAATTGGAATTGCAAAGAAAGAAACACAATAATGACAAAAAAAAACTGCAATGTAATTAATTGGATAAAATATCCATGTCCAATTTGGAACAATAAATGAGAACTCCCAAAATCAATACTACATAATACACAATGACAAAGGTTTCATATTGATATCAGAAGTTAATGTCTTGGTTTTGGAAGTCGCATATTAATTTGGGAATGTGAATGAGCTGGAAATGTAACTTTCCAAACATTAAAAAAAACTTCCCAAAATAATGCCAACTTCCAAAACCAATAGAGTACTGCCAATTACGCAAAGACAAGTTTACTGGTAATTATGATGAAATGAACTGCAAAAAAAGAAACACAATATTGATAAAAAGTTGCAATGCAACCTGCAATGTACTTAATTGGATAAAATATTCCTGTCCAGTTTGGAACAATGAATGAAAACTTCCAAAATCCATATGACATAATGCACAATGACAAAGGTTTCATATTGATATCAGAAGTTCATGTCTTGGTTTTGGAAGACAGCATATTAAAATGGGAATGTTAATGAATTGGAAAAGTTACTTTCCAAACGTAAAAATAACTTCCCAAAATAATGCCAACTTCCAAAACCAATAGAGTACTGCCACCTGCGCAAAGACACGCTTAAAGATAATTATGGTAAAATGAACTGTAAAGAAATACATAATAATGATGAAAAAACTGCAATGTACGTAAACAGAAGAAATATTCCTGTCAAGTTTGGAACAATGACTGAGAATTCCCAAAGTGAAAATAGGAACTGCAAAAAAATGCACAATGATAAACAAAAAAAACTGCAATGTAGTTAATTGGATAAAATATCCACGTCCAATTTGGAGCAATAAATGAGAACTCCCAAAATCAATACGACATAATACACAATGACAAAGGTTTCATATTGATATCAGAAGTTAATGTTTTGGTTTTGGAAGACAGCATATTAAATTGTGAATGTTAATGAATTGGAAAAGTTACTTTCCAAACATAAAAAGAACTTCCCAAAATAATGCCAACTTCCAAAACCAATAGAGTACTGCCACTTGTGCAAAGACACTTTTACTGAAAATTATGGTAAAATTAATTCCAAAAAAATACATATTAATGATGAAAAAACTGCAATGTACGTAAACGGAAGAAATATTCCTATTAGGTTTGCAACAATGACTGAGAGTTCCCAAAGTCAAAATTGGAATGGCAAAGAAAGAAACACAATAATGACAAAAAAAACTGCAATGTAATTAATTGGATAAAATATCCATGTCCAATTTGGAACAATAAAGGAGAACTCCCAAAATCAATACTACATAATACACAATGACAAAGGTTTCATATTGATATCAGAAGTTAATGTCTTGGTTTTGGAAGTCGCATATTAATTTGGGAATGTGAATGAGCTGGAAATGTAACTTTCCAAACATTAAAAAAAGATTCCCGAAATCATGCCAACTTCCAAAACCAATACAGTACTGCCACCTACGCAAAGACAAGTTTACTGATAATTATGATGAAATGAACTGCAAAAAAAGAAACACAATATTGACAAAAAAAACCTGCAATGTACTTAATTGGATAACATATTCCTGTCCAGTTTGGAACAATGAATGAAAACTTCCAAAATCCATATGACATAATGCACAATGACAAAGGTTTCATGTTGATATCAGAAGTTAATGTCTTGGTTTTGGAAGATAGCATATTAAAATGGGAATGTTAATGAATTGGAAAAGTTACTTTCCAAACATAAAAAGAACTTCCCAAAATAATGCCAACTTCCAAAACCAATAGAGTACTGCCACTTGTGCAAAGACACTTTTACTGAAAATTATGGTAAAATGAATTCCAAAAAAATACATAATAATGATGAAAAAATTGCAATGTACGTAAACGGAAGAAATATTCCTATTAGGTCTGGAACAATGACTGAGAATTCCCAAAGTCAAAATTGGAATTGCAAAGAAAGAAACAAACACAGTAATGACAAAAAAAACTGCAATGTAATTAATTGGATAAAATATCCATGTCCAATTTGGAACAATAAAGGAGAACTCCCAAAATCAATACTACATAATACACAATGACAAAGGTTTCATATTGATATCAGAAGTTAATGTTTTGGTTTTGGAAGACAGCATATTAAAATGGGAATGTTAATGAATTGGAAAAGTTACTTTCCAAACATAAAAAGAACTTCCCAAAATAATGCCAACTTCCAAAACCAATAGAGTACTGCCACTTGTGCAAAGACACGTTTACTGAAGATTATGGTAAAATGAACTGCAAAAAAATACATAATAATGACGAAAAAACTGCAATGTACGTAAACGGAAGAAATATTCCTATTAGGTCTGGAACAATGACTGAGAATTCCCAAAGTCAAAATTGGAATTGCAAAGAAAGAAACACAATAATGACAAAAAAAACTGCAATGTAATTAATTGGATAAAATATCCATGTCCAATTTGGAACAATAATTGAGAACTCCCAAAATCAATACTTCATAATACACAATGACAAAGGTTTCATATTGATATCAGAAGTTAATGTCTTGGTTTTGGAAGTCGCATATTAATTTGGGAAATTGAATGAGCTGGAAATGTAACTTTCCAAATATTAAAAAAAACTTCCCAAAATAATGCCAACTTCCAAAACCAATACAGTACTGCCACTTACGCAAAGACAAGTTTACTGATAATTATGATGAAATGAACTGCAAAAAAAGAAACACAATATTGACAAAAAAAACCTGCAATGTACTTAATTGGATAAAACATCCATGTCCAGTTTGGAACAATGAATGAAAACTTCCAAAATCCATATGACATAATGCACAATGACAAAGGTTTCATATTGATATCAGAAGTTAATGTCTTGGTTTTGGAAGACAGCATATTAAAATGGGAATGTTAATGAATTGGAAAAGTTACTTTCCAAACGTAAAAATAACTTCCTAAAATAATGCCAACTTCCAAAACCAATAGAGTACTGCCACCTGCGCAAAGACACGTTTACTGATCATTATGGTAAAATGAACTGTAAAGAAATACATAATAATGATGAAAAAACTGCAATGTACGTAAACAGAAGAAATGTTCCTGTCAAGTTTGGAACAATGACTGAGAATTCCCAAAGTGAAAATAGGAACTGCAATAAAATGCACAATAATAAACAAAAAAACTGCAATGTAATTAATTGGATAAAATATCCATGTCCAATTTGGAACAATAAATGAGAACTCCCAAAATCAATACTACATAATGCACAATGACAAAGGTTTCATATTGATATCAGAAGTTAATGTTTTGGTTTTGGAAGACAGCATATTAAAATGGGAATTTTAATGAATAGGAAAAGTTACTTTCCAAACATAAAAAGAACTTCCCAAAATAATGCCAACTTCTAAAACCAATAGAGTACTGCCACTTGTGCAAAGACATGTTTACTGATCATTATGGGAAAATGTACTGCAAAAAAATACATAATAATGACGAAAAAACTTCAATGTACGTAAACGGAAGAAATATTCCTATTAGGTCTGGAACAATGACTGAGAATTCCCAAAGTCAAAATTGGAATTGCAAAGAAAGAAACACAATAATGACAAAAAAAACTGCAATGTAATTAATTGGATAAAATATCCATGTCCAATTTGGAACAATAAATGAGAACTCCCAAAATCAATACTACATAATACACAATGACAAAGGTTTCATATTGATATCAGAAGTTAATATCTTGGTTTTGGAAGTCGCATATTAATTTGGGAATGTGAATGAGCTGGAAATGTAACTTTCCAAACATTAAAAAAAACTTCCCAAAATAATGCCAACTTCCAAAACCAATACAGTACTGCCACTTACGCAAAGACAAGTTTACTGATAATTATGATGAAATGAACTGCAAAAAAAGAAACACAATATTGATAAAAAGTTGCAATGCAACCTGCAATGTACTTAATTGGATAAAATATTCCTGTCCAGTTTGGAACAATGAATGAAAACTTCCAAAATCCATATGACATAATGCACAATGACAAAGGTTTCATATTGATATCAGAAGTTAATGTCTTGGTTTTGGAAGACAGCATATTAAAATGGGAATTTTAATGAATTGGAAAAGTTACTTTCCAAACGTAAAAAGAACTTCCCAAAATAATGCCAACTTCCAAAACCAATAGAGTACTGCCACCTGCGCAAAGACACGCTTACTGATAATTATGGTAAAATGAACTGTAAAGAAATACATAATAATGATGAAAAAACTGCAGTGTACGTAAACAGAAGAAATATTCCTGTCAAGTTTGGAACAATGACTGAGAATTCCCAAAGTGAAAATAGGAACTGCAAAAAAAATGCACAATGATAAACAAAAAAAACTGCAATGTAGTTAATTGGATAAAATATCCACGTCCAATTTGGAGCAATAAATGAGAACTCCCAAAATCAATACGACATAATACACAATGACAAAGGTTTCATATTGATATCAGAAGTTAATGTTTTGGTTTTGGAAGACAGCATATTAAATTGTGAATGTTAATGAATTGGAAAAGTTACTTTCCAAACATAAAAAGAACTTCCCAAAATAATGCCAACTTCCAAAACCAATAGAGTACTGCCACTTGTGCAAAGACACTTTTACTGAAAATTATGGTAAAATGAATTCCAAAAAAATACATAATAATGATGAAAAAACTGCAATGTATGTAAACGGAAGATATATTCCTATTAGGTTTGCAACAATGACTGAGAGTTCCCAAAGTCAAAATTGGAATGGCAAAGAAAGAAACACAATAATGACAAAAAAAACTGCAATGTAATTAATTGGATAAAATATCCATGTCCAATTTGGAACAATAAAGGAGAACTCCCAAAATCAATACTACATAATACACAATGACAAAGGTTTCATATTGATATCAGAAGTTAATGTCTTGGTTTTGGAAGTCGCATATTAATTTGGGAATGTGAATGAGCTGGAATTGTAACTTTCCAAACATTAAAAAAAGATTCCCGAAATCATGCCAACTTCCAAAACCAATACAGTACTGCCACTTACGCAAAGACAAGTTTACTGATAATTATGATGAAATGAACTGCAAAAAAAGAAACACAATATTGACAAAAAAAACCTGAAATGTACTTAATTGGATAACATATTCCTGTCCCGTTTGGAACAATGAATGAAAACTTCCAAAATCCATATGACATAATGCACAATGACAAAGGTTTCATGTTGATATCAGAAGTTAATGTCTTGGTTTTGGAAGATAGCATATTAAAATGGGAATGTTAATGAATTGGAAAAGTTACTTTCCAAACATAAAAAGAACTTCCCAAAATAATGCCAACTTCCAAAACCAATAGAGTACTGCCACTTGTGCAAAGACACTTTTACTGAAAATTACGGTAAAATGAATTCCAAAAAAATACATAATAATGATGAAAAAATTGCAATGTACGTAAACGGAAGAAATATTCCTATTAGGTCCGGAACAATGACCGAGAATTCCCAAAGTCAAAATTGGAATTGCAAAGAAAGAAACAAACACAGTAATGACAAAAAAAACTGCAATGTAATTAATTGGATAAAATATCCATGTCCAATTTGGAACAATAAATGAGAACTCCCAAAATCAATACTACATAATACACAATGACAAAGGTTTCATATTGATATCAGAAGTTAATGTTTTGGTTTTGGAAGACAGCATATTAAAATGGGAATGTTAATGAATTGGAAAAGTTACTTTCCAAACATAAAAAGAACTTCCCAAAATAATGCCAACTTCCAAAACCAATAGAGTACTGCCACTTGTGCAAAGACACGTTTACTGAAGATTATGGTAAAATGAACTGCAAAAAAATACATAATAATGACGAAAAAACTGCAATGTACGTAAACGGAAGAAATATTCCTATTAGGTCTGGAACAATGACTGAGAATTCCCAAAGTCAAAATTGGAATTGCAAAGAAAGAAACACAATAATGACAAAAAAAACTGCAATGTAATTAATTGGATAAAATATCCATGTCCAATTTGGAACAATAATTGAGAACTCCCAAAATCAATACTTCATAATACACAATGACAAAGGTTTCATATTGATATCAGAAGTTAATGTCTTGGTTTTGGAAGTCGCATATTAATTTGGGAAATTGAATGAGCTGGAAATGTAACTTTCCAAATATTAAAAAAAACTTCCCAAAATAATGCCAACTTCCAAAACCAATACAGTACTGCCACTTACGCAAAGACAAGTTTACTGATAATTATGATGAAATGAACTGCAAAAAAAGAAACACAATATTGACAAAAAAAACCTGCAATGTACTTAATTGGATAAAACATCCATGTCCAGTTTGGAACAATGAATGAAAACTTCCAAAATCCATATGACATAATGCACAATGACAAAGGTTTCATATTGATATCAGAAGTTAATGTCTTGGTTTTGGAAGACAGCATATTAAAATGGGAATGTTAATGAATTGGAAAAGTTACTTTCCAAACCTAAAAATAACTTCCCAAAATAATGCCAACTTCCAAAACCAATAGAGTACTGCCACCTGCGCAAAGACACGTTTACTGATCATTATGGTAAAATGAACTGTAAAGAAATACATAATAATGATGAAAAAACTGCAATGTACGTAAACAGAAGAAATGTTCCTGTCAAGTTTGGAACAATGACTGAGAATTCCCAAAGTGAAAATAGGAACTGCAATAAAATGCACAATAATAAACAAAAAAACTGCAATGTAATTAATTGGATAAAATATCCATGTCCAATTTGGAACAATAAATGAGAACTCCCAAAATCAATACTACATAATGCACAATGACAAAGGTTTCATATCAATATCAGAAGTTAATGTTTTGGTTTTGGAAGTCATATTAAGCATATTAAATTGTGAATGTTAATGAATTGGAAAAGTTACTTTCCAAACATAAAAAGAACTTCCCAAAATAATGCCAACTTCCAAAACCAACACAGTACTGCCACTTGCGCAAAGACAAGTTTACTGATAATTATGGTAAAATTAACTGCAAAAATTACATAATGACTAAAAAAAACTGCAATATACTTAATTGGATAAAATATTCCTGTCTAATTTGGAACAATAAATGAGAACTCCCAAAATCATTACTACATAATACACAATGACAGAGGTTTCAAATTGATATCACAAGTTAATGTCTTGGTTTTGGAAGACAGCATATTAAAATGGGAATGTTAATGAATTGGAAAAGTTACTTTCCAATCATAAAAAGAACTTCCCAAAAAAATGCCAACTTCCAAAACCAACACAGTACTGCCACTTAAGCAAAGACACGTTTACTGATCATTATGGTAAAATGAACTGTAAAGAAATACATAATAATGATGAAAAAACTGCAATGTACGTAAACGGAAAATATATTCCTGTCAGTTTTGAACAATGAATGAGAACTTCTAATGTCAATATGACATAATGCACAATGACAAAGGTTTCATATTGATATCAGAAGTTAATGTTTTGGTTGTGGAAGCTAATATGTGATTTGGGAATGTGAATGAGCTGGAAATGTATATTTCCAAAAATAAAATAAAATTCCCAAAATAATGCCAACTTCCAAAAGCAATACAGTACTGCCAAAAATGACCAAAAAAAGACACAAAATGACCAGAAAAAGACACAAAATTACATTTAAAAAAAACCCAAATGAGAAGCAAAATGATCACATAAAAAAACACGGAAGAAAACACAAAATGACCAAAAAAGACACATAATGACTAAAAAAGACACAAAGAAAGACACAAAATGAGCAAAAAGGACACAAAATAACCAGAAAAGACACAAAATGACCAAATAAAGACACAAAATAACAAAAAAAGACATAATAAATGACAAAAAATGACCAAAAGAGACACAAAATGACTCACAAAGACACAAATGACTATAAAAGCCACAAAATGACCAAAAAAGACACAAAAAGACACAAAATTACAAAAAAAAAGACACAAAATGACCAAAAAAGGTAAAATGACCAAAAAAGACACAAGAAAGACACAAAAAGACACAAAATAACCAAAAAAGACACAAGAAAGACACAAGAAGACACAAAATAACCAAAAAAGACACAAAATGAGCAAAAAAAGACACAAAATGACATAAAAAGAAACAAATGAGAAGCAAAATGACCAAAAAAAAAACACAGAAAAAAATACAAAATGACTAAAAAAGACACAAATTGACCAAATAAAGGAACAAAATAACTAAAATAGACAACAAAAGATACAAAAAAGACACAAAAAAGATGCAAAATGACCAAAAAAGACACAAAATGACTAAAAAAGACACAAATGACTAAAAAAAGAATCAAAATGACCAAAAAAGAAACAAATGAGAAGCAAAATTACCACAGAAGACGCAAAATGACAAAAAAAGACACAATGACACAAAATGACCAAAAAAGACACAAGACACAAAATAACCCAAAAAAACACAAAATTTGCAAAAGAAGACACAAAATGACATAAAAAGAAACAAATTAGAAACAAAATTACCAAAAAAAAAACATAAAAGAAAACACAAAATGACTAAAAAAGACACAAAATGACCAAATAAAGACACAAAATAACTAAAATAGACATAATAAAAGACACAAAATGACCAAAAGAGACACAAAATGACTCACAAAGACACAAAATGACTATAAAAGCCACAAAATGACCAAAAAAGACACAAAAAGACACAAAATTACAAAAAAAGACACAAAATGACCAAAAAAGATAAAATGACAAAAAAGACACAAATGACTAAAAAAAGACACAAATGACTAAAAAAAGACACAAGACACAAAATCAGTAAAGACACAAAATGACCAAAAAAGAAACAAGACACAGAATGAGTAAAAAAGACAAAAAGACACAAAATGACTAAAGACACAAAATGACCAAAAAAGAAACAAGTGAGGAGACAAAATGACCATAAGACACAGGAAAGACACACAAAAAAGACACAAAATGAGTGCAAAAAAAACACAAAATGAGCAAAAAAAGACAAAAAGACACAAAATGACCAAAAAATAAACAAGTGAGGAAACAAAATTACCAAATAAGACAAAGGAAAGACATAAAAAAAGACACAAAATGAGTAAAAAAGACACAAAAAGACCAAAAAAGACACAAAATTACACAAATGAGTAAAAAAAGACACAAAATGAGTAAAAAAAAAGACACAAATGACTAAAAAAAGACACAAGACACAAAATGAGTAAAAAAGACAAAAAGACACAAATTACTAAAAAAAGACACAAATGACTAAAAAAAAGACACAAGACACAAAATGAGTAAAAAAGACAAAAAGACACAAAATGACTAAAGACACAAAATGACCAAAAAAGAAACAAGTGAGGAGACAAAATGACCATAAGACACAGGAAAGACACACAAAAAAGACACAAAATGAGTGGAAAAAAAGACACAAAATGAGCAAAAAAAGACAAAAAGACACAAAATGACCAAAAAATAAACAAGTGAGGAAACAAAATTACCAAATAAGACAAAGGAAAGACATAAAAAAAGACACAAAATGAGTAAAAAAGACACAAAAAGACCAAAAAAGACACAAAATGACACAAATGAGTAAAAAAAGACACAAAATTAGTAAAAAAAAAAAAAAGACACAAAATGAGCAAAAAAAGACAAAAAGACACAAAATGACTAAAAACACAAAATGACCAAAAGAGAAACAAGTTAGGAGACAAAATGACCAAATAAGACAAAGGAAAGACACAAAAAAGACACAAAATGAGTGAAAAAAAAGACACAAAATGAGCAAAAAAGACACAAAATGACAAAAATGAGTAAAAAAAAAAAAAGACACACAATGAGCAAAAAAAGACACAAAATGAGTAAAAAAAGACACAAAATGAGCAAAAAAAGACAAAAAGACACTAAATGACCATAAGACACAGGAAAGACACACAAAAAAGACACAAAATGAGTGAAAAAAAAGACACAAAATGAGCAAAAAAAGGCAAAAAGACACAAAATGACCAAAAAATAAACAAGTGAGGAAACAAAATTACCAAATAAGACACAGGAAAGACATAAAAAAAGACACAAAATGAGTAAAAAAGACACAAAATGACCAAAAAAGACACAAAATGACACAAATAAATAAAAAAAAGACACAAAATGAGCAAAAAAAGACACAAAATGAGTTAAAAAAAGACACAAAATGAGCAAAAAAAGACAAAAAGACACAAAATGACTAAAAACACAAAATGACCAAAAAAGAAACAAGTGAGGAGACAAAATCACCAAATAAGACACAGGAAAGACACACAAAAAAGACACAAAATGACACAAAATGAGTGAAAAAAAAGACACAAAATGACACAAATGAGTAAAAAAAAAAAAGACACAAAAAAAGACACAAAATGAGTAAAAAAAGACACAAAATGAGCAAAAAAGAAACAAGTGAGGAGACAAAATGACCAAATAAGACACAGGAAAGACACAAAAAAAACACAAAATGAGTGAAAAAAAGACACAAAATGAGCAAAAAAAGTCAAAAACACACAAAATGACCAAAAAATAAACAAGTGAGGAGACAAAATGACCAAATAAGACACAGGAAAGACACAAAGAAAGACACAAAAAAAGGACACAAAATAACCAAAAAAGACACAAATTGAGCAAAAGAAGACACAAAATGACATAAAAAGAAACAAATGAGGAACAAGGAAGGTGTCAGACCCTAAAATGTGTAACCTGATTTAACTTTAAGTTAACTGATGTTAACTTTTTGGCACCAATGAAGAAAGACACAGACTGTAAACTGTAACATCCTTGGCTTAAATTGGGCCAGAACCTTTGTAGATTGTCTTTCTGCTGGATTTCCTATTACTAAATATTTATACTTGTGCAAAATGCAAAATATATTAATATGCAAAATTTGAAAAGCAATGAAATCATTTTTTACTCTACTGTACTTTCAAATAAGAAGACCAAGACCAACTAAGAAGGTAATAATCTCAAAAGCATCACAGGAATACAAAGAAGGGTCTGCATTGACCCGAACCACAAACAAATACAGAAAAAAATAAGACTTCCTATATCTTAAAACAATTAAGGATAAAAACTTACCTTTTCAATACTTACCTTGAAAACCTTGCCAGTGATGTATCTACCAGTTGTTGACTCTTTCCCATTTTTACGGCAGGTGCTCACTTCTTCCTCCCTGTCGATACCTCGTGTCCATTCATACAGCAAAAAGCAGCTCTGTCCTCCTCCTTGTGGTCCAGTCCCACTGTGTTTCACCTCTGAAGTCTGTGTCTTGCTCTGTGTGGAAGCCAACTGAAGCGTGTCACACGGAATTCTAGAACAGTGATGCAATAAAGCCTTAGAATTGTGCTGTGAATTCTGTGACACACACACACACACACACACACACACACACACACACACACACACACACACACACACACACACACACACAATATTATGGTTATACCAGGAGTTACTGGTATACCAGTGCCTCAGTCTGTTACTTTGTGTTATTGTGCGGTTTGGGTGTTTCAAATAGTTCAGATTTAGCAATTCCTGTGTTCTGCAAAGTAAATTAAGTTTTTTGTCAAAGAAGTCTGGTGACTTTAAAGAGAGTTTCGCGACAAAGAAAGCACTGAACCCAAAACCACGAAGCAGAGTGTCCAAAAACAAAGTTTTTTTTAATGCAGCAAACAACTTAGGCAGTAAATAAAAAGCTAACTAACTAATGCTACCTATACACCAGAAGACTTTGAAAAGATTTGTAGACTCCTGGAAAACTATAGGCTCACACCTGCTCACACCTAAAGACAAGAGTTTAGAGTTTTTAGTCTCAGACTGAGATT
The DNA here is from genome assembly GCF_030273125.1 of Centropristis striata. NCBI lineage: Eukaryota > Metazoa > Chordata > Actinopteri > Perciformes > Serranidae > Centropristis > Centropristis striata. The sequence continues at coordinate 19,470,482 of NC_081519.1, read as the reverse complement.
TTATACAGACTGAATCTTGCAGGGTAACTATTTACAAGACTACAACTAAATTATTTTAGCATTTTTCCCCCATCATGCTCTTAGTAAACAGCTACAAAATAGAGGAGAAGCAGCTTTTGGCTCCAGCTGCTCTAGTGTGTGCAGTGGTTTGTGTTGAAAAAAAAAACAACAACAAAAAGAAGAGTAGAAGACACCACAAAATGCCCCCTCACAAAGCTGAAATAGGGTTTCTGTTTTTCTGACATAAAAATTTGACTATTTTACAGTAAAAATAGATATAATGAAAAATAAAAGAAAGAAAAATTTAGAAATGAATTAATGATATACATTTATGTTCTATTTAATTATAATTTGTTTAGTTGAATAATTACATTTATCAGCTCTATCAACTTTCATTTAGTTAATCATACATTAATCATCAATTATTTATCTATGTATACATTTATATATTTTAACTGGGTCTCCTTAATGTTCTCTTTAACAGCACCCCCAAAAATCCCACTTGTGGCCGTAAATATATGACATCACTAGATTTTTATTTAGGACTGAGCTTACTAGCATTATTGTCGCAAACCCAAACCCAAGACTAGGAAGACTGATATGAGTAAAACTCCTAGATTTACTAAAGACTTTTTTTAGTTTTGAGCCTATTCATTACTTATTTATGTATACATTTATTTATAGATTTTAACTGGGTCTGCTTACTGTTCTCTTTACTACGAAACAGCGCCCCCAAAAATCCCGCTTGTGGCCGTAAATATATTACATCTCTATATTTTTATTTAGGATTGAGCTTACTAACATTATTGTGATGTTCCTTTTTCCTGTCGAAGTGGTTTTACTGTCCGGTCTGGAACCGGGGACCTTTCCTCTGCTCATCTATTGGTTGTTGATTGTGTTACGTCACTACGACTTGCGATCATATCAAACACGTTTGATATGATCGCAAACCAAAGACTAGGAAAAGACTGATAAGAAACAGCGCCGATTACTACCTTACACTTAACGATCGAGATGACGGGAGCGTGCTGTGACTCCAGTAAGACTCCTAGATTTACTAAAGACTTTCAGTTTTTAGTCTGGGACTGTGAAAATCGTTTGGTGTAAGCCCAGCATTTGGCCGCTTGCAGACTGCAGCCAAATCTGATTCAAATCAGATTCCTACTCAAATCGGATTTTTAGGGCTGACAGTCCACACTGTTTTTAGCAAGTGTCCAAATCGGATATGGCTCTGTTCGGACTGGGCCACATTATTGACTGGTCTGACAGTTAGTAGTAACGGCGTCTGACGGCGTCTGGCCAATATACTGAGGTCACCTTTGTATATTGGCCTTATCACTGTCCAGTAGAGGTGCAGAACATCTCAGACACACCAGGGAAGAAACCGAGCGGATGGACGCCCCCGTCGGGCTGCATGAGTTGGGCGCGGCTGCCGGTGGACACCTTGTCTCCGCGCTACGCGTTCCGCGTAGAGTGACATCACGGAAAGTCAAAACCGATCTGAGTGTTTGGAGCGGTTCAGACTGAGACGCATCTGTCCAAATGCGATTTGAAACTACCTCCCAAAGGTGGTTTCGATCCGGTCTGCAAAAATTGGATTTCATGTGATTTGTGACTGTTCAGACTTCAAAAGAGCCATCCAGTTCCAATCTGGATGGGCTAAAAATCGGATTTTGGCTGGCAGTCTGAACAAGGCCTTAGTGACAGGCAGATGAACAGGTGGTAAACAAAAACAAAAACAGTCCCTAAGCAGGTGATCCCGTTACAGAGAGTAATATGACAGTTCTTCCCGTTAAAGCTTAGGTATACTTAAATTGATATTTAGTTATTTAGGTGGCTAAAATACATTTATCCGCTGCTCTTGTCTCTGGTTCTCCAAACTGTGGGTGTGCTAACCAAAGTCTACTGTAGGAAATACACTAATTATGGATAATTACCACATATAACCCTATTTCAAAATATCCGTACCATCCCTTTAAGGTCTCTCAGTCAATATGGGGCTCTTCTTTTGCTTAACTTAAATAGAAAAAGTGTGACAAAGCTGTAGGCACTATTCCATGCTTGTCTATATGCTTTACCATGCATCTGCTTGTCAAACTCATCAGATAATCCTACTCTAACTTTTAACACTGTGCAGGGATTGTCTATTACTCTCCCCAAAACTTCCTGAACACAGGAAAATTGAAATAAAAGAGAAAATACAGGCAAAGGGCAGGGTCTCTGCAGATACAGAAACCACTTCACACTTGTTCTGGGTCAAGTGATGATTGAGAGGTATTATTTTTGTACGAGTTTATACATTTTTTTCAATTATTTTATTAAAGGAAAATCATGCATAATATACCTTTAAACATACATTTCCCTTATTATACTCAGGTAAAATGTTCAATGTTGGACCTTTACTTGAGTATGTTTATAGCGGAGTTAAGATTGGAAATTGTCCTCCTCCACTGGTGGGGTTGGTGGCCGTTACTAACCCCATCTTTAATTCCATTATCCAATAGATTGTCCAATGAGAATTGTACACCCTCTATGTTCACTAAAGCCCCGTGTGTTTGAATTTTGTTTTTGATTTGTTTTTTTTAAACTTTATTAAAGCAACATGGTGCAATACAAGAAAATACACCAACAAAACGCTGTCAGGGGGTTTCAACAATACAGAGGCAAGCTTTCATATAAAATCATTGTAAAGTGTACATACATTTTTATAGCTTTCATGTTGGTAGATTTCTTAATAGACTTACTATATTGTTTGGTTTCATTTTCAAAGACAAGAAAGAGAGGTTTATGATTAACGTAACAACATTTATGGATATGCCATTTGGCTAACAGTATCATGAGATTGATGATATAGTATTGCTTTTCTTTTGCAAAAGGAAAGTCAGTGAAACCAAACAGTATATGTTCAAAGCACAGGGACAAATGAGGTTCAATCGAAAAAGAAATCTTGAAGACACAGTAGTGTTGAAACAGTCTGTTTCCTCAGAGGTTGCAGAGTACTCCAGTACCATTTTCACTTGTAATTTTGCTGTCTTTGAGCTAAGTCACCGGACTCACTTGCATTAAGTCTACTAAAAGTCTAAAAACATAAAGTGATCATCTGGCAGCCAGATTCTGCTATCATTGTGCGCGCTCCCGTGAGGATCATGCACTTCTGGGCAGGCACGCAGCACTAGCAACATCAGAGGATCACATGATATGACAAAGCAGCTCGCTACTTCCTGTGTAGACTGCTAGCCGATTCACATCCAGACGGCCGCAGAGACTGCGACTACCGTGTCATCCAAGATGCTGGCCCTCATAAACAGGCTTTTGGACTGGTTCAGGTCCCTCTTTTGGAAAGAGGAGATGGAGCTTACGTTGGTGGGACTTCAGTACTCTGGAAAAACCACATTCGTCAATGTGATTGCAGTAAGTAGCTAGCAAACAAGCAGTGTCAGTGTGGGCCCAGGCACCTGGGAGAGGTTGTGGACGAAGGCTTCTTTGAATGTGTTGGAAATTGAAATTAAGCTACAATATGTTTATGTTATTGTTCCAGACTTTCAAGGCTATGTTGGTGCATTCAAAATATCTCATATTGCTGTGTTACTAAAACTGGAAACGGTTTCACTCAGTTGTTGTTTGGTTAGCTCGAGTGACCAAGTTCTTGGTATGACTGTGCGCTTCCTTATGAAACCGGTCATGTGGACGGAGTTGTCAGTGCTTTGTAATAACTACCGGTGTGTCAACATCAACGATAAGTTGCCAAAACTGGCCGCAAGTTGACTTTGTAAACAGTCTGTCATGTATACGTCATCTAGCTAGCATGAGTTGAAGCAGACGAGGCCTGGGGCCATGATAACAGCAGGCTGTCAGCTGTCTGTATTAGAATAGATGATAAGTATAGGTAGATATGCATTGAATATGCTATTGTATGCTAAACCTACATGACAGTTCATTATTGCTGTTGGTTCCTGTTCATGCGTCCTCCCCTCCTTCCTTATAGCACGTCGTCATATAGCTAGCACTGTTAATGTTAAAACTAGTTATGCTGCTTTCCCTCTGTTTGTTTTATGTCTAGCTTGTTTGGCCTGTCACCTCCTTGTGTGGGTGTTTTTACAATGTGTTATGTAGGCCAGTGTTGTTTATGTCTGTGTTCCTAGGTGATAGACCACACTGTAGTAAGGTTGCAGGCCACAGTACTGTACGCTCTCCACCTCCTGCATTCATTTCAGGAATTCACAATATTTCCGGGTCTGCTGAGGTCATGTCAGGTGATCTGTAAGTAGGTTTGAACAAAGCTGCTTTCTCCCTCACTTTGCAAATATTTTGGACTGGGCCCATGGTGTAAATGAGCCATACCAATTGGCTATTAAAGTCATTTAGCACAGACGTTTTAAAAGTGGGAGGCAGTTTCAGGAGAGGTTCAGTGAATGGAAGTGAAAAAATATTACATCAGTTAACAAGATCGCATGAAATACGACTGTGATTTGCTCGAAGTGATAGTTTAGAGATACAGTAGTTTGGGGGAAATTTACTGTGTTCCTGCTTTTCCAGAGTGAGAAACTATAAATGGCTTAGAACAGACCTTTATTCAGCATTTGGTGTAGACACACAGCAATATCAGGCTATCTTGGCTTAATTGTTGAGTGTCTATTGGATCAAATAACGTAACCATGATCATATAGTCATCCATGAATTGAGCAGTAGTAAGTTTGCTAAGGGTTGGGTTAGGGTGCACTTTTTCCCAAGCTTTGTTTCAAGTGAGGCTCACAGTCGGAGACTTTTAACCCCCCCTGATTTCTCTTTCAAAGATTTTCAGTCAAAGCAGGTTACATCGGCTTTACGTTTAGGATAAATGTCTTGTATGGCATGATTAAGCCTGTTGCATTTTTGGTTAGAGAAAGTTTGAGTGGAAGCTAATATATGCTGATGCACTGATGCCATCATCTCAACATGATTCATAGAGTTAAAGGAACTTCAAGTAGGTAAAAATGACCATTTTAATCAAATAATTTCTCAGCAGTATGATTCACATTTGCCAGGTTTTTCATGTGACTTCTGAATAACATGAAACCATACTGACTTCATTACATGTAAACAAGATTTATTTGGTGATGCAGAGACAGAAGATCAAAGAGATGAATTAGAAGCATGTGGACATTTGTAATAATGTGTCACCCATTGATATTTCAGTGTCTATTTGCAGTACTCACTAACATGTTGCCTTTTGTCTTGCATTTGTCTTGTACAGTCAGGCCAGTTCAGTGAAGACATGATTCCCACAGTCGGTTTCAACATGCGGAAGGTCACTAAAGGCAATGTGACAATAAAGGTAAGCTAACCAACAAACTGTCCAGCTGGATGCTTTGCTTGAATTCTGGACCAGTGCCAGCCCACAGCTGCACCCCAGAGCAGTAATGGTGCACTAACTGGTTTATGAAAGGAACAAACTGCTGCATAGACTTTTGTCTTTTTTTATGACTGTATTGTGATTGTGTGCTTTCTCACCCCAGATATGGGACATAGGGGGACAGCCTCGCTTCAGAAGCATGTGGGAGCGCTACTGTAGAGGAGTCAATGCTATTGTGTAAGTTTGTGGACACTATAAAGTACTTCAGTGTCAGTGTTTTGTTTCTTTTTGTGAACACAAATGTGCAATACCGAAGGTCGCTGAAGTCCGGGAAAGCTGAACTGAAAATATACAAACTATTCAAATAATTTGTTGGTTGATTAAGTGGGCTGAATAATGCTTTTTTAAGATAATTTGCATTGGCAAGTGCTCTCACAAGGCCAATTGTATTTTTATTATTTATTTTTATTATAGTATTCCGCTGAACCAAAACCACAAAAGCTTTTGTTAAATGCACTAAAAACTTTTTACTGTATTTTTCTTTTCTTTAGTTTTTTAAAATTATTATTTCAATTATTTTTATTTATTTATTAATTTTAAAGATACACATCAGAGTGAGTGCAGATCTGCTTAGACAAACAGAGACAATGCACACAATAAGTGTCAAAAATGTTGATGCAAGTACAGCAATTTTGTGTCTTATTTGTTATTACTAAATTGTTTTAATTAATCAGATTTTTTAAAAAGGAAATAACACAAGATGGTATCAGCATTATCTATCAGCCATCAGTCCCCCTGCTTTCTTTGTATCTGCATCAGCCATTAAAAAAACCCACATTGGTCGACCACTTAATCGTTCCATTATAATTTGAAGAATTTAAATATTTAGTTTTCCATTTTTAGTATAACCAAAGTCGGTAAGTTGTATTTTGTTTTCACCCCTGTTGCAGTTACATGGTGGATGCAGCGGACCGAGAGAAGATAGAAGCTTCCAGAAATGAACTGCACAACCTTTTAGACAAACCACAGCTACAAGGAATTCCTGTAAGAGGACACTTGTGGTTTTTGTCCCCAAAGCTCATGATGTCACAGCCTCACCTTGGTTCATCACATTGATTTTTAAGGGTCACAAACTGTGGTCACCAGCAGGGATTAAACTCATAATTAGTAATCACTGCAACTGATAGGCTGCAGTGACTCAGGCTTAATGAAACACAAAGTGGTCATTTGAGCCCAAGCCAGGATTTTTTAATGAGTTTTCAATTTCTAAGCTGACAGGATAATTGCTGGACAGAGTCTGACTTGCTAAATCGATAGGCTTCCAACTGCTGTGACTTGACACCACACACACAGACAGTTTATTTTTTCCTAACAGTAAGGATTCTGTGATCGATGTAGTACATGGTTGATAGAAATCCTTTAAGTTGTGTGATCACACTGTCAGATAATGCTGATACATTGCCCTGCTGGATATTGATCAGTCCTTTCTCTCTTTTTTTTCACCTTTCAGGTTCTAGTACTGGGCAACAAACGAGACCTACCCGGGGCACTTGATGAGAAGCAGCTCATTGAAAAAATGTAAGCCACGCAAGACTGCGTATTTTTATTTATTATCCCGCACAGACAAAACTAGTGCATGAAAAGTCAGTGTAAGGAGTACTATGCGAGTCTCAGTGGTGATCCAAAAAAATCAGATGTGTCCAATACATCTAATTATACACTGTATTACCAAAACTATCTAGTTACCTGTGTTTAATCTAAAATGCTGAAACTGGGAAAAGCCTTTCCATAAGAATGGGAACACCGTGGCACGTCCCTACACACTTGGAACCATTCTTTGTTGCTTTTCCATTGGAAAAAGTTGTGGATTGTAGCTTGTACTTTTTTTTAATATTATCTCAGGCAAAGTTCCAAGCAAGCTAAAAGCTGTAGTTAATTGTTGCAGACCACTGACTGGCAAGAGAAGATTCACTTGCATAAAATCCTGCACAAACCCACTATTTTAACCTCCTATTCACTAGAATATTCCTCAAGAAAATTGCTTTTTTAAAATACTTCCTAATAAGACATTGTTTGCATAACATATGAGTGGTTTATGGAGTCTTCAAGCTGAAAATCTTGTGTTGTCAAAACAGTATAACATCCATATCTTCTATAAATAGATGATCATAAAATACTGCTTTTTTTTGTAAGTACACAATGCATAACTCCAACCTGTGAAACTTTCTGGATTTGGGAGTTACACATCTAAGACTATCATTAGTGACTGCAATTTATTAATTTGACCCCGATTTTTTTTTTTTTTTTTTTTTTAAATGGTAGCCCACAAAACCACGGTGTGGTCAATTGATGTAATATATATGTAATGTAATATGTTCCTCAGTTTGGTTGCCAATAAAGGAATCCAGCGAGAGAAAACACTGTGCTTATGTTTGTGTTGTGTTGAAGATGATGTCACAGTGTTTTTTGGGGGATCACAATGACGATCAGCTGTGAATCCTGCCTACATTGAGAAATTTGTTCTGAGCCGTGGCATACAAGGGAGATGCATCAATTGACCGAATCAGAGGAACAGGGAAGAGATAGAAAGGAAAAAACTTCAATAATCCAATGCAATCATTTTTTAACTGTATTGTCTTAGTTATAAAACCGCTCCCCTTTTTGACAGCTTTTTGCTGCATATACATGGCAAAATGCACTGTATGGAAGAGAGCTCCAGTGAGTTCTGACATTGAGTTTGGAAGAATACACAGATATGCTAAGCTTCTAAGCGAACAAATCTGTTATCTCCCCACTGTTTTATTAGCAAACTAGAAAAGGTACTCAAAGAGTGCAGACCTCAAACAAGGCATGCCCTTTCTCATAGTAGCCGTGTTTCCATTAAAGTCAAATCGAATTTTGAAGCGAATTTATGAAATGTTGCATCAAAGAAAAATATGAATTAGGGATGTTTCCATCAACTGGTTTAGAGCGAATAAATGAAGCTGCATGAACGTACTTTGGTCAGAAGATGGCAGTGTAATGTATTGCTGTAGGCTAATACGCCAGTAAACAGTAGAAGAGATCATGCGAGAAGGGAACAAAATGATTAAAAATAGGTTGATAATCGGACAACTTTGGCCACTGGTGAGAGAAAATATGTCTTCAGGAATTAGATTAAATTGGGCAACTTATAATTGTTCTATCATGTCAGAGTGAAAACAGCTAATCAGTCATGTGAGTTAAATGTTCGCTCCGTCAGAATTTGGAAAAAGCTTTTCCATCAAGCTTTTTTCATGCAAATCTTCAAAATGCAGAGAGGAATTTTTTTGATGGAAGTAGTGTTCACATTTAGACCTGAAGGCACATGAGCACTGGATATGATTGTTCCGATTATTCCAACACACATGAATGCAGTACAAATGCCCAATCTTTCAGTGTTATTGAAAGGGAAAAATAATTTGGGTCTATGCTCCGGATTTAAAGGGTTTCTTGCCTCATGCTGCACACCCTTCAAGTTTCATGAAAATTGGCCTAGTAGGTTTTCTTTATTCCTGCTGACAGACAGACAAACCGAAAGCATTACCTTCTCAGCAGAAGTAATAATAATTTACAAAACATCAACGCAGCAGTTTCTCATTTTTAGCCTGTGCCGACCATCGCTTTCACTGGTTAAAATTACAGATTTGTTTGATGGAAATATCGGATCGTCCAAAAACCTTGATCAAACATCCTCAATGTTGGTAGTGTTTTATATTTATTTCTTAAGATTCTTCATAATTTGTATTTAGAGCTCTCATGTGTCCTACTTTCCTTTTTCAGGAATCTATCTGCCATTCAGGACCGAGAGATCTGCTGCTATTCTGTCTCCTGCAAAGAGAAAGACAATATAGGTAAAGAGCACACAAAAGATTTAATATTTCTACATCTGTGTGGGCCTGCTGAGGTCATAAAAATGTCTTAATATCCCCCCACCCTCCATATAGATATCACGCTGCAGTGGCTCATCCAGCATTCAAAGTCACGAAGAAGCTGAAATTGAAGCCCCGCCCCCCTCCAGTCGCAGCTCTGGCCTAAGCCCCCTAACGGTCATGGGACCTCGACAGCCATCCTTTCCACTGCCTCTGTGAAGTAATCCAGCTATCTGCTCACTACCGTCACCACCTGCACCACCCAGTACACTACCATAGATGTGTAGCCCCTGTACAGCACTACCGCCACCCCAACTATCTGGAGTCTTGAGAAGTTGTTTCAGTACTGTGCTAGAAGGTGGATTGTCCACACCCATCATGCCTTATCACCGGTCATTACGGACATGCTCCGTGTCTCTTTTTTTTTTTTTTAGCTTCTGTTCCCTTTGACACAAGAATCTGATGACGCTAGTGTCCTGTTCCTCAGCTACACTATAATGAACCTCCTCTCATCCCACATTTAAACATCCGTTCTGTTGCTCGTCAACATTTGGTGTTTACATGACAAGGTTGTGATTGTAGTTTTTAACAGTTATTTGCCAAAATGATGATGGTAGCTTGTGCTAATACCTTCAATTCCTGATCAAATCTTCGCAATGTAGCCCGCATTTTATTTGCCGGCGTATGGAATTTTTTTATTAAGTGACTTAAGTCAAAGTTTACACAAGATGAATGGAAGGTAAGACTGTGAGTGGTTGTTGTGTCTGAGGCAAAATCCCATGATAGGTCAGCAGTTTTAAGTGCCTTCGGCTCAGTGAGTGTTTCAATCAGACGGTTATTGCCCAATGCGACTTTTAACCCACTATTATAAATAAACACTTGGTACAGACGCAGCATAAATCCCTTGATTACACTTAACACCACCTTTCGACAATCTCATTTTCTGTTTTGTAATCTCATAAACACATTATGATGTCTGAGAAAAGACAACGCTGTACTAACAATGATAAATGAGGAATGAAGTAATGGATGATGCGAGGTGAATGAGAAAATGTTACATTTAGTTTGGTTGTAAATTGAATGCTGCTTCACTTGTAGCCTGTTTATGTAGCTTGAAATGTACCTTTTTTCTTGCAGTTCTCAGGTTGTTAAAGGGTTTAAAAAGAATAATAATGTGTGAACACAGAATGGGTGTGCCCAAGTATCTGTTTCATAATCCCTATTTTGTTCGGGTTGGATAAAAGGAAGCCAGTGTTAGTCATGAGCTTATGGAGAACAGGAGACAGTCCATTAGTTCAAAGCATTTGGATGCTTGATGTCATCCACATGTTGCCACACCCTCGTCCGAACCCTGATGTCTTTTGTAGAAGCCTTAGCAGCCAAAGTCAGCGCTGTCTACTCTTAAAGCGATGTATTGATTGATGCGTCATTTCCTTCTAGCGACAAGACAATGATTTCTCACAGGTTTGATCACTGTATATTAATCTGCTCCTTGCTTGGCCAGTGCATCAATTAAATATTTTTTCTGCGTGAGTGTTGCCAGTAAAGAGCGAGTTATCCCTTCTGCTACAATGCTGTAATGTAGGCCTTGGTGGCTACTGCATTTCACTGTAATGTTTTCTACAAATCCATCACACACGCTCTGTTATCTCACATGTTGCTCTGTGTCTGTTGATCGTCGTAATCCTAAAAATGTGGATTGTTGGGACCACAGCAGCAGTGAGGGGCTGTAAAAATAAAAAAAATCGGGTGACTGTGTGGGAATTTGGGGAAAGCTTTGTTACCTGTGTAATAATATAGCCTATTTGCAATTTGTATGTGCATGTGCTGAACTTATTCACATTCAATTGCAGACTTTGTAAATAAGATTAGCATTTTTATTCCAATAAATGCTCCTGTAGATGTAATGCATTCTTTCCCTGTGATTGCTAATAAATTTGTTTTTATTTTTAAGGATTTCAAGTGTGGTATCCTTATTCTTTAAGCAGTTGTCAATTTAGTTTGTCCCCACTAGGTGGAAGCAGAGGACTTTGGAAAGATTATAGTGAAGAATGGGAGCTCAATGCAGACCGTAAACTGCAGTTTCACCTGAAGTTTTCTTTTGGTGCATCATAAACCTGCTTCCTCTTTTTTATATAGTGATTCTTGTAGGCCAGTGTTTCAGTGCAGGCATAATAAAGATTTAGAATAGCATTGAGCTCAGCTATTGTCACCATTGTCCCACTGGGTTCATACAAAGTGAGAAGTATGGAAAATTCTAAATTAAAGCCATTATGTTTTCAAGATTATAAATATGCTTGAAGTTAAATACTCTTTGGAACAATCAAGTGCCAGACCAAGCATTTTCCTACACAATCAACAACCAAAAATATTTTAATATTTGAAATAAAATAATCTTGTCATATTTGTTTGTCTCCTGTTTCTGAGTTAAACTAGCTAATCACTGCATAAATCCCCTGCTGTTACCTTGCTCTGGAAATGGCCAAGCATTAAATAATCATGATCAAAACATACAACCAGTTAATATAAACAGCTGGTTAAATAATTTGTCAATATATATTGGTTACTTGAATTGTATTCAAAAACCCTGCACACTTCAAATCACATACTTTTTCTTTTTACATTTAGTATATTCCCTTTGAAACCACATACTGTTGCATTAATTGTGCATACAATTGGGACATACTACTTCATCATAACACAGAGCTTGAACTTTGACCCTCTTGCTCATATATATTATGCAAAGACTTGTGGGTCAAAAGAGAAGTACTCAGATCTTAAACTTCAGTAAAAGTAGTAATATCACTCTGTTGCAAGTAAAAGTCCAGAACTGAAAATATGACTTCAGGAAAAGTACAAATATATAAGCATCAAAAAATACTTAGAAGTATCGGAAGACTAATAATGCAGAATGAACCATTTTGCATTAAATATTATTGGATTATAATTATTGATGAATTAATATGGTTATTGCTTTAATGTTGCAGCTGGTAAATGTAGGCTATTGTTTTAAATATTAAATCAATTAAATTTAAATAAAAATTATGAAAAGATATTTATATTTATTATGAACATTACATAGTGCTTTGGAGTTTGTTAATTTTCCCTGGAAACCAATAAAGCCTTATTGATATTATAATATATTTATTGATAGTTTTGTATTGTTAATCTGCATCTGCAAAGTAAATGTATCTGTCAGACAAATATAGCGAGGTTTAAAGAGACCCTAAATACCTCTGAGATGTACCTCAAATTTGTACTTGAGAAAAATCTACTTTCCATCGCTGCATACTGCAGAATGCGTCCAGATGCAGGACATCCTGCTAAATTTGGCATACTGCATTTGACATACTATGTACTACGACATATTAAATCCTTTTCTGGTATACTATGTTGTATTATGGTGGTATGGATATTGGTTTGCACAGTAGTTCTGACTTTAAATTTCACAGCACCTTTACCTACAAAGCACTTCATCAGGAGGTGCTCTTCAGGCAGCCGACAGGACATCGATCATTTCCCTGTGCAGGCTTTACTCTGTGCTGCCTTTGTGAATAGATGTGGTTCTGTATTTTCCATTAAGCAGCTATTGTTACTTTCAGATCCCATAATAGATGATTAACACCTCCTCAGTGTTTCTTGGCAGAAAAATGTCTATTATGCATAAAAATGTAACACTGTGCTAAGGAGAATTGTTAAGACAAGTGTAGGGAATGTGTCACATACTAGGGGGCAATAAAACAAGCCACGTTCTCACAGCTGGATCTGGCCAGAGCCGGCAGAGAGAGAAGGCCTGTGCTGTTAAAGCAAGAACACCTTAATTAATCTCATTGCTTAAACGCAGCATTTAATGAACAGCTGCTGCCATTTATTGTATACCAGCGCAGTAGTTAGAACACGTGGACAGATGTAGGTGTTATCCGATGAATTCCATGGGTCAGTGGAGGCTGTGGCGTGTGTGTCTGCATGGGACCTTCATATTTGTATGCATGTGTGTGGTTCACATTAGTAGCAACCGCGAAGGATTAAGTAGTGGTTACAAACCCGCCACAAGGATTTATATGAGGAGGTCACGGAGAAGACCCAAAGGCGTGACATACTATTAATGTAGTTACACTCCATTACCAATGGGCTCATTAGGTAATACAACGTGTTTTGCAACTACCACCTGTCACAACTCTGCTATTTGCATTTCTTAAGTGTCCAAACCCGTTAGTCAGCCCTATGAATGACCATTCATCACCAAATTTACACAGGCTGCTATAAACTGAATTATGGAATATTCGTCCAGACATGATTCACTCCCTCACAGCTTTTAGTCTATTTAATTGCTACAACCCTGAGCTCCATAAATTCTCTCTTGATGAATGTCGTCGATTATGAAAATGTAACTCAACTTTCAACGGGGCGCATAATTATATAATCATAAACACATTTACATAGGGCTATCTATCTATTTAGTATCTATTTAGCTTACTGTTTATAGAAAGCCTGCTGTCTAATGCATTTCAATAAATGAAGTTGCTGTTGCTTCATAGACTAGTTCACTTCTTTCTTTCCAGCAAACAGCCCAGGACAGTGTCACTCATCACTCACAAGCCTGCGCTTCATTTTTGCTTAATCTTCTGCTGTAACAAGCAACACATCACACCTAGTTTATGCAGCCTCATAATCATTTCTTTCATACAACCCATATTCCACAAAAAGTTGGGGTGCTGTGTAAAATAAAATAAAAAAACATTAATTCCTTATACTTAACCACTTATCCAGACTTGGGTTGCTGGGGGCTGGAGCCAATCCCAGCTGACATTGGGCGACAGGCGGGGTACACCCTGGACAGGTCGGCAGGCTATCACAGAGAAGACAACCATTCACGCTCTCATTCACTCCTATGGGCAATTTTGAGTCACCAATTAAACCTGTTGGACCTGTGACCTTCTGGCTGTGAGGCAAGAGTGCTAATCACCACACCACCATGTAGCCAAGCATAAAAACAAAAATTCTGAATTTTTTTAGGAATCCAGTTTTACATCCTGTGCAGAAATGTGCAGGGGGGGGGGGGAGGGAATCACCTTTTTATTTGTACATTCACCACCAGGACATGTTTTACTGTGATAAAGTGTTCATTGTTTGTCCTATCAAATATTCTTTTTAATAATGTATGATTTCATGTGTGCAAATGTGCTTATATTTCTGTCTTACGCCACCTTCAGGGACACATCTCTGACAAAACAGCATTAATTGGGGACAGCTTGTCCAATTGAGGACAAAAGCTGTGTCTTCAACTGGAAAAAGCTGATTTGGGGTCAGTGGTTAAGGTGATATCACAGGCTAGGGTCAGGAAAGTAATGGTTATGGTTCGGGGTGAGAATAAATCGTTGATTAAAGTTGGTAAAGTTGTTGTGTATATGTTATTCATGTTGTGTGGGTACATAAATCTCTTTAGACAGTTACAATGTGGGGACTTGCCTTCCTTATAGGGACAACATGCAAGTCCACATAGCGTAAATCATTAAATTCTGGGGTAAAGACTTGTATTATTTTTACAGTATGGTTAGATAAAAGTTAAGTTAGGGTCAGCTGATTAGGCAAGTAAGTAGTGGTTATGGGTATTGTAAGTCTCCAGGAAATGTATGTAAGTCTTCTCAAGTGATGAAAACACATGTGTGTGTGTGTGTGTGTGTGTGTGTGTTTGTGTGTGTGTGTGTGTGTGTGTGTGTGCGTGTGGTAGGTTTATTTATCACGCACACTGGGCACATTAGTAACTACTTTACTATCCCTATCAAGGCTGAAGCATCCCCACTCCCTTCCTCCTCTCTAAGTCCCTGTGTCATTATAAACTGTTTTATATCTTCCAGACAGCCCTGTGGTAGTATTTATTTAACTTCCAGCATTTAGACTTTAAGATCATGATATACAGCATTTACAGTGTACCCACAGAGCATCTCACTTAATCCCCCAAGCTGTGAACATGTGCTTCTCAATGTGAAGGTCATTCCATGTCTGATTTACCGCTGTATCAGTATGAGTTTTAACCAGCAAGATATTAAATTTAAAATTCAGCAGAGACTTACAAAGCGGATGCAGCGTGACTTGGTGGAATCTGAAATGAAGCATGGGTGGAGTTCCTCTTTCAACTGTGTTTTGATCAGTGTTTTAGTACAGATGTGCCAAATGAAAACAGTGATTCATATTGAGGACATGATTCCACATTGGCCCAAACAGTCAGTTGCTATTCACTGCTGTTTGTCAGTAACTCCTGTGTGTTCCTGTGACAGTGATGACATCAGCGTACCACTGTTTTTAGTGAGCTAACTGTGGGGTAATTTGTCCTGAGATCTTAAAGTCTCTGTTTTATGAGACGTAAATGAGTTGTTCCAAAGTTGTTAAACTATAGTTTTGGGGATTAGAGGTTTGAAGCCCCAGCATCAACAGTCATCTGCAAACACTTCATTCAGGTCCCTGTGTAGACCATGATTTGGCACTAATCACTATGTGTGGAATGTCACATGATTCTCACAGAGCTGCATGGCACATATCACCATCCTTTACTGCTCTACACCCTGTAAAAGACAGATGGTGAGATGCAAACACACCCTGTAATAACCCAGCTTAATAAGACTCCACAGACAAGTGCATTCCTCAACGTAGCTGCTTTTAAACAATATGATTTGACTGCTTTGTTTTTTCATCACATTGTGAGGCTTATTTATTTAAAATACATGCATGGATTTATTTATAAGACAATTAATAATTTGAAATTTGCTGACGGCAGCAGCAGTTACTGTTACTAATTGGTTGTTCCGCTACTTTGACCGAATCTGTGTTCAAAACCACTCCCTCATTCACTCATTCACTATTTTCTATATAATCAACACTAAATTTGCTGAAGGCTCTGGACACTGTTGGGCTGTCATGGTTGACACGCCTCTTCAGTGTCGCGTGGACGTCTGGGACTGTGCCAGTGGAGCGGGGTGGTGGTTCCCATTTTTAAAAAGGGGGACTGGAGGGTGTGTTCCAATTACTATGGAATCACACTTCTCAGCCTCCCTGGAAAAGTCTATGCCAGGGTGCTGGAAAGGAGGCTCCGGCCGATTGTCGAACCTCAGATTCAGGAGGAACAATGCGGCTTCTGTCCTGGCCGTGGGACAACGGACCAGCTCTTTACCCTTGCGAGACTTCTGGAGGGGTCCTGGGAGTTTGCTCATCCAGTCTACATGTGTTTTGTGGACTTGGAGAAGGCTTACGACCGTGTCCCTCTGGGAGTCTTGTGGGGGGTACTGCAGGAATATGGGGTACCGGGCTCATTGCTACGAGCTATCCGGTCCCTATATAACCAAAGTGAGAGCTGTGTCCGCATATTCGGCACAACGTCAAAAAACGTTCCCAGTGGGTGTTGGCCTCCGCCAGGGTTGCCCCTTGTCGCCGATTCTGTTCGTTGTTTTCATGGACAGGATCTCAAGGTGCAGCCAGGTGGAGGAAGGGATCTGCTTTGGGGACTGTAGAATTGCATCTCTGCTTTTTGCAGATGATGTGGTTCTTTTGGCTTCATCAGACTGGGACCTCCAGCACTCATTGGGGCAGTTTGCAGCCGAGTGCGAAGTGGTTGGGATGAGAGTCAGCACCTCCAAGTCTGAGGCCATGGTTCTCTGCCGGAAAACGGTGGACTGCCCCCTCTGGGTGGGGAGAGAGGTACTGCCTCAAGCGAAGGAGTTCAAGTATCTCAAGGTCTTGTTCAGGAGTGAGGGTAGAACGGAGCATGAGATGGACAGGCGGTTCGATGTCAGCAGTAATTCGGGCGTTGTACCGGAACGTCGTGGTGAAGAAGGAGCTGAGTCGGAAGGCAAAGCTCTTGATTTACCGGTCCATCTATGCTCCGACCCTCAACTATGGTCATGAGCTGTGGGTAGTGACCAATAGAATCAAGATCGCAGATACAAGCGGCTGAAATGAGCTTTCTCCGTAGGTTGGCTGGGCTCAGCCTTAGAGATAGGGTAAGGAGCTCAGACATCCGGAGGGAGCTCGGAGTAGAGACACTGCTCCTTTGCATCGAAAAGAGCCAGCTGAGGTGGTTTGGGCATCTGGTAAGGATCCTCCCAGGCCCCTCCCGTTAGAGGTGTTCCGGGCACGTCCAACTGGTAGGAGGCCCCGGGGAAGACCCAGAACACGGTGGAGGGATTATATCTCTTGCCTGGCCTGGGAACGCCTCGGGGTCCCCCAGGAGGAGCTGGACGTTGTGGTTGGGGAGAGGGACGTCTGGAATGCCCTGCTTAGCCTGCTGCCCCTGCGACCGGGCCCCGGATAAGCGGAGGAAAATGGATAGATGGATGGATAAATTTGCTAAATAGTAAGAAGTTGATATTTTGGACACATATGAATCATCACTGACAGCTGTTGAGTAGCATGACAGTAATTTACCCATCTACAACATGCAGAGCATGTGAGCATTGTGCAACTGATGTCCAGCCCTGTTTCTTAAAAATAGTGTTCCCACAAAGCAAATTACATATTTAATCACATCTCAATACAAATGTATTTTCTCAAGGATTTGAAGAAGTTTGTTTTTGACATATCACAAATACTTTTTTGATCAGAGTCCACATTCTGATGGTTGGATGGGTCAAAAAATGATGGGACTTTGACCCAGGAAACCACTGTTCATGTCCCATGTGAAACCAAAAGTTGGCATTCCCTTATTTTAACTTAAATATGTAAGTAAATCCAGTTAATATGGAAAGCCCATGCCATTAGCAATACGTTTTTTCATTCCTTTGTGGCATTTTTCTGAGCAATATTAATAAATGAATGAATACTGTACATCACACTTAATCAGATATTATTGTAAATTTCATGACTTGACCAGGCAAGGCCTGCCTGTAGCTGCATTCAGATTGGTTAAGTTATTGGCCTTGAGGAGTTAAGGTTTGAATAGCCCATTGGTCAGAGGATCGGACCAAAACAAAACCTGTTCCAGTATCTCACTCAAGCATAGACGCCTGGCCAATTCTAGTCCTTGAATGCAAGGCATGGCAGGTCTTGCCAAGAAGAGTTGTGGGATCATTAATAATACATGGACAGTTACTACTGCACTACTTGGTAAATAGGAAGCTATTTTTGACAGAGTCTGAAATTTCTCAACAACTATTGGATTGATTGCCATGACATTTTGTACAGACATTCATGGCACCCAAAGGAGGAATTTGAATGATATTGATGAGTAGTTTAATGATACATTTTCCACTAGTTCTGCCATGAGGTTCACATTTGTGGTTTTGAGTGAAAAGTTCTGACATCTATGCGATAGATTGCCATGAAATTCGAGGCACACATTGGAATTACTTTGGTAATCCCCTGACTTTTAATCTTGTGTCATCATCAAAGTACCAATACTTTGGGTTCATGACTGGATACCTGCATGCTACTGCAAATGATAGTATGCTAATATGATAAACTGGGATGTGACAGTTGAGCATTGTTGTTGTGAGCATATTGGCATGCTAACGTTAGCATTTAAGAAAGCATTGCTGTGTTTTACGGTAGTACGGCTAACATTGTACTGTAGACTTTTTTTTACAAAATGAGAACATAAACATACTTTTTCATCAAAATGATGTTTAGCTAATACAGTAGGTGTCTTTAATCAATAAGGTAAAAAAAATCCTGGTTGAAAAACTATTTAAAGTGCCAATTATTCATGTTTTGTTTTCACAAGAAACAGAAACACTGAGGTTTAGGCATTGCAGGTGTTGCTCTAGTTTGAGTGGCTGTGAGCCACAACAAAAAAAGCTGTTTGAGTGCCAAACGAGAAAGTTATTTTTTATTTGACGTAAACTATGTCTTTCTCTTCTTTTTTGTGATTGTGGGAGTGCAGAAAAGCTGCTGAGACCTCCAAATGCAATAAATCCATTTCCACTCTGTGCAAGTAATCTTTCAGGTCCATTTTGTTATCCAGCGTCCTCTCAGATAGCCAGCTCTCCTGTGAACGCTTTCATACTCTCACCTCCCTGCCTCGGCTCTGACACTCTCCCCTCCTCAGATTCCATTAAAAATCATAACTTCAGCTCCTGGGGCTCTGATCAAATAGGGCAGCTAATGCATTTTTCCTGCGTTTTGATTTTTTCCCCCAATGTACCTCATATTTACATATAGATTGAGTATTTATCATTCTGCATTTTAAGGCAGATTCACTGTAGTCCACTTTATTAAACCATGTTGGATTTATGTATAGGCCTATTTAATGAAAAGTTGATGTAGGGAGTGTAATTCTTTGAACAAGGGAGTATACTTGGTATGTGGGGTGAATAATAATGCAGGAGCTGTGAACAAGTGAACATGTAAGTCTTTGGTGTGGTTTGGTCAGTTATTTATGGTTTAGTGTCCTTTGCACGTCTACTCTTGGTAGCTGCATTTTTCCACCAATATCATGTGATTAAGCATATAACATATAAATCCTCAGTTTCTTTATCCTTCTTTAAAAGCAGATGGAAGTGACATAGGTCATTACACACAAGCAGTAATATTATCCAGTCTAGAGACATAGTAACCATTAGCACAGTTGAAAGAATATTTTGATTTATTGGGAAATAGGTTCATTTCCTTTTTAGATAAAAATTATCATGATCTATTAATGATGAAGCTACACCCAAGAGGCAGTTAGTTTAGCATAGCTTAGCATAAAGACTCGGAATATGGCGAAATAGCAATCCTTGACCTGTTTTAAGAGTGCAGCTCCACTGCTTGCCAGAGTACTTCTATTGTTGCCTAGCATAGCATAGCAACCTCATGGTGATGCCAAGACTCCAGCCGGTCAATGCATCCAGCCAAGAGATCGTCCAGATCTTAACTATAAACTGTATAAAATACTGACGTCTGTTATGTCACCCATAGGTTTTTGAAGAGTCGAAATTAAGGGTGTGGCTCCTGTTGTTCTGGCTGACGCCATCTTGGCAGTTCCTGACTCCTTGCTGAGATGGGCTGAAGTGCAAAACTTCCAACTTTAAACATAAATGAAATGGGGGAATTAGCTATAGACACCCAGGATAGGCTGTAAGGAATTGCAATTATTGGCACTTATGCATTGGCTTCAATTTTCAGCTCAAGAGGTTGTAGCTATAGCACATTAACCTCTGTTAAGCTTCTTCTTTTTAAAAAAACAAAAAAACAAACACTTTTGGTGTTTTTTGTCAAGGGTACAGGGCAATTCTAACTTCCAGATTGACTGACAAAAACATGTCATCCCTGCAACACTCACAGCCAAAGCTATCTGTTTTCCCCTTCATCTGGTCTTTATGCTAAGTTAAGCTAACTGGCCCTTGACACCTTGAAAGTGGATAAGTATATTTTCTAAAAATGTAACAAAATAAGACTTTTTTCCCCCTACTAGATTATGGCCAATAAGAGAAATGACAGTATTGTTCATAAAGGGCACTTTTTACAAACAGATCTGGCTTTGCATTAATTTCTCCATGAACACCATCCACCTAATTGTTTTAACCCATGTTAACTCTATCACTGTTCTCTAATACTAAGCCTGTAACTCAATGTAATTAGACTGGATTATTCATTAACATACTGGACCCTGGGAGGTCTTTAAACAACATATGACAATTGTAAAATAAGAAAAAAAACATGTCACTAAAATGTGTCTTTTCTGATAAATGTTGGCCAAATCCTTTCAAAGGATGTCCTCAGTATGTACTCGCAGCCTTCCTGGCTGGAGACTAGAGGAATCTGCAGTTCTTTGTTCGCGTGCACCATCAGGTATGAGTGTGTTAAGAAGACTTTACGTCGGGCTTTTATCTTCCAGTCACTGTGGCTTCAAGTTGACAATGGCTGAAAACCCAGTAGGTAGTGAATGGAAAGGCTACCAGGACAAATGGTGCACCGCAGGCTGGAATGTTGAAAAAAAGAAAGAAGAAGATTAACAATAGGGGTAACATAATGTGTGCAAACAGTTTGGCATCCTACAGCTTTGAATGTTATTTTCAGTGTGTAAGGTTTTGGTATTTCTTGCCCAAACCTATAAGTGTAGGTTTTGCACTAGACATTCAGAGAGTATTCTACTTCCATGACTGCCAGAAAGAGTTAAGCACCATCCCCACCACACCTACCCCTCTAAATAAGACCTTAATGAGACTTTGGATTCAGTTCAATGAAAGGGACAGATGTTCCCTCGGGCCAGATGAGCTGGAAACCCGGTGACAGCTGGATTCAGACCAGGTAACCTGCCTTTGATATTAGCAGAACCTTTCCTCTGCAGGTAGCTGGCCTTGGCAGACAACGTGAAGTCAATCAGATGGAAGAACAGCCCTTACCTTTGTCAGATCCCCTGCCAGGACACCGTCTGCACCTTTCCCAGGGTCAGAGCAGATGCAGGATGATTATACATTCATCCTTGCATGTGCAGCGATGATGCAGTTTGCATATCTCCAGATGAAAAGTGATTTGTGAAGAGGCCTCCGGTATGTGATGTCATTTTGAGAGACATGCTGTGATCTGCTGCTCTTCTTTTAACTTAATCCTCTTGCCTACATTTGTTTGAATTTTTCCTCATTCATGTTTTTTTTTTATTACATGAGGGTAATATCCGCAGCACTGTCCCTTGAGTAACATGATTTACTGTGACTTGTACAGTAGAAGCTCCAGTCTTGCCTGTGGGGTTGCGCACCATTATAAACTGAGAGAAGGCTGAAGTTTTGCTGATGAGAAACAGCTGTTGTCTAAGCTACCTGAATCATGGAAATAGGAAAAAACACTTTGGCAATTTTCAACCACCTGCCTGAACATATGCTCTTTTTTCAGCTACTAGCACCCTGCAGAGAAACAAAAAAGTGTGCTCTATGACAGCAGTCTTACTAATACATACTAGATACTAGTTTCACTATGACGTCCTTTTTCCTTCCTATAACATGTTCATGTTTTCCACACTGTGTTCGTGAGTTTAATGGATTGTCCATTTTAATTTCACTGACTTCCCTGCAATGGTTTCCAAGTGGCAGTTTTGCTTTAGCATGTTGTCATTGAGACATTTCCAAAGCAAACTTTCCAGTCATTAATTCCGTTGCCATGTTTTGTGTGAGGGATTGCCAGTCCAACCACCTCTATGTGTTATGCTGTAATTAAAGAAGTGTTTGAACACGATCTGATGAAGAAAAGTGTTTGGATACACAGGAAAGGAGATGAGGCATGGCAATCACAGCTGAAGAAAGAATTACATTCTTTGACATCGAGCATGTCCTTCACACTCACTCTGCTGCCAAGTTAAAAGCACTTCTGGGCGCATGATTAAAGGTTGCTTATAGAACAACATGAGCACAGCACATGCATTTGTTTGAGGAGAGAGTCCTTCCGTAAAAAAGCATGACAAAGCAAGACTGGAATGTTATTATTGTACAGGAATGCTGTTTCTTTGCTGTTGGCATTCGACTCCGAAATGAGGACAAGTTGCTATTTCTGGTGGAGTACGACGCCATGTCATTGTGCCAGGCTACAATAAGCACAATCCCCTCTGAAGGTGACACGTCATGGAGGTTGGTGGCAACAATAACCTGGTGTCCTAGGACATACAAGGCTTGGACGCAATGGGAAGTGATCAACCTTCACGCCTACACAAAAGAGTCACACAGTTTTATACCCTCTGATATCATTGTTTAGGTAATAATTTGACATTTTGGGAAATATACTTATTTGCTTTCTTTCCAGCAATTAGATAAGAAGTTTGATAACACACAGGTAACTGTCAGCTCAAGCTATAACCCACAGCTCATTACCCACTGCGCAAAGAGACGTCCAAACGACGTCTATTCCAAGTAATTTTTGCACGTCTAATTTTGGTCCCCTCAAGGTGCAGACTGTTACTCCAGACGACGTCTTTCTTTCAACGTATACTTGACGTCCATTTACGACGTCCACAGTACCGCCGTGCAGGAGCTATTTCTAGTAAAAATATGGTCGTTGTGGACGTCTTTTCTACGTCAAATTATAAACTCATTTTAGACTTTTTTTTTTACTGTACTGCTTTAGTTCCAATGCATAACCAAATGACGCTACAGTAAAATTAGCTGGTACAGGAAAACAGGTTCCTACCTTCTGGACACGATTCTACAGTCCGTTAATAATAAATCACAATCCAATCCGGACTGTTTTTTCACCCATTTTTTATTGCACACATGTCAGTTGACAATATCCTAGGCTACTAAACAGCAGGCAGCATAAGCCTCAAGTTAGAAAAACAGTGTTATAAAAATAAAGGTACAATACAAGTATATATACATATATATATATTATCAATAAACCCTATATACCTGTATATATATATATATATTTATAGATCTCTTTCTGTGTCAAACTTAACAAATTCACATGATGAAAAGAAATCTGGCCCTTTCTTTCCATTTTTACACAACTGGTTAATTTTTTAACACACACATTCCCTTTGTGTTTTTTTTAAATTACTATTAATGATTTGTAAGGTTTTTTAAATTAGTATTATTATTTATGATAAGATGCACAAACACCGAGGACAGCAACTACAGTGTAGAACATGTAAAACAACACTGTCACAGAATCAGTCCTGATGGCTGTGAAGCCCCCCTCCACTCCTTTGCGGTGCATGCTTCAAATGCTCTGAAGCTTCTTATTTGTTCCTCAGTGGCCAAACTGTCAAACTGCATGACTCCATCTGCAAGTACATAAAGACAAATAAAGAAAAAAGTGCTGGAGCCGCGGACCCATAACCAGCTGTAACCGACAAATAAAGCCTTGACCGGTAAAGACGGCCGTTCTTGTGAGGTAGCTCGATGCTAACTTCGATTAGCGTTAGCGGTTAGCATCCGCTGCTAAAACCCGCGGCCGCTTCCCAGCTCAACACAATGGCCCTCCTGCTCATTAACACCGGAGGCCTGTTGCCGGTAACGGTCGTGTAACGGCCCACGGCTCCAGCGCTTCACTCAATGTATTTATTTTTCGCCGGTTTCGTTTTACATTAAACAAAATCGGCCATGTTCAAAAGCTAACGTTAGCAGATGTAATGCTAATTGTTGCAACAAAAGGTTTGAGGTATAGTAACACAATAAAGCTAAAATGGCAAACGCTATAAATACACAAATGAACATAAAATTAACTTATGGGTCTATGGGCTGACCGAACTTACCTGCAATTTAGTGGATGCTGATTTTTCGGATTGTGTAGGTTGTTGTAGAGGTCGAAGGTGCACAGAGCCAAGCGGACGTTTGAATTTCACCGGCTCTTATGATGTACCTTGATGACGCAATGCCTCAGCCAATCACAATGGCGTTGACTGTAGTAGATCCTGTCATCTATTAACACATTTCCCAAAAATGTCAAACTAATCCCTTAATATGTTAAGAATGGGGAAAAAGGTATATCAGTTTTCAATAACAGATACCAGATGCCAGTGACAGGACCATAAAACAGCCACACATTTCCAGTTCCATAACTTATCACAAACATTATCCAGCCCCTGTAAACACTAAGGCACAATGAGCTAATTTATTGAAGCAGGTTCAAAAAATAATGATGTGTTTTATTATATTTTATGCATGCAAATTTATTTTAGAATAAAGCCACTTTTAGCTCTGTCCTCTACACCACTCCTGTCACATGCAACTCCAAAAGGCTAATTCTGAGTAAACAGGACAGGAAAATTATTGTTTGTTCCCGTGAAATTGGTTATATTTTCTTTGGAGCGATACACAGACAAGTTCCTGGCTTGAGACCACGATACAAAGCTGTGTGGGTTTAGACATAGCAGAAAGCAAGAGAGGTTGTCAATACAGAGGAGGCAGTGAAGAGGCTTTTCCAGGTGAAGCTGTTTGCACTGAATAATTAAATTTACAGTGCAGTGTATTCACAAGATTCTTGGCAATTTAGCATTTTTTTGTGCATTGCAATTCTGTGGATTTCATCTGAACTTCCAGCTCCTTTTCTGTCTGAAAATCTGTAACATGTTGTATCCACACATCCTTTTTAGAAGGGACTTTGAGAATGTATTTCCTTTCTTTTCCCTGTGACACTGGCTTTGTCTGCCTTTGCGCAGGCCTGACGTGTGGAATGTATTGTGTGACATTAAGTTTTCCATGGCTTATTGCTTTCTCATGATGGTATGACGGTTCTCTAGTGTTGGCCTGCTGTCTGCAGCCGTGGTGGTCCTCTTAGCTGCCTTGTCCCTGCCATTGTCAACCACAATCTCCACCCTTTCACACAGATGCGTGGCACCTCTACCTACTCCCACTAATCTTTATGCACGATTCGTCCAGAGTGGGTTCATAGCCATCTTTGTTCCTCCCACTGCTGCCTCTCCAGAGCAAGAGGCTCCGCGCATTCCAGCAGCGGCTGGTCATTGAGTTGTTTCCATTGAGGCGAGAGAGCATGGGTCCAGCTCTGTGTCTCCGGACTGATGGATGGCCTGTCTGACTTTATCTGAGCAGGACGGACGCTGCGCTGGCTGGGGCCCAGAGATTGTCACTCCTGACTTCTTTATCAGGGCCTGACTTATAGAGCTGTCATCCTCTTAGAGCGAGGTTCCCAGGCACCTCGTCCTGCTATCCCCCCCCTCCTGTCTGTCATGCTGCCATCCAGGGACCTTGGCCTGCCCGCTTGACTGGCCAGACGCCTGCCTCCCACCCACCCAGGGACAGATACATTAACAAACTTGTCTTGATTCATCAGCTCCACCCTTGGGTGTTAGGCAGTCTGTTGTAAGAGCGACTCTTTTGCCAAGTGGTATTAACTCCAGATGAGGCGTGGATGTTCTTATTTTGGATATAAATAGACTTTGATTGTGGACATTATTATTATGCAACTACAAGATATCCACTATCTTCCCCTTATTGCACCTACTCAGAAGATGTTCAAACACTTATTAAAAGCACTGCTGATATGTTACAAACTCTGAATGAAAGAAGGAAAAAAAAAAGACGGCAATTTTTCAAACATCCTCTCAAAGGCTGAGCCCATGTTTGAGCTTGCCATGAAACCACAGTGGAGTTCCTTCCTTATTCTCACTTTGATGAGCCATTGGAGAGCTTGGGGGAGAGCCAAGAGAAGTCTGGGGCCTCTTGCACATTCTGATGTTTTGTTTCAAACAGAGCAGCTTTTGTTCAACTGTCAGAAAAGGAGCGCTTCACAGTGTGTCGGAGTGTGTTTAGTAACCACAAACACACGGCATGTGTTCATTTATATTATTTCATTTAATTTTTTTTCTTTCTTTTTTTTTTTTACAGAGGTTGTATGGACACAGTAAGACATGTGTTTCATACAGTTTCCATGGGTGCATGTCGCCCCTGGGTGTCAGTCTGTGTCTAATAAGTATCATTAAGTTTAAAGGTTTAACCTCAGGATGGCTTTTAGGACACGCCAGAGGTTGAAAGATTAGATTATCATCTCCAGATCTCACCTCTGACTCCTCTCTCAGTCAACAAAATACAACACCCTGGGGGGTTAGAATTTGAAATAAATGTATTCTTAGTATTGGGTGTTTCCTGTAACTAGACTAGGCTTAGTCCTGTAGTTAGATTAAATCTAGCTATGCTGTATGTGTTTTTTTTTGCATTGCTCAAAGGACTGCAATGTTGGTTGATCAGTTGCTGCTCCACTTTGGTCCAGACTGACGCATCTTAATAGCAACTGACTGGAGTGTTGGACTGACTGTCAATTTCTCTGGAACACCCTAATGCCAATCCTAATGACTTTCTTGATCCTTGACTTTACCTCTAGCACCACCATGGGGTTGATCTTTTTGCTTTTATCACAACTATTGGATGGATTTTCATGAAATTTGGTACACAAATTCATGTCCTTTTCAGGATAGATTGTTACTTAGGTGATCCTATAACAGCGACATCATCAGGTCAGTTTAAAAAAAAAAAAATCAATAACCACAAACCTGCGGAACCAATAACATTTTTACCACCCTCACCTCACGTAAACTTTAGCATGTTAGCTTTGTTATTATGAGTATGTTAGCAGGCTGTCCTGAGTCTGTCTGAGCTGCTACCGTGAATGTAGCATCTGCTATTACCGAGTATGAAGTTAAGACCCTCAACATTCCCACAATGAACAAATAAAGTAGAGTCAATGGCATTTGCAATAGACAAAATATTAATGGCTGGTTACCATCGCGCCAAACATCATGATTCAAAAGCCTACTGTCTCAGTCGTCAGTCCTGACAATTCTGGAGATGTAACCTTAGGCAAGACTGGGTGAGTAGGTGAGAATGGACTGTTAATGTTATAGTAATTAATATCCAACATACATGGTCAAAAAAGAGAGTATATTAACAACAATGATATCATCATTCATCGCAATGTTTCACTGCGGACATCGTGATATGTCAATTTGGTAAACATTGCATCACCTTATCTTTATCCATCAGCTTTGGCGCAAGACAATGTTGTTTGTTAAGTGTCTGAAATCTCATGACCATGGACAAAGGAAGAACAAATCTAATTTTTGAGTGGACAGGGCATGGCCTTGGCATAGGTCTGTGCTCTCCAAGTGCCCTGCTAGTTTATATTTACTGCTGAGGGTCTACTTTACCGTAGTTGTGAATGAGAGCAAATGAGAAGGTGTTTTGTACACAGCATTGGTCTTTATTCTATTATGATGTGCAGGGATGCTATAAACAGCTAAACATACAGCTTTATCTTTCTCCTGGGGGACAGCAGCTCAGCGATCATCAGTACTTTGCATTATTGCTGATTGTGACCATCAAACCTGAGACAACAGGGACTCGTTAAGACCACTCAGCATTTTTCATCCAGATGTCAGCGCATAAGAGCGCATTCAGAATAATTTCCCCAAGAGGCTTTCATGTTGAGAGTGCAATGACTGTAGGTTGCATATGAGTGGTTGTATCTGATTGAGGGTAATCGCAACAACAAGGCTATTTTTCTGCCACAGATTGTGTCAAGCGTGTACTTGCCCTGTATGTGAAAATTAAAATTTCTACCTCCCAATATTTGTGGTGATCTGTCATCAAATGCCCACAAGGCATATTTTCTTCCCTCAATATTCAATGTTAAACCCATTTCAAAATGCACTGGATGGTCACTGAAATCGTCCTGCTTGATGTTGGTTTACATGTCAACCAGCCTGGCAATCGTCAGACTAATTCACAAGTAGGTGTTATGTAATCTGGGGTGCTAACAATGGGCGCCTGTGGATTGACCTGTATTCAATCAGAACAACAAAATGTGTGATGTATAACTGAGTGACACATGCAAGTTGGGGCAGTGCTTTGTCTGTTTTTGAGCGGGAAAAACATGATGCCTTGATTACAAACTTAATAAAACAGTCACTAAAATGTGTTTTGGGTTTTGAGGAGAGAAATAGGAAATGCAGTAAAAGAACCTTGATTCATGTTTGATCAGTGTTTTACAGGTTTAATCTGAGTTTCGTGATTGGCTCTGAATGCCAGTCATTGTATAAAACCCGCCCCATATTAGATAAATGGTTATGATTGGTCCGTCCACGGCCAGGAAGGGTTGAAATCTGTCTGAATGAGAGAGTGACCAGACATGTCCACCAGAGCTCATAAAACAAGATTGGCAGATTTGTCTGATTCCAATGCTAATGTCAACCAGTAACAGTGAACACAACGAGCAAGCCATGATCACTCAGAGGTCTGTGCTGTTAGGTCTCCCAAATATCTGACTGTGGTGTGCTACTGTGAAAGTGTGCTGTTGCTTAATCAACTGGCACAATGACGTTTCATATATCTAACTTGATCTGTGGAGCACAAATACAAATATCTGATCATGTTCAGTCTTGTTCACTTGTTTGTGGGTCACTGGGCAATTTCATTATCATGCATTTATAGATACACTTTGACCCGTCCTGTAAATTTGATATACACCACTAGATTGGATTTTGACCATCAGCAATCAAATATACTGGTAGCACTCCAGTAATAAAGTGAGAATGGGGCACAGAATGGGGCCAGTGTGTCAGCCAGAGTCATCTGGAGTCTTTCCTGCCCCCCCCCCCCCTCCCCCCCCAAACACACACACACACACACACACACACACAGCTCTGCTTTCCATCCAACCTGGATCATATGCCTTTAATAGTGTGTAATCTCTTAAGGGGTGAGATTTATGTCCTCCCCCTCCTGAGTCAGGGCCAGGGATATTTGGGAAGAGTGAGCAAAGGCTCCTAAGGGAACAACTGCTCAACCTTATGTAAATTTGCGTGAGAAACACTACAAATAAGGCACTTATAGTCCTGCTTGACCTCTGTACAACAAAACTCTATTTAGGAAAGCTTCTTTACTATTTTCTGTGCTGCCCTTTCACATTATAAATATCACTGTGCAGGTAAAAAGAAAAAGAAAAAGGTAACTGATGTTGACAGCTTGGCCATAAAGCCTGCAGCTTATATAACCATTCTCAAAAGGTGTATTGTACCAGTTTGTTGCCTGTAATTGTTGCTGTGATGGTTCTGTGAAACTTGGTATTGTGTTAGATGATGGAATTTGTTTTGAGACAATACACATTTGTTGAAAGAGAAATGCACTCTGTTGATGTATGATATCTTCCTCCGCTGGGTCGATATTGCTCATAATTGTGATAGACTGGCTGCTTTCTCAATAAGCTGCTGTGTCACTGCCGCCTCAGGGCGCACAGGACATATTAGCTCTGGGAAATCAAGACCAAATGTAAGCCGAGCGAAGAGTAAGAAATCCTTTAATATCTTAGTTATTGATATGAGACATATGGGATTAATTTACCTTATGACAAAACACTTATACTTCAGTTATAGTCAAAGTAATTGGTAACATTGGTGTGTTAATGATAAGAGTTTTTAATAAATGGTGGATTGATAATTACTTACACTTTAGTTAATAGTTATTTCACTATTGTAAAACAATAAAATAACAATTAATAATGTTTTCTGTTAATTAGTTATGCTACAGTTGTTTTCATTATAACAGTTAAGTGTTGCACAAATTATAACATTTCATATATTATATTAAGTATTTTTTATTGATGATTTAATTAATCAATAAACATTGCATAGATAGATAGTCAATGATCAATAGTTGATTTGTAAACTGTAAGCATTATATATGTCTAAAAGCATAAATTATAAAATTATAGCAATACTAATAAATAGTAAACATTAATTATCATTTTATAGGTCGCTAAAAGTATATATATATATATATATATATATATATATATAAATATATATATACACACATTTGCGGTAAACTTGGATATTGTTTAAGATTAAAGTGGCATATTTACAAGAAAAAAACTTGAATATTCTCTAAGAATACATGAATTTATGAGAAAAGAGAAAAATTCCCAGAAAAAAACTAAGAAAATTGGCATCAAAGAGCCTCAGTTTTACTACTTTAATCTCAGAGAATATTCAAGGTTTTTTTCTCCTCCCCCAGACTCCATATTTATTGATTTATTTTATATGTTGTTGTATTATTAATAATGTAACTTAACTAAAGTTTATTTAACTATTATTTTACCAATTTTTGATGATGGGTACTATAAAGTGTTCTGCTGTGCTTAAGTCAAGAGAAAACTTGACTTCAAGCACAGCAGTATCTCTGTTTGATCAGCAGAACAAATGAAGCACTTCACATACTAATCCAAGCCAGCCTGTTGAGCCAGGAGAACAGTTATTGCAGTGTCAGCCCAAATACATCACTGCAGCCAAATATCTACAACTTTAATGCATCAACTTGTCCTTAATAGTGTTTCCCTGTGAAATCCTATCCTTTCTTTATTATAGCTGATGCATCAATCAAAGATTGCTTCATCTTGTGAAAGCAGCACAGTCATGATGAGCTTAAAGCTTATTGGATTAATGGTATGGGCAACAGTATTTATAAGGCTGCCATACCTTTGATGTCTCACCTAATGCACGCCTCATGATGAAGGACACACATCTATTAACTTCGAGGTGATGAGTTAAGTTCAAGCTTTTAAGTTGCTGCAGGTGTTGTAAGATGAAGGAAAGAAGCTATGTGATCATTGTGACTGATTTATCTATACTATGATTAACACTGGAGAGCAATCACTGTATTAGTAAGATGATGTCACTGCTACTCAAAAGATTAAATTACTTTATAATAATAAAAAAGTTATCTAACAAATTCAACTGGGTATAATAACTGTTGAGTGCCCGTCCCTGCAATAAAGTACAAGTGTCTTTCAGTGCAATCATCACTAATATTTTGTTGTATTTAGGTTGTTGTGACTGTGTCAGATGTTTCTATTGGCCAGAAACACTGAACACTTTATTGGAACATTTTTTCATCAAGCTGTGAGGGGATCAAAGTGTTCACCTCTTTGCCTGGAGCCTGTTATGGTTATGTTATGTCTAGTGCCCACACAGACACAATACTGATCTCAGTGAGAGTCAATGAGCCAAGATGAAATCCCATATTTTGTTTGCGTTCAGTAATCACTTCAGTGTGAAAAATGGAAAATCAATATGTAGACAGTCATTGAGTTGTTGCGTCATAGTTCCTCTCAGTAGAAAATATATATTTTTTGACTCTTTGTATTGACTTTCATTACTTTAAACCTTCATTCATTCATTATCCTTAAACATTTATCCGCACTCGGGTCGCGGGGGGCTGGAGCCGATCCCAGCTGACATTGGGTGAGAGGCGGGGTACAACCTGGACAGATTGCCAGACTATCGTAGGGCTGACACATAGAGACAGACAATGACACTCTCATTCACACCTACGGGCAATTTAGAGTCACCAATTAAACCTCACTGCATGTTTTTGGACTGTGGGAGGAAGCCGGGGTACCCAGTGAGAACAGAAGAGTCGAACCAGCAACCTTCTTCCTGTGAGGCAAGAGTGCTAATCATTACACCACTGTGTATCCCTACTTTTAACAAGACTCTTGTAAACTTCATCAAACAAATACATTATCAATGTGTTTATGAACATACAGGTGTCTCGACCCAATGCATTCAGTTGCAGTAGTTGCATGTTCAACCCTGGCATAAGTCTAATATCGCATGACATTTAAACTCAGACTCCAGACTGAAAAATATGACTTTACAAACCTGTTGATGCAGCTAATTTAGATTTTTTAAATATATTTTTTAAAGATTACTTTTTGGCATTTTTGCTTGATTAACAGGGAGAGAATGGAAGGGGGTGACATGCAGAAAGGGACTTTGGGTCAGATTCAAACCCTGGTCTCAGCCTTAGTGGTTTCACTAAGCTCCATCTATGCTAAACATCCATGTTCTCCATATTGTACTGGTATATTGAACAAAGCGCCAACCTTCCAACATTTCTATTGTGTAATAATTAATAATATCATCATTTGACACTAAGATATCTGTATAATGATAACACAGTGCTTTGTGTAAAGCGTAACTTGACTCCCCACCTGTTTGTGCGCAGCATATTTAGGCTGCGTGTCTGTCCACACATTTGACCCGTGTGACCTGGCGGAGCTCCCAGGCAGACAGTACCACCTTTTGCCAAGGTGACCTGTCACCACAGGCTTTTACACGAGCCTGCCCGTTGGTCTTACGTTGCCCAGGGGAGCTGTAAAAGTGTTAACACCATGCTCACTCTGCTCACTGGTATTAGAGAAAGGCCTGGTTACAGGAATAGCCACCTGTTCCCTTCTGGTCTGGGATGACTGCCCCGACTGTCCCCAAGGACCCCCATTCCTCCAACCACAACCACCGCAGTTACACAGAGAGGAAAGGCTCAGCACAACAAACACACCACTGTAGTGCACAGTACACCTCAATTTGTAGGCTGTCACTCAAAGTGAGTATTTCAGTGCAGCCAGTCAGGCCTCCAGCAGAAAACCATTTGCATAATGTACACAAACCCTTTGTTTTTATCAAAGTCAATGTTGATACATACAAAAACAATGTATAGACTCATACGAAAATAATCCCTCTCAACCATCACGTATTACCCACGAGTGTGTGGTGGTGTCTGTATGCGCAGAGATGCTGCCTGCTGTCTGTATTGTCTCTTTTCAATTTGGGGATTTTTCTGGCCATTAAAGCAAAGTAAATAGCAGACACAGCACTGAAAAATGAAAATATAGCAAGGTGAAATGCCAAGCAGACAAAAGCTAATTCCAAAACCAAAGGGAAAGTGTTTTTTTGTTTTTTTTTTAAACTTTTGTTGCGCCGGGGAGGAGTGGTCAAGTTTGAATGTTGTGTTTCCACAGATTCCAAAAAGTTGGGACATCGTCGAAAACGTAAATAAAACAGAATACACTCAAATATGCCAATCCTTGGTGACATAAAACTCTGAAAAAACAATGTATTTAACCTCTTAAACCCACCTGCCCACCTGCAAGTGGGTATTGCTAGGGGCAGAAGTCAGGTTAGACCAGGGTTCAAGCTTGTTTTTTTGTATCCAGTGTTATTTTGTTTCAGCCACAATCTAAACAAACACAACTGCAGAAACGAGAAGTTATTTCCTTTCAAATGAAGCCTCATGCATTTTGGCCTTACTGTTCTTCTGGTATAAGCTTTGGCTGAAAGTTTTTTTTCTGGTCTTACCCTCACCCTTCCCCTCACCCTAAACCTACCTGGGCAGGTGGGTTTTGTGTTCAAACTAACTTCTTTGGCTATAATTGATAGTGGCAGAGATACAGGGGGAGACCTGCAGGAAAGAGCTCTGAGTTGGCCCACTGCTTGCAGGGACTAAACCCAAACATATGATACCTTTTAATTAGAAGGCGATGCCTATAAAGTTAAATTGTTATGTTTTGTTTGCCAAGTCAGGGATTGGTTTAGTAATAAGTTAATTTTTGCAAGTTAATTAAAGTAATTTTAAATGTTTTCGAAGTCAGAAATAGCTGTTGTCTGTGGCTGGAAAATACCTGTGTGGTTGGTGTCACCACCCTCCTCCTGCTCCGCCACACTCACATAAACACACAAAGCTCATCATGTTTCACATGGACAGCTGCGACAACATACAGATGTTGGCTGAACCTCTGGCCATTGAAGCTCTGAGTTAATTGTTTCCATTTACTTTTCAAAATAAAGCTTGTGAACTGTGTTTATTTTATGCATGGTGGCTGATTATAAGGTTGCCAGTGAGTAATGTATATTTAGATGACTGACTGGAGACTAAAGCAGGATTTCCTGAGCGCTCTTGTTATTTATTATCTCAGTCTCTTAAGTGTGTCATTACGCTGTTTGTCAAATTCAATTATGGCTATATTATTGGCTAATTGTTCCGCTGTTTTTCCAGTTCAAAGTCATTTATAAGTCTAATAAATAATTAATCTGTATTTCATTGTTCTGTCATCACTGCTGTTTTTGTATGGACCTTTCTGGAAAGTATTATAAAGGAGGAAATGAAAACCAATGATGTAAGCAACCACACCTTATGTCCTTCTCTTTAACTTTTTTCTTTCTTTAAATTTGTGCAGGTACTACATGACAAATGATTATTACTTATCCTGTGTGTAGGAATCTGTCAAAGACAATCAAACCTTTAAACTATCAACTATCACATTGACAGTGTTCTGGCTCCAGAGTGGCATTCTCTTCCTATTCTGTGGTTTCTGTGTAAATAAAATGGATTTCAGGGCCGAGGTGTGAGGGAAAGGGTGCAGTCCATTTTAGATCCCAGGGTCTGGGGCCAATGTCATCCTTACTGCAGCTGTTGGTGGAGGCCTTCCTTTATAGCCTATTACCTCACCATAACCAGGGTTATGAAAATATCATCACTCTTTATGCGTGTGTGTAAGGACAGAGGGTGGCGCTTGACTCGGTGCTAAATTGAGAGTAGTGATGGATCCTCGTGGTCGCCACCAGCTCACTGTGTCACTTCTAAGAGTTAGAAAGCTTACAAAGAAACAGTAGAGCACACTGATTGGTCAAACACAGACACCACGGCAACTACAACCTCAACTCCAAAAATGTTGTTCCTTTGTGACATACATTCAACTGAAACCTCTACAATATGTTTTATGTTCAAACTGATAAACTTTAGTTTCTGTTAATTCTGAATGTGATGCATTATGTATTTATTTATGTCTTACACAACGTCCCAACTTTTTTGAACTCTGGGTTGTAATTGTGTTCAGTTTCCATTCACAAATACTCCTATCAGGACAAGAGGTGGCATTTCTTGATGTTTATTAACATTAAAAATGTGTTTTACCTTAATAAAAAGCTTTGCTTTTGGCTTTTCCACTAGTAAAAATATAATGTGAGAGAGCTGTGCACAAGCTGAAAGCATGACAGAGATTGAGAGTGTGAAAGAGAGTCAAGAGACACAAAAACTTTATGCTTTGAGCTTCATGGAAGTTACACACTAAGTCAAAGATAAATTACCATCAAACACTCGAGAAATGTTCTCTTTGATGTTTAAGTTGGATGTAATGAATAGATGCAGAATCATGCAGGGTGTGTGTTTTTCCTCATGCATGAAAATGCATTTCAAATGCCATATGTCATTGTTTTAATTAGCCTCATCTCAACGGTTCCACAGATGCAGCGTATAATACAAAAATTATAACATAATGTCATATGCCCAGTAATTCATATCAACTTACAAAAAACAACTTAAATATCATTGGGCATTTTTTACTGAGCTCTTTAAGACATTTAAATTAAAAGCAATAAAATGTTTCTTTGAAAAATATAAAGTCTAAAGTTGGAATTTTAAAAACATTGAATCAATATTTAGTTGATCATTGAATTAAAAAAAATCGATCTATATAAATATATCATTACAACTCTAGCTGAAACAAGTTATTTGCTTTTAGGGAAACTGTAATAATAATACCCAATTCCAAACAAGGTGACTGTTAACATTGCAGAATGCAATCATTTTCTAATAATTTGTGACATATATTAAATTGTAAACTGTACAAAACCAATATATTTTGTGTTCAAACTGATCAACTTTTGTTTTTGTAAATATACACACGCTGTTTTCATTATTTCAGATTTAACAGCCAAACAGTCCAAACAATGTTTTACTTTCATTCTTCATCACCATCATGCATGAAAAAAACACAGGGTGATTACCATTTCACAGGACAGCTATTTCTCCTCTGTTGACTTTCTATTCTTCACTTTGACATCACTTGTTGAAAAGTTGATGTCATTCCCATTTTCTTTTCACACTCTCATTTTCCTTTGTCAGTGTAATAAATCAGTGCCAAAACCCTCCACACAGCACTCTGAAAAACAGCTTGTTTACTCGTTCCGAAAGTGTAGAAAGTAAGTCTCAAAGGGGGTCTGAGTTGCTTTCTGTACGGAGGTAATTATGTCAAAACAGAGGTTTTTTTCCCCAAAAAAATTATCTTCCAAGTTTTCCAGCAGCTGTCTGGGGCAATTATGGCTCTTGAATGAGAATGAAAAGGAGAGAGAGCAAAAGGGCCAGGAGTCAGATTTAAAACAGAGATGCGTATGACAGCTACGATATGCGCCTCGTGAAAAACTAGCATCCATTAGTTATAGTGCAGTGTGAGAGTGTTCGCCCCACTTCTCCCTGGAATGAGTCTTTGAAATCTTTTTAAACGCTCCACATCCTCACCTCCCCTACTAATAAATGTCAGTAAGATCGCCTCAATGTGTCTCTCTGTGCAGCACACGATTGTCCTCAACCGCAAAATTATAGACTTCAAAACACTTTTTTTTAGAGAATTTGTATTGCACCACGGTGGATCTCGGGGTTCAGTAAGACTTTAGTGTCAAACCTCTAATGTCCTGTCGGCAGCTTCCACATAAACAACAAGAACAGGCACGTGGCCTCGCGGCACAGTCGGGCATAAATTAGACAGAGGTTGTGATCTGGGGCCCTGACGCCTGTCAGCTGTGGGACTGAATGTGTGCTGGTGGAGAGGTGAGTTATAGTTTGTCCAGAGGTGGAGAGGGAGAGGGGGCAGACGATGCTAATGACTATGGACTGGTGTAAGTGTGTGTAAGAGTGTGTGAGTGGTCATTTTTGGTCATGAAAGGTCAGCCTCTATTTATTTCAGTAGCACAAAGTTTGTAACTCGAGTAATCCCCTGTTTATTCTAATGTCTAACATAGACACTTAAATTAGGATTGGGAGATCAGGTCTACCAAATTGTCATGTGATGATGTCAACAAACCTCACAATGACCATGATGTCATCAGCAAAAGTTATCCAAACTACTCAGATCATATAGGGGCTTTACCCGCCATTAAAAATAAAAAGACATCTGCCATCTTTTTAATTCTTCCACCAGAAATTAGTGCATTCTTAAAAGCTAAAATTAGTTTGAACACATTCTCTTTTAGTTTAGATGTGTTGATAACAGCCCTAGTTTTCCTTATTGAAAATTCTTAAAGTATGAATGAACTCTCATGCAATTCTATTGGAAGAAAATATTGACATGACAAAGTATGTCCATAACAGTGGCCAGTCAGTAGTCATGTTTTCATCAATTCATTCCTGTGTGCATTTTCAAGATTTGCATTAAAAAAGCTTGATGGAAACACGAAAAATGTATAAAACTGTTGTATGTGGATGGATCGAGATGGTTTTTGTATTATGTTTTTTTAAAATAGTTAATGCACTAAACAGGAGATGGAAAAA
This sequence comes from Centropristis striata, assembly GCF_030273125.1. Classification (NCBI taxonomy): domain Eukaryota; kingdom Metazoa; phylum Chordata; class Actinopteri; order Perciformes; family Serranidae; genus Centropristis; species Centropristis striata. The sequence continues at coordinate 19,432,689 of NC_081519.1, read as the reverse complement.
CATTTTCCTAATAAGTTCTGATGTAGCAAACATTTAACTCATGACTGATGTAAGTTGCCCGATTTAATTTAATTCCTGTAGACTTCTCTCAATTTTCTCGTGTGAAAGTTGTCCGATTAGAAACTATTTTGTTGTCGATTTTTTCTCTCTCATGCAAATCTCTTCTTCTACTGCTGTTTACTGACATATTAGCCTACAGCAATACATTACATTGCCATCTTCAGACCAAAGTATGTTTATGCAGCTTTGTTTGTTTGCTCTAAACCAGTTGATGGAAATGTCCCTAATTCAGATTTTCTTTAATGCAACATTTCAAATTTTCGCTTCAAATTTGCTTCGACTTTAATGGAAACACGGCTACTGAGGTTGTAAACAAGCCAGCAGTTCAACCATATTACTCTATCTGAATCATCTTACTGTAACACAGCCTCATATCTTTGAACTGAAAAATTCAGGCATACATATTTCTATATACAGCTTACTAGCTTAACTGCTTCTTTCTAAGAAATATGAGCTGATAATTATAAGAGATTCCAGCTATTTCAGTTGAAAGAAAGTGGGTTATCTGACCTCGGGGCACTAATTCTACCCTTGCTAGCATGTGAATGCTTACTGTACATCCATCACCTGACATGGGATCAGTGTTATGACTTCAGAGTTGCATTACATGCTGGAGGTGCCGTGCTCTTGACTGCATGGCTTCATGTGGGGCCTTTTGTGCCACTGGGTCTTCTTAACTACCATGTACACGCAGTGACTGTAGCATTCCTGCTACCTGTGGACCGAAGCAGACAAAAGGACACTCTTCAACATGACATTATGAGGACATGTCTCCAAGACCACACACTCAACACTCCATAAGTCTCAGAAATCCTAGTCGGAACCACAATCTGATTACCATGTCCCTGCACAATGTGACATAGCAGTCACGTTATGTCACTGACCACATGGAAGCCAACCATGACAGTGTACTGTAATGTCATCATGGTGGCATCTTCCAACTGCATTATGTGAACACAAGTATAATAACTTCAACTCTTTAGTGTAATATGTGCATGATTCTGAGCAGCTCAGTGCCTCATGATGTTCGCCATTGTGAGAAACAAACTGAGTAAATTGGATCCAGCATCTCCCAGAGCCATCCATCCAAGCTGAGTGTTTGTCTGATGCACTCACTCAAAATGTTTGTTTTCATCACGATAAGACAAAACAAAAGATATGTATCTTTTTTCTCATGATCTCATCACAGTCCAAAGTGATTAAACATCTCTTCTTTGTTCAGTTTCCCCCTGGAGACAAAAAGGTTACATATTTTAAATCTTACCGTGCATCTTGATTGCAAAGACGGGGAATCCAGCCTTTCATCTTTTTTGAATGACATGAGGCAGACACCGATGTCTGTAAAATCAGCGTGTCTCTGTGGTGGTATGACAGTTCTACCCTGTCTGATTGAGTGTGTTTGTGTTTGTCTTCATCTAAACTCTTATCTTTCTGTCTCCTGGTATCATTTCAGTGGAGTGTGTTGCATGACAGTGTCTAGTCTTCTGAATCTGAGAGCCTCACAACAGCTGGATGTGTCACCACTTGAGAGTAGATGCAGATAAAAAGAGTAAATAAAAATAAAAAGAACATGAGATGTGTAATGTCTGAAAGATGATGCCTGAATACATGTACAGTACAAATCCATAGAGGCTCATTTGGAAAGACTTGGAGCCATAGTGATCCCATAATGTGATCATTTTGATGAATGAAATAATAAAAATATAACAAAACCAATAACATATTAATTTACACCATTAAGGAATGCTGGTGGTTAGCACTCTCGCCTCACAGAAAGACAGGTTGCGGGTATAAATCTGGCCTCTGTGTGGAGTTTGAATGTTTTCTCCGTTAGCATTTTTCTGGCTCCACAGACCAAAGACATGCATCTTAAGTTTGAAATTACCTGTAGGAGTGAATGAGATTGTGAATGGTTGTCTGTCTCTATCATAGACTGTATAAATAATAGATGTAGTCACTGTGACATCACTTTATTGACACATTGCCGTAAAAACAACAACAACAGAAAAAATGTCAGCCTCATGGTGGCACTAGGAAAGATCAAGTGTTGTCACTGTCTGGGAACCATGAATGTGTGTAAAAATGCAAGCAATCAAACCAATTTTGAGCAGAACAGAGTGTTGGACCATCCAACATACTGATATTCAGATCCATAAATCTGTGCCACTATCGCAGCTTAAAAAACAATAATAATAATGATATAAACTTAAACTTTAAATACATTATTTTCCATTTTGTGTAATGTTGATGAGTAATCATGGTCATAAACTTTTGTCAAAAGAAGACATATTTCTCTCCACACACTATGAAGTGAGAACACAGCTATGAAGTGAGTCTGTGCCACACAGCAAGGATAAACAAATCTCTGAGTTGAACCTAGTGGTGTATGAAATGTCATTTTGTTTGTCCCCTGTAACCTGTGATTACACACTCCAGAGCAAGGCACTGAACAGGACCTGTTTTCATCAAGCCTTTTCCTACATGGGCACTGCAATTTTCCTTTATTAAGCTTTAAAGTTAGAGAGGAAGAAGGATTATATTTCCCTCATATATGGGGACCAGTGCCAGGCATGACTAACTCTGGGTCATTTAAAGAGTTTTCACAGTGTGTGTGTGTGTGTGTGCACACAGTATGCATACATACAGTATATACATGCAGAAACCTGCTGAAACATATGTACATGGTTGCATGCATTAACACAATTATTTTCTTTCTCACAATTTGCAAAGCACTTTTGTTCGCTTTGAAAGCCTAATTAGGGTTGTCTAAAAACTGCAGTCACTCTAAGTTGGAAAAAAAAGTTTAATATCCAAGATACAAAACAAAAGTCACTTTGACCTTTTCAAACTGACAAGCTATTCCAGCCACACCCTGTACTTGACAGGATGCCAGCATTTCCCTGCCTTTTTGGAACAAATCTGACATGCTCTTATTTCTATGGCATTATAGCTGATAAAACAGGACAAAGAGACCTCCTGCTATTGAGAAAGGATGGATTTAACACCACATTTAACCCTGGAGTTTCATCTTTTAATAGATTTTTTCCATCTCTAAGCTGCTTAAGGAATGTTTGGGAGGAAAGGAATTTCAATTTCCAGAAATTCAAACCAACACAAGACATGATACGCTTCCCAACCCTCCAAGCCCCCCTGCTGGCTGCCTAATGGGCTCGGAGTGATTGACAGGATGTACTCACTCCTCTCAGAGTTCTCCTTGTTAGTATACATGGGTTTCTGCACATTTCAGTTTGAAATCAGGGTAGAGAAGTCATTCTGAGATTCTGATGTATATTTTTTATCTTTTGGCTACCTTTACCTTTTTGGCAAACTTTGTCCAATAAATATTAATGTATAAACTATACATACTGCATAGAATGCAGGTTTTACCTAGTGGATAACCATCAGGGTTCCCACGTGTCCTGGGCAGCCTGGAAATTGAAAGACTAGTTTTCCAGTCATGAAAAAGCCTGGAAATTAATTAAAATATAGATATCCTGGAAATTATCTATGTTGTTCTATAAACATTTAGCTGTGTTTTGGCCCTTCACTTGACTACGAATGTCTAGGTGCTTGTTTTGTTTTCAGCTGAGCTGCATGGTATGACACCTTTAGGCAGATGTACCAGAGGCGAAGTGGAAGGGAAAAATGCTCCCTTTTCATTTCAGCTCCCATGTGTTGCAATATTACTGTTCAAACAGATGAGGAGCGATCTAGTGGACATCAATTCCTTTTGAGCAGACTTTTCACAGAAGCCCAGTCAAATTTGGCCAGCTAGCTGACTAATATTGTCCTGACGGGTTTTCATCTGGTTTTGTAAGAGCAAAAAAGCTTTATTGAAATTGGGTTAACGGGCCGACGTCGCAACTGCCCAATATTTTCTCTTCTCAACTCGTCAGATTCAATGTTTTGTCCCAGCCTACATGTGGTATTGACACACATAGAACCCCTTTGCTTTGGGTTTGGACGTGTCAGGGATGATGTGTGCTTTCCGCTACTTACATGCATAGCAGATTTTTTAAATAAACTTCTGTGCTGACAGGAAATTGTTAACTTTAAGTAATAAAACCTAAGGTTTAGGTAAAAAAAAAACAGGGTTGGGCTTGGGGAAAAAAACCCCATAACTACCGAATGCAGTTCTGCAGATTGACTCCAAATAACAACATTGGCCCCATCCAGCTGCACTGCTGCCCACCCTGAGCCATCCTATTTGTATCACATGGTAAATGGACTGCACATGTATAGCGCTTTTCTAGTCTTAGTGACCACTCATGAGCTTTAACACTACTGACAGCACTCATTCAAGAAAAGTGTTGAACCATCCAACATACTGATATTCAGATCCATAAAGCCGTGCCAAGATCACAGCTTAAGAAACAATAATAATGATATAATAAAAGAGAAAATTATGGTTATAAACTTTTGTTAAAAAAGATTTTCACACACTATGAAGTGAATCTGTTTTAATAGATATTTTACACAGGTACACCACCAGTACAATTCTGCACCTTTTCATAAGTACAATAACATTACAGTGCTGCAACAGTCCAGTTCCCACACACACATTTATACTGGTGGCCGAGCCCATGCTGCATGGTGCCTCCTGCCACCATCAGTAAACCATTTATACAACTGATGTCATAGGACTGAGAGCTAACTGGGGTTCAGTCATTGCCCAAGGATACTTCGGCATGTAGACTGCCATGGTCAGGGATCCAACCACCAACCTCCCGATCAATGGGTGACCGTTCTACCGTCTGAGCTGCAGCCACCATCTGCTATTCTAAGCATCTAAATCGATCAGTGGAATGCCTGGTGCGCCCGATGGCTGTTTGTCTTGTGTTGTCTTACATGGAAGTATAATAAATAAGATAAGTTGAAATATTCAAAGGAACATACAGTCATGGAAAAAATGATAAGACGACCTTTGTTTTCTTTATTTTCTTGTTCATTTTAATGCCTGGTACAACTAAAAGTACATTTGTTTGGACAAATATAATGATAACAACAAGCTAATTAGAGTTTAATTCAAGAGCTGATATCTAGCCATTTTCGATGATTTTCTTGATGAAGATTTTGGTTATTATCAAGAAACGATGGAAAATGTCTAGATATCACCTCTTAAATTAAACTCTCATGAGTTATTGTTTTTTGTTATCATTATATTTGTCCAAACAATGTACCTTTAGTTGTACCAAGCATTAAAATGAACAAGAAATTGAATGAAAAGGGTGGTCTAATAATTTTTTCCATGACTGTATATGAGGGGGTCCCCGGTATGTTTTCTATCTGTGGGTCCTTGGCTGAAAAGACATTGAGAGTCTGAATTATATGTCCTGTATTGTCAAGGAAAACTTCTGGAAAGGTCCTAAATAATGAGTGAGAACCTTGGACCATGAAAAGATCAAATGTACAGATACTTCAAAGTGCTAAACGCCAGCTGTCTTCATAGCTTTTTACCCGTCTGACTCCTAAACTCTTCATGTTTAGCACTTCAGTTGTGTGTCCCTATTCTTTTTCCATCCCTTCTGTTTCACTGCCTGCTGTTGTCCTGCTGCAGATGTCAGTCCCAGGAGCTTTAGGGGCTCCACACTCTGTTACCTGCTGACACTAATCGACACTGAAAGTCTCCAGCCGCTACAAGACCAAACATCGAGCTGCAAAAAGCTTTTCAGGTCCCTCTGTTCGTCCATTTCTTTCCAGCTGACTGGACGTACACAGGACTGTTATATTCTCCTGTAATGTAGCCTACATGTCGGTGAACTCTCGGAAATTCTCACTATGTGCATGAGTGCATTGGAAACTGATGATTTTCCTACATTTTCTGCATTTGAGAGCACCAATAAGTCATTAAAATAGTTTTAGAACGTGCCGTGCATGTAAATACAAATTAGGATTTATGTATTTTCCAGCAAAAGAAGCAGTAAAATGGGAAGTTTTTAGCTGTTATTAAATGACAAATACTGTTTGTAATAAGACGAATAAACATAAATGGATGCTGCTTTCTATTATCTGATTATAGTTAATATCAGCTTCCCACATGACACAAACTGCTTTCATAACTGCTGAGCAAAGTTCCACCAGGGTCAAAGAGCGACAGCATGATTTGTGTTCCCACTTGGGACAGCTAACTCCCACTTGTCCAAAAAAATCCCCTTTAGTCTTAAACTTCAAAAAACACTTCAAAAAAACTTCCACAACAGTTGTAAATATGTCAGCGTTCACAAGCACCAGGGGAACAGAGACAGCGATCAAAGAGCACCGAATATTGTTGTGAAACAGGAGAGCTTGTACATCAAACTCATGTTATGTCATCGCTGTTTGGAATGATTTTGAGTCTCTGTTTACAAACACTGTGTCTCACAACCCGGGTCTATTAATCCGTATTTATAACAGCTGGCTTGTAAAAAGTCATTTTTGTCATCACTGAGATCAACATCAAGTCAACATGGGAACAAAAATGACGACATTCTGAATTAATCACTGATGAGTTGCAGCGTGACCGAAAGTTCACTATTTGTTTCTTGTCGTGTATGTGGAAATATAACTGGTGTGATGACAGAAAGTTTGCTAAATGATCATAACTCTTCATTGGGTATCATCAGCCAATTAAAAAACCACATCGCTTGAGTTCCCACAGATATTGTCTTCTTCTTTTTTTTTATTTTTAATAATATTTTCTGGTTTTATTATGCAATTAAACAGATTTATTTTATTACAAGTAAATTACATTTGGGATTTACAATGTAATATTGAATATGAAAAACTTTTGCAAATCCAAAAATGTTACTTATCTGGGGGAGCTTTATGGAATTTTGGAAAATGTTCTTAATAGTCAATAAAACCAATGACTGTAATGGGCCCTGGGGAACTGAAATATGATTATAAAGGATAGAAGCCCAGATGTTGTTCAACATCTCTGTACACTGTAATTACTGTAACATCTGTATAACCACTTCTAATTTAATTTGTACAATTTTATTTACTTTCATTTGATGCTTTCATGGAATAGAGTATTTTCAGCCAAGACTGACCAGTGTATTTATATGTAATGTTTGTTAGAATAAAAAAATGGGGCTACTTTTGCGTCTTTATTATGCAATTAAACATACATTTGTGATGAAAAATGTGCTATTGCAGATAAACATTGTTCACTTTGTTATTGGAAACTTGTTTGCAAATTGAAATATATTTACTTTGATCTTCGGAAAAGTTTTGTTCGCCGCAAAGCATTCTCATTAATGAGTTTGTATGATTTCCTATTCCTTTTACATAGGAAATGTGACAGGTGACAAGAGCTGCTTTACTGTCACATTGTTGAAAGGGGATGACTGATGTTGTACCCTACGTCATGAGCGACGTTTGTAGTTTATCAGGCACATGCAGAAGGGGCGGCTGAGGGTGCTGGGGAACCTGTAATTTTTTTATTTTTGTAAAAATATCAGTCAGATGATGACGTCACATGGTGAAAGGTTATGTCATGTGCCCTGCGTTATGCTAACGTTTGACCTGCTGGCTTCAACCCGCGACACACACGTGAGTTTCGTCAAGTGTGAATTATTGTCACGTTATATTTTTACTATTAGGGTTACACAGGGTCCCATTCAAACTGTGCATCGGTTGTGCAAAATAAGTTTGATATTATACTGAGTCTGTGTCTGTCTGAGTATGAACCTGTTGCTGTGCAGTGGTTGATGTTATTATGTGCTAAAGTTTGTTTGTCTGTACTGCCCTGCCAAGCCTAAATGCAGTTACTACATTTTTTTTTTTACATTACATTTTAGTTTTAACTAAAAATGAACTCCTTGATGTCTGTTTTATCTTGTGACAAAGTTTTAGATTCCAATTTTGCTTTATTTCAGATAATCATAAAAACTCAAAACCAAAGCTAAACTTTGACTGTGATACAGTGTAGTCTTGTATTTCTTCATTGTGTTGAAAAGTGAAGACAAGAATAATAGAAATTATAAGTTTATTTAATAGGGAAATGATTATCTAGATAGTGATTAAGTAAAAAAGTGAAAATATTATTATAATTATAATATTAAGTCTAAAACACACAAATCTTTGAATAGAATTGTTAAACACTTTTAACACAACATTGTAGTTACTGCACTCTGTTTTAGCATTACTATTAGAACCTTTTACAGCAAAGTAACTACATTTTTGGGGTCGGAGGTCAAATAAATCGTCATAATTTTTTTGCATAAAAATGACATCATCAATACATGTAGAAATAAGTGTCATATCACTTACCTACCTATAACCCACTTGGCTTGCCAGTTAAAAAACATTTTAAGGCTTTGTAGGGCAGTGTACACTGAAGCTGTTGTGTTGTTGTTGATGTCTGTAGACATCATTGCATTGTTTGGTTATTAATTAACTGTTAGTTGTGAATGAGCCTGTGCAGGTTTGCTAGAAGCTCTGAGGACATACTGATATACATGCATGATTTTTGATGTGGATATGATCTGCATATAATTTTTGTGTTCTTTTTAGTATTCAGTAGCCTACTGACCTGTACCTCTTAGCTTGGTAGTACTGTGTATATGTTGTATGCTAAGAAGCATGTGTAAGTCATGTGTCTATGATACACATTGTTAAAGTTTTATACAATTGGAGCCTAATTTGTCCAAGTAGAGCTCAGATAAGTGTGACAGAGGTAGAGCCATGTACAGTGTGTACCTCCTGCTACTACCTAAATGCTCCGCCTCTCTGTTCAGTCATGATGTGGTGAAGGAGCTCACATCCATAAGCACTCCTGGTAATTAAAAATGATTGACAAGCAGTTGGGTTAATTCAGCAATCCCAGTCTTGCATAAAATGTCCCCCTGAGCTGTTTTTGGGCCCTGGCTCCAGTCCACCCAGGTCCTGAGCACATGTGGCCTCCAGATGTGGCTCCTGGGATGGATGCGGTCAGGCACGTGGATGACTCTGTGAGGAGAAGCACTCAGCACAGATACAGTGGTTTAAACAATGACACAGTCACATTCCTCATGCCTGTCCCTTAAGGGACCGTGTTCTTGGCAAGAGTCTGTAGAGAAAGAAATGTAAGAGAAATGATTGTTGGCCTTCACATCAACCTTGCAGACGGCCGCGAATTTAGGAACTGTTCTTTACAAATCCACTGTCACATAATCATGCAGATTACATACTCAACCCTGGCTCGAACATCTTTTTAGTCATCATGAGCGATTTGTGCTGTATGTGCTTCTGCACATGCTCTTATAAATTAGATTAATATGGCCGAAATGTTAAATCCTCTGACCATAAGCTCATTAATGATGTAATGTAATGCCACCAAAGGCTTACGCTAGTCTTTGGCCACAATTCTTTACTACAGATTACTAAAAAAAATTAGGAACTGTACTCAACCTTTTAGCAAATAATGATCCAGTGTTGCTTTCTACAAAAGAGGTTATGTTGCTAATATTGTGGAATAGTGTAGTAATAATGTGTTTGTCATGGAGTCAATGTGGTGATAAACTGTACATACCAATAGATACAGTCTGTTTAAAAAAAAAAATCACATCTTTTTAAGTTGTGAGAGAAAACAAAGCATTTGCAACCATGCAAAAGAGTTGCTGTGTGGCTTTCTGCATGACATGTCAAATAAACTGTAAAAGAAAATGTTTAGTTTTAATAGTTTTATATTTAAAAAAAACCAAGAGGTAGAACCAAGAGAACACCATGCTGGCAGGATGAGGATGCAATGTGTGTAAATCCCTGAGTGACAGCACATCATCAAAATAAAAATAGTCTAATGTTGTGTAGTAATGTTTAACATGTGAACCTATGTTGCTACTGTCTCAAAACTGTGCATGAAATTCTGTAAAACAAGCAGGCTGTCGGATACTGATATTATCATACTATATGTTTAATTAATCAGATCTAGTCAGTTCAACACATTCTATTCTCTATTAGATTGTGATATGAGTGACAGTTAGCTACACTTATTGCGAGCTGACAGACAAATATGTTACTTCCTGTGACCCCTAGACCTCAAACTAAAGTCGTAACACTGTGCCTGGGAATCAAGAAAGTGATGGGAAATACTTCCTTAACATAAAATGGTGTTATTTAGGGTTGCACATCTCTCTGTGATAAATGATTCGATTCGCATCTAGATACACAGGTTACGATATGATTCCAAAACTATATACTTTATTTCACAAACTGATTCGATTCGAATCGATACAGTGTAAGAACGATACGATTTCATTTGATTATACGGTTAATATTTGTAGTAGATATTTTATAGTGTGTCACTCCCAAGTTTTATATTTTATTTATCTTGTGATTCGCCATGGAGTTAAAAATCTTTCTACATTCATAATTAATTAAAACAATGATTGTTCTAGAAGCTTTTTTTTTTTTGTCATTTTCATCAGTCCCACGTGAGGCTGATCATTCCTGAGTGTAGGTTTGATATGAGTGACATAATTTACATTTTCCCTTTATTATCTATTATTACCTAATACACAGCAAATTGAGAAGAGTTGAATTCTTGGTGTTAAACTAGACATACACTAGTAGAGTTAATTGTACTCTGGATAGAGTTAATCCATTATAATGAACTCTCAGTCGATAAATAGTTGTTTTCAAAACCGAGTGTAAAAAGGAAGTGTCACTAAATCAAACCTGTAAGTGTAAATGTTTAAATATTAACTCCGAAATTCTTACTCTAAACTCTGATCCTGTATTTCACAACTCAAGTGTTAACGTCGCCCCCCTACACCGTACAACACCGCTCTGCTGCGTGTCAATCGGTCTGCTGAAGATAGAGCTACATCTCAACTTTTAACGGTTACACTGTTCAGTAAGTAGCTACATGAAGCATCTGATAATGTTGTATTTTAATATTAATATTACTCTTCGGGCACCCGGTCATTTTGCAGTGGTGAGCCATGGTATCTTTACTCGTCACGCTGTTACTTACCACCCGAACACCTGCTAAATTGTTTTATGAGCTAGGGGTTAGCATTCATGCTGGTCTCACTGTAACATAAAAATTGAGTAACGGCAGTAAATGGTAAGTTTGGCTTGACGTTTTGGCTGTGTGAGACGAGTAATGCACTTTGTAACCATAGATATAAAACGTGATAAAAATGATGCTATGGTTCGGAGTTGCTAGCTAGCATGCTAAAGTGGTGCTAACGCTAGCAAGCCCTTCATCCAAAGTCATTTCTAAAAAATTTTGTTGTTGCGAAAATAACACAGCTCTTGGTGAAGTATAATATAATTTTTGTCAATAACAAACACACACTGTGAAATTGCGGTTTTGGACAGACTGCTCATGTTTACCGTGCCAAAACAGCACCATGTCTTTTTACTGGGTCACACCGAAATGTCACTATTATTTTGAGAGGGGGTTATATTTTTTTTTTATTAAGTGTCATATGGTTTATCTTGGGAGACACTTCAATGTCGGTTCCCTCAATGACATGAAAATAACTAACATTATTTATTTCTGTGTCTTATCTCTTTTAAATGTGTACACAGTAAAATCAGCATACCCAAATTAACACTGTAAGAGTTGATCTTAACACTTTTAAAGTGTCTATATGGGTCCACACCGCAGAGTGTTAATTTAACACTTTTTCGAGTGTTGGTACCTTTACACTGAGTTAGTGTAAATTTGACTCTTTTTGGAGTTAAAATTTAACACCAAAGAGGAGTTTCCTAAACAATAATGTATCACTTTTGAGCCAGTAGAAATGTGAGGCGCACACAGCTTGTTTCAAACGGAGAGTAAATCTGGGCTTTGCTTTCACTCCTGTTAAGTTTGGGGGAAGAGCCAAGTTTGAATGTTGTGTTTACAAAGAGTAAGCAACAAATCCTTCTTAGTTTTCCTTCAAAGATTACATTTTAAATTAGAATTTGCATTGTGGAGCTAATGTTGCTTGAAAATTTTTTTGAAAGAGCCTGAGATATCATGTGCTTTAAAGCACATGATATCTCAGGCTCTTGGTTTTGAAATTTCACTCACTGCCTAATATAGCCTGATTTGTGGATATATCATATCTATTGTATATGTTTATATATTAGATTCAGATTATTCAGCTCTCTTCTCTATTCAGTTCCAAGACCTCACTAAAATTGAAGGCAGACCATAATTTATGGGTGTATGTGTAAATGTGTTGTTACAGTATATACTGGCCTGTGATCTTGTGGTCCAGCATTGTTAGCATCCAAACACAGTTTTAAAGGAAAACATCCAGGATAAGATGATGAATCTGGAGTCCAGACCTCTGATTTGGTAAAGTATATGCTGCCATCAAGATATTTAGCTGTGGTCTGCCACAAGGAATGCTCTGCCACCATGAGAGTTTGTGGATTGAGGGTGATAGGATGTATTTAAGGTTAGATCTCACTAGACAGAGCGGTTACAAAGATCACAGGAGTGCAAAGAGGAGAGGAAAGGAGCCATAAAGACAAAAAATTAGAAAGAAACTGAAAGTTTTTTCAGAAGGTACTTGAGAATGATGTCTTGCTGAGCAAACATTAAAACATTCTTCACTGTTTTATACATTTTGGACAAAGATGAAGGAGGCTGCAGCAACTCAGCTGTCATTCATCCCTGAGATGAGAGCATAAAACGCTAAGGCTCTTTCCTCTTATTTAGACTTTGGAGTTTGGACAACTGGACAGCACTCTAAAGTCAGAGTTTGCAGCACTGTTTGATCATTTCTGACAGTTTTTGCGAACCCTGGAAAGACTCAGAGACATCCTCTCCACGTGGATACGTCCGTGTTTGAGAGAAAAGAGCGCACATATCTCTGATCTCGACAGCAGTCCCCGGAGAACAGGTTTTCATCTCTATTCCAGATAAATCTCTGAACAAAAACAAGAGATTCTGATATTCTTCAAAGGAGGCTGAGAAAAATCCATAACCCTACTGGGTGGAGCCTTTCATCAATATCACATGAGGATCTCGCAGTGTTCTCATGTGAAGCTGGCAACAGGGTTTTGTTTTTCTACTGCAGCTCTGACCACAGAAGGCTGCGTTTTTGAGCGGAGCTGTGGGAATGTGGCACTAGAAGACGTAGTGTGGACACTGAAAACAAAGTAGGTCTTGACAGGTTGAAGGTCCAGCACAATGAAGGGATTGTAGGGGTTGGACCACAGTTGCGGCTGTTTTAATTGGCTGAAGCTGGATGGCAGCAGTAACTTCTCTTTCAAAGATCAAAGATTCTTACATTACCTGCAGTTGGGGTCTTAATATTGGATGTATGGATAAAAAAAGTATATGTTTAGCCCTCTGGATCTATCCAGGTAATTTTGTACTCTACTGGATGAAACAGATGGTGGCTATTTTACTCAGTATTAATTTGTTCTCATTGTACTATGCAGTTGTAGTCCCCTTATACCACACAAGAAAAACTAGAAAAGTAGTGCTTTCCTGTAGTGCAATTTTCAAATTTGGATCAGGAGGAATGTAAAGAGCAGCAAAAACACTGGTGTAGTCTCTGGGAAGATAATAGGTTTGGTGTCTGTAGGCGCCATTTAACAATGACAACTTTTTATTATACTATTTGATTACATAATATGTTAAAGTACAAGGAGAAATACTTTTTGTTTAGTTTTGGAAATATTGTGGAATATTTACTGATTTATATTCACTGATTTATTTCCATTTAATATCTGTTTATTGCCATTCTTATCGACTCCCATAGTCATGTGACTTACCCCCAAAATCCACCGGGCCGGCTGCGTGTGAGCGTCGTGTCATCGCGAGTAAAACGCGCCCATTATAGTCAATGTATCATCTCAAAATTTGAATCTAATGACAAAATAGTATGCTTTATAACAAATCTTATGCTTCTGATGGGAAAGTTTCACATCCACAGGGTGAAGTTTTCCAAATCCCTCCCTAACTTTAATGTTTTCACAAGAGAATTAAAATGTTAATATCGAAACTTTAGAGTTGATGTCAAATTAAAAATGTGAACGCACTCTCATACACTTTAAAAACTTATTTTCAGAAGCCCCAGAATAATATAAAAGGAAGCACCTTATACCTTATGTGCCTTATTATGTTATTTTATTTTTATAAATTTAATTCTATAGATACTGTAACTGACATTTTTCTTTCTATATCTTGTTTATATACTGAATGCCTGTATTTCTTTCATTGTTAATAAAGATCTGAAAAAAAATAGTCAATGTATCAACCTCCATTGGCTCTGTAGTGCTCAGTTTCTTCTATTTTTGACGCTAGACGCGAGTAGCAGTCATCAAACTGGACAGAGAGTGGATCATTCTGACAGGAAGTCAGACAGAAATTGCAGTGAGAACCCAGTCTTTAAAAAAAAAAAAAAAACTCACCATGAGCAGACTCCGGGTCATATTTCACAGTCATACACAGACATAAACCTTGTTGTTGATGTAGCTTATAACTGTAATTTAGGCAGTAAATACAAGTACACAGGCTATAGCATACAAGGTATGAAACAACAATAAACACAAGTGAAATCACACAAAAAACATAAAAGACATTTAACTAGGAAGCCTACTTACCCATGGTAGAAGAGCAAATATACGAAAATGATCAAATCAGCAAGTAAACACTGTCCGACAAAAGGTAAACACCATCGTCTGAAAGGTAAACACTGTGGCGCACGCAAGATGTGCCGATTTTTAAACGCTTCCGGTGGGTGTTGGCGATATGTGGGACAGACCAAATACGCGAAGCTCACGCAACGCGCTGCGGACAGGCCCGGTGGATTTTTGGGGTAAGAGTCAGGAAGTGAAGTGTACTGTATTGAAGTTTGCTTCTGTTGTTCTCAATAAATGAGTGCGGCAGAGCGTCACGGTTGTTTTACTGTGTGCACATAGGCCACAAAGCTGACTCAACAAGTAAAAAATTGTCATGTCATCACTCAAGCGTGGTTATGCAAATAACTAAGTTTAGTAATGCAACACTTAGATAAGATACGTTAGATAGCCGCTACAGTGTTCTAATGTTAAAGATTTGACATCGTTTAAACTTTTTCGAACAATTTGACTACATTTCAGCACCAAACATCACCAATGCAAACATAGAGTCCGCGTCCCCTGGCCCTAGAGTCCTGCGCACCCTCTGCAAAGAACGTGAAAATCTAGGATTCCATGATGGAGCTACATGATGGAGCACATCTTGCAGGAGTTCCCTGCTCCATCAGTCTCAGATCTATTTAAACCATTCTCAACTCAACTCAACTCAAACTTTATTTATAGAGCACATTTAAAACAACCGGGGTTGACCAAAGTGCTGTACAGGTATCACAGTTGCAGGAAATAAGGTAAAAATTAAAATACTAAAATACATAAACACAATACAACAATAGAATAAAAACTAAGAATAGAATTAAATAAATTACAATTTTAAAATTTGAATAAAATTTTGTTTTTTGCCAGATGTCCACTTAAACTAAAGAAAAAGTGTTTTTAGGGAGGATTTAAAAAACCCCAAAAGACTCAAAAGATCCTGCAGATCGGATGTCCCAGGGCGTGTAGGAGCACGGGTTTTTGATTGAAACAGTAAAAAGCACAGGCAGATGGTCAGAGATACACACTGATTCATAAAATTTCATTAACACACACAGATAAATCATATAACAAAACGAATTCTAATTCTATAATGTGCCCTTTATCGTGGGTCTGGTTTTTAACACATTGAACAAGATTAAAAGACTCAATGAGGTTTAAGAAATCAGTGACCATTGGTCTTGATCCACAGCAGACATGAATATTGAATTAAGAAAATGATCGAATTTTACAGTGCCACCTGACAGAAAATCTGCAAAGTCACGGACGAAATCCTTATTAAATTTTGGAGGGCGATAAACAACCGCAAACATAGCAGAGAAAGAGGAGAGTTGTAGCTCAAAAGTTTGTAGTTCAAAGCTGCAGTAGGTAGCAGATGGAATGAGACGGCACTGAAAGCTGGATTTGAACACCGAGGCCAGACCGCCACCTCTGCCGGTGCTCCGAGGGGAGCTGAGGAATGAACAGCCGGGAGGAAGGAGTTCAGAAAACGGTGTGCACTCACCATCCCGAAGCCAAGTCTCTGTCAGGAGCATAAAGTCAAAATCCCGTGAGGTGAAGAAGTCATTCAGTAGAAACTTTTTGTTAACCAGTGACCTGGTATTTAGTAAAGCCATGCGAAGTTCGGACTAACCCCGGGATTCCACTGGATGCGTAACGACTCCGAAAGGGGTCCGTCTGCAACGGCTGCGTATCTCCGCAGTCCGTCAACACCCACCGGATCCGTCTGTGTCAGAGCTGTTGCGGACAGCGTAGTCCCGAGGATCTCGCGAATTCACGCCTAATCAACTGATATAACTGGAAGATTACATCAACATCTCCTCGTTGACTGGAGACAAATCCAGCGACTCCGTCTTAACGAGCGCTAACGAGGTCGGCCGGCTTGTTAACAAGAGCCTCTTGTTAACAAGCCTTAGCGATCTCTGTTTGTTTACAACAAGCACCGGAGTGAGCGGTGTCAGTGGGGTGAAAAGACGAGTGAAAACCTCTAACCTGTTGATTTCAGGTCTTCAAGTTATGAAATACGATCCGCCGTGAACCCAAGGTATTTTATTTTGAAAATATACCGGATGTTTTATTTTGTGCCTGTGCACGACTTCCTGTCCCGAACGATCTGTTCTGTGCTGAATTTATGCGCTGTGCTCCGTCGTCCGACAAAAATAGAAGCTCTGCGCAAGTGTTGCGAGGGCTGTCGGATGGCCATGCGTCGTCGGACTCATTACGCAGCGGATCTGCAGTCGGTGGAATCTCACACATTGATTATAATGGGTGCGTAACGGCTCCGACAACGGATCTGCAGCCGTTACGCATCCAGTGGAATCCAGGGGTAAGGAGATCAGGTGTAACTCCACCTCTGCGGGCCTGGAGCTGACAGCACCAGCGTGGAACCTCCACTGCCAGGTCAGAGGGAGTAGCAGGAAACATCAGCAGGACCGGGCACAGGTTGGGCAGCGTCAAGAAGCCGGCAATCGGAGTGGTTAATAGCTCAGGGAGGACAGGACGGATCCAACAGCCCCTCATATGCAGTGCACGCTGCACTGTGGGGAAATAGCATCCGTCATGGATTAGACGAGCATCAGACCCTCCAACAGAAGTCGCCAGGTAAGCCTTAAATTTCACGATCACACCACCTCGTTTTCCGCGTCTTCTAAAGCGCCTTTTCTGAGGAAGAGCGCAGGGAAAACGCAGCAGGTGCACAGGTACTTCAGCAAACACAGGTGGGAGACTGTGTTGCTTTCCCAGTCTGGACAATAACAGCAACTCACTGAGAGCCTTAATGTTAAAAAGAGCCTGGCGATTATAAACAATCAAAGTTGAGACATCTTGGCACAATACACATAGCAGTTAGCCTGGGTATACCCATACTGCCTTGCGCGCTCAAATTTCATTTCGAACCTCCAGGCAGTCTGGAAACCAGAGAGATTTCTTAGCCCTGTTTTAGGGATCCAATCACAGAACGGGGAGGGACGACAAGACGATGACGCGTACTACTCGGCAGACGGAAGCTTGTAGTTTTGTAGTTTTCTTACGGATCCAACATGGCTGCAGCAGACGCGAAACTCTCTTTAGCTGTAGATGGTGTTTTAAATAGTTTAGAGCCAAAGTTGATTTTAAAAGAAGAACAATGTTTGACTTTACACTTCTGTTTCACCACGAAAAAGGATGTTTTAGCCTTGCTTCCGACAGGATTTGGGAAAAGTCTAATCTACTAATCTACCAACTAGCGCCGCTAGCGGGGCTACTAGTGCCGCTAATAGCCCCTCTAATATCGCCGCCAGTAGCCCCGCTAATAGCCCCGCTACCGTAACGCCAGTGATCTCGCTACGAGCCGGGGGACAGCGGGGCCGCCGAGAGACCTGCAGCAGCTTGTTTATTGCCCATAAAATCAGTGGATGTGTGTGGCTGAATGACATGAGGGGGAATAAAGCGTGAAAATAAATAATCTTGCAGAAAGCGAGAACTGGAGAAGCAAAGCAGCAAGCAACACTCTCTTACAGACACACACACACACACACAACAAACATCAATTTCTGTCGCTCTACTACGTCATCTGGTATAGCTGATACGAGACGCTTTTGATAGATATTCTAAACGCCCAATAAACGGCTCCGGAGGATCGTAAACCACGCCTCCTCTACGGAGAAATTAATGGCTGGTTTCCAGACTTATCTCATTTGTCACTCGTCTGGTGTTAGCCAGGCGACATAGCAGTAGGGTAACTGCAAACAATATGCTGAGCAGACGAGGGGGATGAAGCTGACGGCTTGCCACCACAGGTGCCATCAGAAATTCTACTTTTCTGTGAGTGGACATCAGCTGGGAGCAAGTAGTGGAATAGCCCTAGGTCCAAGCTGGGCCAGCCGAGCTCTTATCCCAGCTCCCTTCCTTCTCTTCCTGGGGCAGTCACACACTGGCTGGGTGGTCAGAAGATGCCCTGGGCTGTGATTGTAGGCACTGTACTTAATCCAGTCCCTGTGCTTCTTTTCTGATATTGGTGTGTAACTTTGTAATAGGCCTTATGTATCCCTAGAATATTTAAACAAAATGTTCAAGGTACAGTTCACCCCAAATTTTAAAAGATATATTTTTCCTCTCACTTGTAGTGTTATTTGTCAGTTAACATTGTTCCAGAAATAATGACCTGGTCACTCAAGATAATCCACAAACCTTGTTGGAAGCAGTTTAGTGTAGAAAGTATTTTCTTCCTACATAAAACTGCACATCTAGAAACTGTACATTCCTGTATGAGTATGAGCATTTTTTTCTTCCCATATGAGAAATAACCTGTGTAAAGTATCTTGAGTCATGGTTTCTGTGACTCAGTGCGTGGCTCCGGCCATAGCTGTCTTGGCAGTGCCTGACTTCTCCTAACTTTCGGCAAATCCAAAAAAGGGGCAAAGAGATTGAGCGTACGTGAGCTGGCTGAAGCAAGTCACCTGTGAGGGCAGCTGCCTGTCATTTAAAGCAGCCACGCCCTTAATTATGCCTAATTTAAACCTTAATATATTCTAAACGGGTGAGTTATATAAAAATGTCACCACCTCACAGTTGTCATGAATGGGGAAATTAGCTGTAGAGACCAAAACAGTTTATAGTAAACATGTTTATTTCTGTTGCAAAGTTGGGCATTTTAACAGGGGGTCGATGGGGTTTTACTTGCTTCTGGAGTCAGCCTCAATTGGCCATTCAAGGAATTGCAGCTTTTGGCACTTTGCCACCTTTACTTCTCAGCTCCAGGTGTTTCCACTTGGATAATTATATAATAATAATTACATGTTGCCTGTACTCACACATAAACACTTGAAACATTCATACTTTTGAATGAATGAATAAACCTTTTTTATTTTATTTTGTAAATATCTTTCATATGAATCTGACCAAAACTTACACAGGCCATGTTTCCTATGTCACAAGTCTTCCTCTGCTCTCCTCCTCCCTGTCAGCCTGCCAGAGGTCAAGTATTATCTCTCTGTTCAAACTTGGCAGCATTGCTCATCAAGTGCAGCCACACCTGTGTGTCTGTCAGAGTTGCGACCTCTCTGCAGCCCCTCAGGTATACACAAAGACATGCACTGTATGACCCAGCACTCACAGAACAAACAACTTTATTCATCTCCACTCGCTCTCCACCTTTTTGTTCTCCTTCTGCTCCTTCTGCTCCTTTCGCCCACTTCGCAGGTGACAGACACCAAAAGAAGGTCATTTTCTGGTGGAGTGCTCAATGAGCCATTGCTGACAATGATGAAAATCACAACAAATCTCTCATTACAGGAAGCAACAGTCCAGTGGACAAGTTCGGGTCCCACAGGCAGGACATTCTGGTTGTTTGACCTGGAACTGATACTGTTCAGGGGACAGCAAGGATGGAAATCCTTGAGTCTTACAGGAACAAAGTGAGGGAGAGTAGCGTAAAGACCTCTTGTGTCAGATTTGTGCTGTGACGGTGAACATTTAGGTTCCTTAAGGCTTCTTGCTTCAGAACACTTCCTGGCATAATCTTTATGCTCTGGTACGCACATTGTCATCTTGCAGATTAAGCATGGAAAGAATAACAGCACCTGACCACACATTACATACTGTATCACTTTTTGGTGCAGCCTATTGCTTCCTCAGTGTTTGGTCCTGTTATGCATTGGTCCTGTTATGGACGGACAGTGCTTGGTATGTGCAGAATTTGGACAGAGGTTTCTATGTCTGAGTTTTGGCTTAAACCCCCCTCTGGGTCTCATCAGGCGTCTCTTGGCCTGAGACGAGGAGGCAGGAGGGGACCGGCGCTTCGCCCTGGAGGAAATGAACGACGCAAAGGTACGGAGTCCCCGGTGACCTCGATCCCTTTACATTGTCACTCAGAATGACCTCAGAGAACCTGCCTACAACTTGTACGTCTGTCAAAGGGGCCCCCTCTGCATGTTTTAAATACTTAACAGTCGCTCATTTAAAAAGGCAAACAGCACACTGTGGTGCTTTCAGATGGAGTGGATAGGAGGAACGAGTCTGCTGTCTATCAAAATGAACATTTCCTCTCTCAGTTTGACACATGACAAAGTAACACCTGTGTGATACAAAACAGACCTCACAGTCTTTTCAAACCATCAGCTATTGAAGCTGTTTAGATTTTAACAGCCATATACAAACACACCTTTACTGGTGCATGTGCACATTAAGCCCCAAAGAACGGATCTGGACTTTGAATACAGACAGTATAAAATAAGTGGATGGCCATCGCGATGGCACACAGTGGTTTGTGGACTACCATTTTGAGGCTTTTCGGCCTTCACCATCTTGTTTTTGTGGAACATCTTACAGTGACACAATTTACCAGCCAATGCGAGCTCTAGCTAACTATTAAGGTTAGCAAGGGCCACTCGTAATTCATGTTCACTATGATATAAATGAGGATGCAAAGAAGAAAATATTAAAATGAATTGTCATGTACTGAAAATATTACGTCAAAGCTTCAAGATGAAAAAATAAAATCACTTTGGTAGCAACTTGTTAGCAATTTTGGTGCACAAATCATGACTGCATATTTTCTGTGCGGCCCTCAATTATATTCTGGTTCTCTAAATTGGCACTCTGTTATTAAAACCTTGAGCACCCTAAAGTATAGCTCGTTTTATTGCCTAAATGGGGCAATACCTTACAAATTGAACATCAATGAAGAAGACTTGTAACTAGTGATGGGAACCTGCTTACTGAGATAATAAATCATATGAGAAGTAGGGTAATTTTCTCATAGACTTCTACACCATCAGACTTATTTTTGCCACCAGGGGAGTTGCCCCCCGTCTGGCGAGTAGAAAGAATACAGGTTTAATGCACTGCCGCATTGGCTTCGCTTTTTTTTTTTTTTTTTTTTTTTTTAGATATGAAGGTTACTTCTTCTGTTATATACTATATGGCTGCAAGGCAGTTTTGACTTAGAGGGTGAACAGGATATCACATCATCCACGTCCCTAATGCAACACACACTGGCACAAAAACATTTTTCTCATAAAAGGGTCAGTTATAAGTAAGAGGCACAGCACTGAGCAATGGCCTTTAAAAGTTATCTTTGGTCTTTGCGATGATTAAGCAGCAGTTACATTCTGTATGAGTAACATACATAATGATTCAGGTTAAGTAAATATACTGTATATGGTTCCCGAAAGCTGCCATAGGTTTAGGGTGGCGCAAAGAGGGTATGAGTTGAGCCAATGGTCTTGCTGTGTGTGTCCCTGAGTAAATGTGGAGTCATTAGCCACTTCCTCCTATGTCTCCTCTGCACAGCCATGGCCACTTGACCCTCATAAAAGTGATGAACAGTGTGTCTAGAGATGCTTACTTGTGTTAACACTCGTTAGGTTGGACTTTCACCTTATGGAGCACCTTTAAGTGTTGGCTCTCCTCAGATTGACAAAGACATACAATAACTTCTCAAACTCACATGACCTGTCTCTCAGTGCCTCCTCGAATCAGTATTTAAAAGCTCTCCTGCTGTCTTAGACTCATGAATGGGTTTTAAGACGTCTCAGGGCAGGACGGCCCATCGCTCAGTAAACATATGACATTGGTTAATGCACAGCCAGGATAGTTTCATGGGGTTCACTGTAATGCTACACCACAAGTTGGAGGGCATTAAGTCTGCTTGTGTGACTTTAATGGAAAGGAGGGAGAGCAGAGACTCCAACTTCGAGCCTTCAGTGCTCCAGTGTGTAGTCTAACAAGTCTGTTCAAACATTTTCCTTCCTCCCTCACAAAAGACATACATTTCCCCTAGGTGTCTGTTAACAATGACTTTTATAGATTATAGTTGTCAGGCCATTCAGTGCTTTATATATTGCGTAGCCTCAGTTTTCTTGCTGCCTGTCATCTTGTATGGACTGGTCTGGTTAATGATATCACATATGCATTGATGGACACAGTGTATGGCCTTACTGTATGTTGTATACTTGCCCTGACCCATTTAGTTACTGTTGCTATGCCAATCAAGCTCTCCATTTCCATAAAGCATGTAGTTTACAATGATAATGGTGGCAGATTTTCAACTTGGTATTCATAATAATTGGGTCTTTATCTACCTTCGTCTCATTTCTAGCTGGCAAAATTCACATTTGTTAGTTAAATTAAGTATTGTCGGTGCCAGATTTGATCAGTTATAGCTAGCTAGCTAGTAAACATTACCTCCCAGTGCTACCCTTGAAACAGATAATCCTAATGTTCTATAGTATTACTGTTAGATATTTAAAAAATATGCTAATTTGTATTGATTTTTGTAATAAAATGTATTGGATGTAACTCCAGTTCTATGAATACATGCTTACCCTGTTGTGTTGTTAATTGATTTCCAGATATTTCCCAAATATTCATACAATTGCATAAAGAAAGTATATTTGTTCACTCCCATTTTGATAAGAATTTTAAATACGTGAAAAAATCTCCCTTTCAGGTAAATTCTGACTGGATAAAAGTGTGTGTGATTAAGTTGTGATTCAACCAACAAACTAACTAATTGCTATTCAATAATGGGATTAATTGTAATTAAATATTTTAATTGATTGACAGCCCTAGTTCTGAATGTTCCCCAGTCAACATCCTCATTAGTTAATAATCAGTTAAGGGCATGGAAATAAATGACCATTATTGTTACAGGCTAGAGCTAGTTATCCCAAAAAACTGAAAAAATCCATATCAATTTTCACTCTAGTTTTCAGTTTTGCCTCTGAACTGATCTATTGATTGATTCATCATCAGTGGAGAAAAAAAAAAATCACTCAAAATTGAGCAAAGCCATTATTTTGAAGTGGCACTCGCCTGGGGGCCGCTGCACGAGCAGCACATAAGGACCTGATTTTCTGCAAGGAGAGTTCAATTGAATTGAACCCTGACCTCCACGACGTGTGTCCAAAGACATTCCAGCAGGGACAGAAATTCAAAGTTATGATGGTGCTGAATTTCAGTTAATATTGTCATGTCTGTTTTGTATGACAAGCATTGCTTTACTTAATGTATGTCATCATGCAGTCTATCTCTACATGCAGTCTACCTGTACCATACTTTACTGTACCTCTTAATATGCATGCTTGCACTTTTGGTGAATAATACCAAAAAATCTTGAAAAATAACCTCTAATACTTGCAATTCAGCCACATTCTGCCTTGTACATGCTAATAAATTTCACTTCCTCATTTGAATTTAACTCTAGTCAGCAGTCGGCCAGCATGGTGGCAGACAGCCTGCACCATCCACACCTTAATTGCCATCTATCACTTTAATGATGGAGTAACTTAACACTAAACAGCATACCCCATAAAAACAAAGTATCCCCACCCTTACCTGATCAGTGGTAGGAGGGCTCATTACAGCTCACATGGGGCACAGTGTCATACCACGACTCATAAAAAAACATGGTAGCAGCAGCTGTGGGGGCGACGCAGCTCACTTACACAGGCATTATTTATGCTGGGGGTGTGTATAGGGGGTGGTAAGAGCAGTTTCGTGCCCTGTCAGTCACGCTGCTGGAGGGGTTCAACCTGGGCTCCACTTTTATAAGCCTTCGGTGCCAGGGGCCCCAGCTCACACTGGCGTGGGAACCTAGACTAACCATCAGGTTATGTGGAAGTTTTTATGGTGCATTGTCCAAAGTGAGAGTGGAGGTTGGAGCCCGAGAGACCATGACCTTTGTAACCTCCATATAAAATGGTAACATCTAAATATTGCTCACAACGAAAAGCTCAAATCTCCTCCTCCTCTGTTAGCTGTTATTTAAGCAAAGAGGGTAATTTATGTTCGACCCCTTGATCGTAAGCTCTTGTTGCTCATCTCTGGCTTGTATCGAATGTATTCATCCAGGATATAAGTGTGTGTTTGTGGTATGAGCAATGCATCAGTGGGCTTGACGAATCCACATCCTCAGTTGATTTACTCCAGTGCACCGCTGAATCATCCCACTCTTAGTGAATGATGCAGCAGTGACCAAAACTGAGGTATGTCAACCTCATATCCGCAATTTTACCAAGACAACTGAAGAGTCATTTGGCGTCCTAAGTAGCAGGTTCTGGTTTATTTTTGCCTTTTTGTAGACTTTCCTCCCCAAAAAACAACAACCCTATAGGTAATTTTTACAAGCAAGTGTTAGGGCCTATATATACGTTTATTGTTAAGAGAAGGAAGGAGGAAATCAGATATGGTTGTATAAAAAGGCTGCATAGGGAGGAGGTTTTCCAGAAGAAATACTTCAAAATAACTTTTAAAATAAAGTAAAAGTCATCAGTTATAATTCATATTTGGAAACTGTATTCTTCTAAATTGCAAGCTTCCCTGTAGACAAACTGAATATTGAACATAATATATATACTGAATATATAATTGAACACTATTACCAATTGCTCCTATTACCCATAATTATTGCAAAATTACATAGTGCTTTTCAAACAGCTTTACTGGAAGTTATTAGGAGCTTACAAAGCGATACACAGATTTGTAACATATGTATCAATGACATGTTTGTTGATGTTTTAGAGCTGCGTTCTTCCCACATCCACTCCTCAATTGCCTGCTATCTAATGGATGAAACTCCTTCCTTCTTGCCTTTCACACACTCTCAACACTGATTCAAAGTGACTGTTATGATTAATGAAAATATGTTCACTGAGTGAAAGTGCAATTTCAGTATTTAATTTTAAAATTGATCAGTTCCAGTACTTCCTGCAGAAATTATTAACTAAGATTCACCCTCTAAATAGGAATAATAGAGAGCTTATGCAGGGAATTGGAACAGAGAATAATTTATGTTGATACATTCATTGGATATCTTTTAACATCCAATTCTGGATCTAAGAAAAAAACTTGGGAAATTTTGCACCTTCAAGCTTAACTGGGATGTGTAATGTCATTCATTTATCAGTGTGTAAATCAAAGAAGCACAACCTTATCTTTACCTATAAATGAACACACATCTTAAAAGTGCTGCACTCTCTTTATGGAGTGATTCATGTGAAAAGAGACATTTTAATGGTATGGAAACAAAGGGACACAGAGTAACTTGTATCCTAGCAGGTGTCTCTTCTTCCAGAAGTCCCATATGTCCCATATGTTCACTCCATCAAAGCTTCACATTTGACCGGGCTTCCCTGTGCTTGTTGAAGTGCACAGATACAGTTAGGTTCCCAGGGTAGAGCATGAAAAGGCCTTTAGCAGGGTGTGTTCATGCACCTGTTGGGGGTACACTGGAGTATTTGTGTGCTGAATGCGCAGGTTCAAGACAGGTTGAAGACTGATGTTGGGACACATTTGCTGCAGGATTTAGATGTTTTAGCACCTGCTTTTGGCACCACTGGTGCTACAACTGTCTTGTTTTTGCAGTAGAAAAAAGACATGGACCTTTAGATGAAAACAGATAAATGCATAGATTAAGAGACATTTTACATTTCAAGAATTTTAATATGTGTCCAATCAAACCTCATGCTTTACAATGAGGAAAAAAATATTAAATGAGTAGCATATTTATTTTCAGTGTTCACTTAAAAGAACAATGTGTCGCATATTGTATTAATTCAGTTTTATGTTAAAAAAAAAAAAGTTTTGGAAGTCTTGGAATGAACTTTTTCTCATTATATTATTTTATTAAGACTTTGTTATAGAGCTGAATGATTTATTTAAAAAAAAGTGATGATTAATGCGGTTAATGATAATGAATGATCAAGAACATGTTGGTATATATGCATATACGTATTTTATGTATATAAGGTGTATATAATGTATGTATATTAAATATGGGTATATCTTATTTTTATTCAACGACTAAATTTCCCAACTGCCACCGAGTCTTATCTTATTCACGCAAATACACACACTTGAGCTGATTTATGGAAGGGTGCATGACTATAGAATATGCTAACCTCCATGAATGACAAAGGAACTCTGCTGAATCCAGTGATGCCTCCCACAAGTGTCTATGACAACTAGTCCATGAGTTATGAAAGGGGCATGGCTCAAGTACAGGGGAGGAGCAAATGTCACCAAAGAAAAAGTAACTGTGCTTCTTCCAATGATGACTCCCATAAGTGACAATTTCTAATTGGCATGAACACACTCCTTGACACACAAACCCTTGACCCTCATGCCAAATTTCAGTCTCCTAGGGTGAAAACTAACATTTGGTTTGTGAGCTAACCTACCGACTAACAGACCAACCGACGAATTGACCGGCCAACAGACCAACCGCCCAACAGAAAGGCTGGCCGAGAGAGCAACCTATAAGGCTGCTGGTTGCAAGAAAAATATATTAAAATGATCATTGCCTTTAACATTTATTTAACCTTCAGCAATTTGGATATTGCACTAGTCCATATTGCGAGGGTGACAAAATGCCAAGTAATTGTTCAGCCCTACTGAAGCTGCCACACACATGCTTCATTGTAGGAGTGTAGGACAATGCCTTTGTTTCCCCAGATGTTTTACATGAATCCCATCTGCTCATCTTTATTACACTACAATAATCATGCCAACTGCCACTTATCTGTTCTTTACCCTAAACAATCAAAGATATCCCCTGAGCTTTTAATTCATCTGCGTTGCATCATGGCATACATCTGGGACCAGTTGTTTGTGGCATTTAAAGCCTCCCAATGAGCGGATGGAACCTGAGACCATGTACGTTCCCATGAGTTCATGATGTGCTTCATCTCCCCTGCCCCACCATGCTGCTGAGCCCAAACCGCAGCAGATGTTATTGAGTGCACATTTGTAAATATTTACCCTGGTGAGGAGCCTATGAAACTGAGGGAGATGCACAGTGGATGGCGACGATGACGGAGCGGCAGATATTGGCCTCTGAATTAGGCCGTGTTTTCAATCTCAGAGGTCATGTTGAATATCTGCTGCAGCAATACAGCGCATTCCAATTTCACAGAAAAGGCTTGGAGGAAGTTTAAACCCAAACTATAGCAGGTTTGGTTGGCAGCAATATGCTCTGAACTGAAGCCCATAGCTGGAGGGGCTGAGAGGAGTAATAAGCCTCAGATAAGTACTTTCAAAGTGCCATACAATGACTTCACATTACACTTCCCTACTGAGCTTTAAGTGGTCTAGATATACTGATATACTTTATCATATTAACCTTACAGCTGATTAGGCTGATTTGAACAGCTAATGTTGGTTTACGACCTCTTTTTTTTTTAAAGAATGGAGGAAAAACCTTTGAGAACCTTTATTTAACCTCTCCCTGGAGAGCATGTAAGAAGCATGTGCTTTAGGAACAAGGAAAGGGAGGGAAAAAAGGAATTACTTTTAGTCTGATATGAAGCCTGACCTGCTGCCAAGTGATGTATCCCAGGAGAGAGGGGTCATAATGTGCCTCGCTGCTCACAGCCCCCCTTCTTCCTAATGAAGATAAAACAGGCATGCTGCACAGCATTTTGCCTGGATGCAAGCCATTACCAAAGCTAATTGGTAATTACTAGATTAATCAGCAAAGGAGTTACCTCTGAAGGAGTGACTCAAAGGCAGGTTTTTCGATTCCTGGAAGTTTAGTATCAAATGCTTGCTGTCTGGACTCTGATTGTGTGTTGTTTGCAATCACATTGGAACATCATGCTTATTTAAATAGCAGGTAGGTGGATACTTTTTTCTCTTTGAGTAGGGATGGATGTATCAGTTAAAGGTTAGGGTTATATATTATACTAAGTGTATACTATATTTATCATATTGTCACCACTTGGTTCCAAGGAGGAACTGAAGCTGTTCTCTATGCCCTCTACAAAGCCACCAGACTCCTTTGACAAAAACAGTAATTTTACCTTGCAGAACATGGGAGTGCTTCTCAGCGGCTGCCTTAATCTGTTGTTACACACTGTTGCTCTTATTGTGTTATTCGCAGGCTGGAGGCTTCCACAGCACTGCGTTGCTTAGCTTTTGTACCGTTATTTCCAAAGTTAGCATAGCTAACGTTGACTCAGCTTGTTCTAGTTTTCACACGTCACTGCTTTTTGCTTCTGTAAGGCTGAGTGGCTGTTTCCATTTGAAAAACCTTGAAAAAACACAGATGGAGTCAGCCTTTTAAAAAAGCATTTGAACTGCCCAATATCAAAACAAAGTTAATGGGAAAACAAACCAAACATTCTGTTTTATTACATGTAAAATATGTCTTGTAAGTATTTTTGCACGTATAGATTTACATGAGTGTCTCTGAGAAGAGCATTCTACATGCCTCAGGAATGTGCAGAGCATTTCTGAAGTTCCTACATGGTGTCAGACATGATCTTGCATGTTATGTCCATGTAGCTGGCAGAATTCCTTTGCTTGCCAACATGAAGCTCCAGAAGGGAATAAAAACATCAATTATGCATTATTTGAATGATTATACAAGCATACGAGATTAGGAAGTGCAGTGATCTTCCATGTTGCAATAACAGCCTGTCTATGTTGGTACAGCACGCCTCATTAGCACCATTCCCACAGCTGGATGTGGGCTAACAAGATAGCCGACATTCACTCTCTAATTAGCTCCTCTGGTACCTCGCATTCCCCTCTCAGAGCTCAGCACCGGGCTTCGCTATCAGGGCCTTGCTCTGCTTTTGCCATGCAGGGGGTGAGAGATATTGATTGTGCTTCTTTAATGATAAATTCCCTTTGTGCTACGGAAGCCAGTTAGTGAGGTCTGTAGTAGTGGGCAGACCTTTTCTCTGTGAAATGGTTTTGGCAAAAGAAAAATATCAGGGCATATCCTTGAAATTCTGAATCAGGGGAATCTAAGGCACCTCTGTGTGTTGTCTGGAGTTGGCCTTGGGTCTTGAGGCAAAGCAGCACTACAGGGAGGAGGGTCAATAGTTTGCTTGAACACAGCAGGCAGAACATTTGTAGTAAATTCTTAAAAAAATATTGGATTTTAATGTTGGAACCAGTATAGCTTTAAGATTTGCATTTTGGATGTTGCCATATTGGTTTTTGGCTGCCACCATCATGCTTTTTTGCAAGCAGTGCATGTGCAGAACAGATCAGGATCCCGTAGGATGCTGAATTATCAGGCAAAACTAGCATTAGATAGCTAGCTTAATAAGCAAGGGGCGTTGAGTATTTAAAAAATAAACAGTCATCCCCTGATAGTGTTTTACAATTAAGTTTGATAAACTGAAAATACACTGTGAAAGGGTCAGAGTTGAAATGAAAACAGTAACGAAACATAGGAAAAAGTGGAAAATCACATGATATTTTGACCCGTGACAAAGCAACATAATGTTAAAGCCACATAGGTTGCTATTCCATTGGGTTGGAGGCTGGTGTTCATGTCCTGTTGTTGAAAGTAATGTACAATTGTGATGTTTTTAAGCCTAACCCAGTTCTTTATTCAGAACCATAGAAGTGATTTTGGTGCCGAAGCTTAATGTTTTAACAGCATCAATCTGACTGTGATGTACTGCGACAAAATCAGTCCTTACGTGTTTTCCAATGTGTTTGAGTCATGTGTTTCACATTATTTGTAGGATATTGTATGAGGTGTGCTGCGAACATTTTTGTAGAAATCATACAAACCCCTTCATAAGGATAAGTTGCAGAGTTCTAAAATGAAAATAATTAACATGCCATGGTAGTGGCCTGTCAATCACAAGGTAGTACTGAAGTAATAAATCAAATAAGACGTAGGGTCATTTCCTCATAGACTTCGTTACAGTCAGACTTCTTCTTTCCAGCCAGTCACCCTCTGCTGACTGAAAGATTTCAGGTTTTAGGCACTTCCACATGGTCTGATCTCCCAGACTGAGATAGTCATACTAACACATACACAGTACCTTTCTCTTACTAAACTCCATCCTTGTTAGTGACAGGCGACCATGCCCTACCAGTTAGGAAGCAATTGTCAGTAGGTCAGATATGACAGGAGCAGCAGTGGGCAAGAGAAGGATGATAGGTTGCAAAGAGAAATGGGAATGAAGGGGTTAAGAGGGCACAAGGAGGGTCAGACATTGGGTGCTGTGAACAACTTGGGGTGAGCAACCCTTTCAGCCAGGGTGTCGGGTGTCTCCACACAACATGCCAGCGTTTATTTAGCACCAGGCAACAAGTTGTTGGGAAACCCAATCTCCTTGCCGGCAGTCGGCCGCTCCTCCTTCAGAATCTTCCTTCAGATCTTCATGGCGTCTCCCTGCTCTCTTGTCTGTCTTTCCCTGCATGTAGTCCCCCATTAGGTGACGTGGGACGCCTCTTATAGCTCACCACTCTGGCTTTTCTACCCCGGTCAAGTCGCCACCTCTCGTGTTACACGGAATGGTGGGTACTCTGTCAATGATGGCCCAAGGGCAGATGCAGAGCACTGCGTGAAGTTGTAAGGGGGGGTAACGGTTACGCTCCAAGTATGGCATTTTGAAGATACTCCAAAGAAAGGGGAGCCACTGGTGAGCCTCCTGTTCTGTTCGCTTTCTGGACCTGTATCAACATATGCAACCAGATCGTGGACGTGTACCGAGTCAGAGTAACACTTTGGCTCACCAAACGCACTGACCAAAGAAATGTGGTATAGTTTCCAAATGATCTGTGTACTATTTTAGAGGTAGTTGACCTCTTAACAGTATATTCAATATCAATACTGCTCACATAGCCAACATTGATGGAGGATGACATCATTGATTTAAAAAAAAGCAAAACACCTCTTGATAAAGGGAAAAGTTGTAGCTCTAAATACTGCTTTCCATCACACAATATGGAATTTAAATTGGAAACAGAGGCTGTGATAGCCAGCCGTCACCCAGATTTTGGACAGGAATGACCTTTTGGCTCACTCATATCTCATTAGCATGTTAACATTGATTAGACATTATCAGTGTAGTATTCGAAGGCTTTACTGTAGCATGGCGTTGTTTGGGGCGACATGTCAGACACACACAGAGTCGTGCCTGGTCTGGTTGATTAATGATGGGAAAGGTCAGCCAAACAAGCTCCCTGGCTCTCCATTTCCAGACAACAACCAGAGGTGTAGGGTTCGCTGTTTTCAATCAGGGTTGGATTTATCAGGGCTGTGTTATCACGCCTGCATATTGCAAGTTTGAGAAACAATGACATAGCTGTAAGCAGTGCCCCTAAATGGACTTTAAAAATGAAATCTGATTCTCAGAATTAAAGTAAGCTAACATTGAATCTTATTTTTTGTTTATCTAGTCTATAATTTGTGAAGTATCAGTGTTTTTGGAGTGGATTTTTTTTGTTGAGACCTAGTATCTACCATCAAGAACTACTAGATGGATTGACACCCATTCATTCTTCTTATCTGCTTATCCAAAATGGGGCTGTGGGGGGCTGGAGCTATCCCAGCTGACATTGGCATAGAGGTGGGCTACGCCCTGCACACATAGAGACAGACAACCATTTCATGCTCTCATACCTACAGACAATTGAGAGTCACCAATTAAACCTAAGCTGCATGTCTTTGGACTGTGGGAGGAAGCCGGAGGACCAGGAGAGAACCCTTGCTGACACAGATTTACAATGCTTTTCCTCTAGGACCACCGTGTTGATATTTTTACCAATTAGTAAAACACCTTAACAACTGTTGAGTAGACTGTAGACTGTGTACTAATTTGTACACACATTTATGGTCCACACAGGATAAATACTAATGAATTTGGTGATCCCTGGAAATCCCTTCTACTTGCGCCATGATGAAGAACTGTTGAATGAATTTCTATAAAAAACTGGAAAATATACATACCAATCAACCAATCAAAGTTGATTGTTTTCCCAGTTTAAGAAATGTGTTCCTGGAAAGATGCAAGCAACACTAACACACGCTAGCTCGCTAGCTTGATAAGCACGGGGCTTTCAGTATAAAAAAAAAACCCAGAAGTCTCCTTATAGTGTGTTACAGTTAAGTTTGATAAAATAAGAGTTGAAACGAAAACCGGAATGAAACATAGGAAATAGTGGAATTTGTAGATATCACATGAAATTTTGACCCGTGACGAAGGAACATAATGTTGCCACATAGGTTGCTATTCCATTGGGTGGGAAGCTGGTGTTCATGTCCTGTTGTAATGTTTTTTTAAGCCTAACCCTGTTCGTTTTTCCGAACCATAGAAAAGTGATTTTGATGATTTTGGTGCCAAAGCCTAATGTTTAATCTGACTGTGACGTACAGTACAAAATCAGTCGTTACGTGTCAACAATATGTTCCAGTCATGTGTTTCACATTTTTTGTAGGGTATCTTATGAGGTGTGCTGCAAACATTTTTGGTAAAAAAATCCATCCATCCAGCTACCCTGGGGCCTCTTACCAGTTGGACATGCCTGGAAAACCTTTAATAGGAGCCCCCATTAGATGGCCCCTTACAATGCAAAGGAGCAGCAGCTCTACTTGGAGCACAATCCTTAAGACCCCTTTTAATCCAGTGTAAGTAGAGATATTAATGCAGGTATATGCAGATTGTAAAAATGTCAGAGCACAACAAAGTTATTTTTATTGTTGATTATTTTAGTTTCCTTCCTTTTTTAAGAGATCTTCTTGAATCTTGGTTTACCAGCATTTAATCTCCTTTTTTCAACAAATGTGGTCTATTTAAATACACATGCACGAAATGCACACCCCAGCACAGATGGATGACGTGCCCCTACTCTCAAATACATTTTAATCAACTTTTGTAGTGTTAAAATTCAGTGAACATTCATTAATTGATATCATGCAGTCTGACACATGTTGCACAGTGGGACACTCAACTCAACTTTCCTGGTTGTTATTGTTGAACAGTCTAAAGACATCTTGAGTCTTGTTGAACATATTCTTGTGAGTTCACGTCAGTAACTACCATTCATCAATACTAACATTTCTATTCAAGTTTCAAACAATGTTGAAACAATATTATCTATACTCTGGCTAAAGAAACTACACGTTGTAGTTAATGCCACTTTATAAACTGGTTGATCACCATATCATATTTCTCCTGTCTTTACATTTCCCAAGCCTGCAGTGATGGCTGAATGGCAATGAGCCACATGTATGTGCATGTATTAATAGCAAATAAGAAACAGACATCCAACATCCTCACAACTTCCAGTACAACATTTCAGGAGTGCCATTTTATTTATTTTTTCATTGTTGGAAACGACACCTCATCAGCAGTTTCTTACGAACCACACATTTTCAATCACTCCCCCCATATGAACTCTATTTTCACCTGATAATCTGTTAAGCGACAAGCCATTTGCGGATTTCGAATGGAGACCTGATACCACGAGGGTCTGTGAAAAATCACGCGCAAACAGTTGTCTGATGTAAAGCAGATGTACAGAAACAAAACAAAAAGTAAGCTGTAAAGATGATGTACTATGTGGCAAAACCCTTGTGGTCATATGACCCATGTGGCTGACTTACAGTCAGAGCTTGTGAGGCAGATAACGGAGAGGCTGCGAGGTTACGGGAGGCCTGAAGCCTGTGCGTGATCGCTTCGGTCAGACAGGCTCCATGTGCGAGTGATAAAAGTGTAAGAGCAGCCAAACAAAAGGCATATGAGATGAAATCTCTATCTGTGACACAATAATGATAAGGCCGGGCCCCATGAGTGCCTGCATCAATGTCTGACAGACTGGGGTCAACTCCACTACATAACCGCAGTCAGTCACAGCAGAATACACAAGTCAACCACAAGCACGGAGACGATAACCATTCTGAAAATACAGGATCATTTAAAATACTTATAAATATATCTTTGCAGATTTTCTGCATAATTGCATTTATGTCAATGTATTCCAACAATATGACCACACTGGAATATCATTTTCTTTCTGCAGCTATAGTGAAGAGAAATTATTAATACTTGTGCTGAAAGCAATGATGGTGAATACATTCCCCTGCAGAAAACTATTGAGATCTGCAGCAAATGGTGTGTAGCCACAGCCCACAAGCAATCATGGAGATCTAAGTCAAATACCCCTATTCCCCATCATGGCACAACAAAGGTTTTCCCAGCAGCCACTTGGTATTCCGTGCGGAGAACTTGCGTGAAGATGCCTCGACCCACAGCGGGGGCAGAGCCTCCCCTCTCTTATATCAGGCATTGTTTTACATATGTCTGTCTTTTTGTTTTGAAGTCCAGAGATTAAGACTCACCAGGAACAAGGCAGGTAATCCTCAAAGCAATACAGGCAATTAAGGCGATTAAAAGATAAGATCAATTTATGAACTATGGTTGTTTAACGGCAGTTATCGCTGGGGATATAAGTGAAGGCTCTGGAGATGTGGGTAATTAACATGTCATGATGGGTGTAAACACAGCAGTCACACGGGAGACACGCTCAGATGGAGCTGTGTTTTGTTAATTTACTCACATGAGCTGAGATCACAGTGTCTTGACACAGTGCAGACCGGAGACGTACAGTAGATTGCTTATTTGCTTTAACCAGATGTTGTACAAACATTAGCATTTGGTGGAAGTGGGAATGCTCATGTGCCAGCAGAGATTGTTTTCCATAAAGCCTGCTCTCAGTCTACCGTAGACTTTGTGATGAAGCAGTGGCAGCAAAGGTGCCAGAAGTTGGATTCATTGCTGGTGTAGCCAATAATGTCTGGCATGCTTTGTGTGGTAGTTTGTACAGTGAGAAACATAGCACAGCTAATGTGCCACATACAAGCCCACCACTAGGAATTATGGCCATTCCTGATCTACATCTAATGGCAGCATTCATTTACACGCAGTGCAGGGAGGAGTGTGCCCTTTATGTAGCATGATTAAGAGTGTGGGTGTGGAGGCTGGTTCAGTGGATTTCAGACTACCAGAACCAATGGCCAATATTTCTGAGGTTCCTGTGTTGCCTACGATATCACAATGGCAGATAATGTTTGTATGGGCCAAGACTTCCTCTTCTGTTTGCCGGTCATTGTTTAAAGTCAGATTACCAACGTCATCAATGCTTTTTGTAGCTGTTTTAGGTCCAGATGACATTTCGGCTAATCTCTATAACCAGATATCTGCATATGAATGCAGATAGAAAAAAATTAAAAAGCAAATAAAAAGCCAACTCATTAGTAGATGACAGCTGATTTGTTCGATATTCCATTTCGGCTGTTCAGCCTCATTTATTCCACTTGACTCCACCAAGACTTTTTAGCTGCATTCGAGCAAAGTCTGCTCAAATGAGATTAGTCAATAATACTCAGACTAAAAATAGACCAAAAATGGAAACCAGAATGATTTGCATGCTAAAATCTTGCCTGTTCCCTTTAGAATCTGCATTCATATGCAGATATCTGTTCATGGACTACTTACTTCCATGTTCAAGTAGCCCACCATTGACTTGCTATTGGACATTCATTTGTGGGTTACATTAAAAAAGACTAGTCTTTACATCCATGACCAGTCTTGAATGGGGCAAGCTAGCAATTAGCCATTTTATTGTGACCAAGGTCCTCACACTAAAATATGGCATTCAAATCTTTTTATTAGCCATAACTCCTTTTTTGTTATTTTGCTAACTAAACGTATCTTAACCTCATTTTATTGCCAATGTTTTTACCTAAACCATCTTGCAATTACAAATATGCAAATGTAAATGTTTGACTTTTGTCATAGACAGTTTCTAGGTTTTTTCAGATTCTTCCAATGTTGACATGCTTCTCTGGCAACAGGGTCGCACATTCACACTGGTGATCGTTCCTCACAGTGGACCTCTCATCGGAGCTGAAGCCTTAGAGATGGGTTTGGTTAGGGTTCACCTCATCTAAATTTAAACTTCACTTAAACCATGATTCTGTTGTGTTCCCAGTACCTCAAGTAATGAAACCCATAGGGTCTGCTGCCCTGTTTTAAAACTGTATTGAGAGCAGAAATCAATATTCTAGGTCATGGGCTTATTAGGCATCCCTGCATCACAAGAGCGCCAACTGGTTTTAATAAAGTTCAGGATGAGGCCAAATTCATTCAGTGTGGGCTGAAAGAGTTCTAGAAACCCTAAAATAGGAGACTGGATTCACTTACTGCTTATGATTAACATTTGTAAAGTGAAGCTTAGGGAAACAATCCAGGCAAGTTTATTCATTGTACACAATCTGTAATGTTTTGAAGGAGACAATATACAACCCAGCTGTATCTGTGCATTGATTTTGCATAGCAGATGTATTGTGTTGCAATGAAGGTTTTCTTCTGCTTTCACAATGATGATGAACCTAATATTACAATAATGTATACTAAAACACTGACACTTTTTGGTGATCCAGCCAAGTGACCTTCCACCCTTTTCTGTTTCATTTAAGGAAGTGAATGAGATGACTTTTTATTCCATTAGAGGCCACAAACGCACACTAAAAAATGTAAAATGTAATGTAAAAAATTCACAAACAATAAAGACCTGCTCTAAACAAATTCAGAGCGAGCCTTGTGCGTTGAACGCATGATGGAATGACAATCATTGGACCCTGCACAGCAAACTTTAAGAACATGCTCTTCTGCTAAACTTTCCTATTTCTAACAGCTTTAACTTATTTGTCAGAGGGAACTGATATTTCTGCAATAAAACATGTTACATTGTCTGGTTTCCTGTCCACGGTGTACCCCGCCTCTCGCCCAGT
Organism: Centropristis striata; assembly: GCF_030273125.1. NCBI lineage: Eukaryota > Metazoa > Chordata > Actinopteri > Perciformes > Serranidae > Centropristis > Centropristis striata. Next base: position 19,395,578 of record NC_081519.1, on the reverse strand, counting down.
GTCCCCTGTGACCCTAGTGCGGATAATCGTTTAAGGGTAATGAATGAACATGTTACATTTTTGAAAAATATCCAAGACAGAAGCACGAACAGCCAAAACTGCGACATACAGTATGAACCAGTGGAGGTAAGTGAACTTTGCATGCAGAGCCTCATGAATATACTAGCGTGCCCTGGTTTCAGTGTTTTGCCTTCAGAACACGCCTGACCCATAAGAATGGAGAGATGATAGATGTGATAGCAAGTCCTGTACTCCCAGTTTAGAGGTAAACAACTGCCACTGAACTATAGAGACTGCTCTGGGCAGACTGGGAGCATTTACTGGCCTCACAGTCAACCATTAGTCATTTGAAAAGTAAGACTCATGTGATTGGAGGGAGAACCAGAAGCTTTGCTCATCTTGGCTAGAACCTGAGGTGCCTGACGGTGCTCTTTAACTTGTGACTCTTTTTCTGTGTGCCGATCTACTTTATAATGCACAAGTTGATGCAGCTAATTGGATTGCATTTCACTGACAAATAACATTGATCGATTAGTTGATTGATAAAAGTTTAACCAAGAAGTTGACCTGTCAACTGTACAACTGTGCAACCATAGACACCAAATTTATTTTTCCCTGGGGTGCCTAAGATATAGAGCGATTTATATATTACGCTTCTACAAACTGCACAAAGACTATTCTGTACTACGTATAGAAAGGTTTCGCTCACAGTAATTTGACATTGTGTGCATGTCTGATGTGAAACATGTACAGCACCCATGGTGATAACACAAGGAATGTTGGCCAATTTTATTTTTCCAAATATGTTTTGCTAACATAGGAGTTTGATTAAGACCTGTATGACTGTCTGCCCACAAATATTCTTTGCCCTGTCTGACCTCTCTCTTTTTGGTGAAGTTGGCTCATTCTCATCTCAGCAAATACAGTGGTGATAATATTATTCCATAACAGGTAGAAAGGATATGATGATACTGGTGGAGTTTTAAAAAGGAGGAGCCCATGAGGCATAACATATTCTAAACAAAGTTCGACAAACTCGGACACCTCCACTCCAGTTTGTTCTGTGAATGTCATTAACTTTTCCATGATTGAAATATGCATTATTTAGTAGAACACCTTATATGTAAGCCTTTGCAAATATTTCCAATGTGGTATAGGCGGCATTTGTTTAGCTTGAGGAAGATGGTGAATGATTTAGTTTTCTCAGAGAGAAAGTGAAAAGGTCTTTGTGTGTGTTTTCTCTGTGTGTGTGTGTGTTTGAGTGGATGAGAGTGCATTAACCAGACCCTTGGGTTTGACAGGTCTCTTTTGGAGGCTGTCTGCAGAAGCAGAGAGGCGGGAGAACAGGGACCAAAGCCTGTCACGGCGCATTCAACTGCCACCGGCTTACATTAAAATCAGCCAAGCTCTGCTCCACATAGAGTTTAACACTGCAAACTGTCTAAAAGAGTCTAAAAGGCAGATATCCGCTACTGTAATATGATGAACCAGAAAGAATGCGGCCACCTTTTCTCTAAATGTAAAACACAGAAAGCTCGTCTTTCCAGTCACACGGTGTGGAATTCATGCTTATTCCCTAACGAAAGTAGGAGGTGGAGGCTAACTCATCTAAATGCTAGGTCAGGCCTTCACCATCAGGGCTGTTTTTCCACCCCTCCCCTCACCGTGACCTGGCACTTTGTCAGAGTTCACTTCTTTAAAGAGCTCCATTGAGTCTCTTCTGTCGTGAAGCGATTGGACCTCTGCTCGAGATCACACAATGTTGCCTGTCCTGAAAAAGTGTCCATTTATAGGTTTTGGGGCCCCATATGTTGTCATTCATCCTATTTTCCTAATCATGCTGTGTTGTTTTGCCAGCGGTAGTGTTTCCCTACATCTGTTTCTGATTCCTCTGGAGGAAGCGGGAGAATAAATGCATCTCTATCAGTAAAGATTTAGAGGGAAAGGGTAATTGAGATATGGTGATTTTAGGATCAGATTACTCCTGTAAAAGCCTTTATTTCAAGAAGAGTAATGGCTTGCTGCAACTCTTTTCCTCTTAATTTTGATCTATGTATGGTGTTTTTAAATGGTTTTGTTTCACTTGCATTTGTCCTTGTAATAGTAATAGAAAGTTATACACTTTCATTCCTCTGTCTTTAGGACTTTGCTGATGTTTTGTCCAACTACTTATTGTAACCAATATGATCATGAAATTTATAATTTACAGTAGGCCAAAGCCAAAATCACGATGAGTCTCCAAAGATAATTATCAAACAGAATAAGGTTGACAATGTTTTATATTTTTACTTTTTGTCAGATCTCATGAAAACAACAATGCTATCATGCACTTGTGAATTTTTGAGAACTTTCCAAATTCCCTTCCTGCCAGTAGCTCTTAGCCCAAACAGGCCAAATCACAAATACAGTATTTGTAATAAAGCTGCACATTTAGCAAACATTAAATGTACCATGTGAAGCAATTGACATAGCAATTGCTTTATATTAACAATAATTCAATGGTTCAATGGTTGTAATAGCTAAAAAACTTTTTGGGTTGTCTGTGGATTGAATGTTTATGCGTTCAAAAAGCGGCGATAGTGTGCAACACTAGCTACATTTATCTTAGAAATGGAGTCCGCTAACGTCAAGAAATCACCAGCACCCACCACAACACAAAGTCCACTTGAACACTAAAAAAGTTGTATATTGAGGGACCTTCTTAAGTTTTGGCGATAAAAACCTGGCTAGCTCAGCTTGTCTTTTGTAGCCTTCTTTTCTCAGCTTGTTTCACCGCTAACTTTATTGCTAGCATAATAAGCTACGATATGCAATGATATGTCTGGTGTCTAGCTTGCCAAATTATTTCCCAAGTTCACATTATCCATGATGCTATGGCAAACAGTGTTGACTTTAGACAACAATAAAAGACAGAACGGTACAAAGCAAAGGTGTATAACTGTCAGTGTCTGACATGACCTCTGCAAGGCAGGGGCAGCTAATCAGCTAACTGTAGGTAACCTAAGATAAGATAAGGTGAAATAGCTAGGTGTAACTTGGTTATGCATGGATATGGCATTTGATTATGATACGTGAACGTGATATCAACATGATGCTGTTCAATCATGCTCTGTCTTGTGTATGCTATAGCTAGCAGAGTGCCACATAATATCCGGGGAAATAAAATCCACATACCTAAGGACTAAATGGTGTATTTATTGGGGACTACTTTTAGTCACAGTTTTCTTGTAGAGGGACAATAAGCAGAACTGAAGCAAAATAAATTACAGTGCCTGTGCCCAGTGTAATGAAGGAGCATGTTTTTAGTAGTTTTTGGACAACTATGGAGCCTGATGGCACAGAGTATAAATATGTAAAAGACTTTGGCTTCACACACAATAGGCACTCTTTGTTAGTGGGATCAATTAATTGTTGTTTTGGGATTTTCGTGGGATTTGTTGGAAGTAACAAATAATTGCTAAAACATGCTCACAGATGACTACAGTGACTTATTACATGACATATGGTAACCAGTGTTTCAAACTTTCAAATCATTGGCCTAGTCCTTGACACAATCTAACATTTTCTGCTATTGCTGTTATGAAAATAATACAATGTATATAGTGCTGCTACCAGATGGAGACCTTTGCCTCTGGTGAGTGACTATGTAAGTGCTATATGCTCTTACCTTTTCCTTTACCTTCTCTTTTGAAATGACTCACTACCTTGAGTGGGTAGGAATGATGGAGGTCAAGGGTGCTGCAACAATCAGCGTGAGGGAAACTGGTTATGAAATTAGGTTTTCCTGTTGTGCATCAGCCAAAGTGATGGTGAAATGTTGTCACATACAGACACCTCCATTCACCCCTATTGTTGCAGTTAACTCCTCTCCAGTCACTGACCTATGAATTTGACACAGCCTTAGTTCTATTGATGTCTCTATTTTTGGGATTAGGTGATTGAATACTTGAAATTCTCAGTGAATACTGGTGAACCCATTGTGAGTATAATAATCACAATGGTATGGTTTCTCATAATTTTACTCAACAGTTGCTGCCTCGCCGCCACATCACATCTGTATTTGATGATGCTTTCAAGCTAAATTCAAGGTAAGGTTACTACAAATTCCAAGAGAGGTCATTCCATTTTATTACAGAATGACATGACAACTGGTATTTTAACTGAAGACAGTGAGTTACAGTCATGCCTCCCATAGAGGAGAATGGCATTCTTGTGCTGAGATATTATCTTTTATTGGCCATTAGATATTTTACGCTGAGACCAAACGCTAATTTCACCAACCACAGCTCTGGCCACATTATTTCCCGGAAGAAGTATTGCAGTGCGTAAGGACTGGAGCCAGTCACCGCAGCATCCTGTGCTGCTTCCCTTGTGGAACAAGTGTTGCTTCTAATTGCACCCAGGAATATGGGTGAACGAGGGTATTCAATGGAGCAGTGTTAGTTGGTGCTTTCCGCCAAAACAAGTACGTTCGATGACATCAGCTTGTTCATTTTAATTACCCTCTAATCCTCTCTGCTTTGAACAAGGCTCATGCTAAGCTTGGCAGTAATGGGTTGTCATAAGCGAGAGTAGACAAGGTTTAGGCTTGTTCGGATAATCAACCAGCTGAGGAAGAATGGAAAATCTTGCAGGAAGAAGCGGGCAGTTTCCCTTTTCTTTTCAACCCCCAAGAGGCCTGCAGATTCAATAATTCTGTGTTTGTTTTCTCAGTGAGTGAGGGTAACAAAGGCTTTGAATTTGGCCAAGTGTTTTAACAAGTGTAGAGCAATGGACATCCCTCTGCTACCCTGATGGCAGTAGCATCATTATGGAAACAAAATAGTTTTGATGAGATGGATGATTTACTTGATATACTTTTTTATAGTAACAATCCTTAGTCTTTCTATTCTGGTTGACTTGGTAACACCTGTGGTTAATTATGAATTATGATTAATTATACAGGTCCCAGAGTTCCATTTGGAGTGACACATTTATCGATCACTGGGGGCAGGAAGTCCCTTTTGAGCATCCACTAAAAAATACAACAGAAGATATGCAACTTGTTTATCTATTTGTACTCAAACTAACCACAGGCTGACAGGATTAATTGTGTTGCATTGCTGTTTCATTAATTATGACTAAATAAAATGTCAGAGACTAAAGGACAAGCACATAAAATAAGTGCAATGTGCCGGATCTCTTTTGAATTTCATCCAGCACTTGCATACATCAACCCTTGTCATGTGCACACCATCTGAATTCAGCGTGGGAATTGTAGACTCCGCCACTGACAAAGAAGCTTTAACTAGTCATGTGCACACCAGCTGAACTTGGCGTTTGGCATACATTTGTATTTATGCATGTTTGTATACATATATATGCTCTGGGTCTGAAAAGTGAAGCTAATGTGGTAATTGTATAGAAGTCTATGAAAAAATTACCCTCCTCACTTGATACATTACCTCATTAAACATTTTCCTAATGAGTTTATAATCTCAATCGTAAGTTTCAAGTTTTCTTCAATACAACATGATGTTTATTTAGGACATTGTGGTTCCATTTAGAGAAAAATAGACGATAAAGCAGGGTATGCTTTAGGGCATGGCTACCGTGTGATTGACAAATAGCCAGGTGTCATGTGCAGTCAGGCTGCATAGGTGGGCATGGAAAGTCTATTTCATCCTCTTGTCCAAATATGGTCACGTCCTGCTCCAACAAAACAAAGTGGCGATGAGCAAAATTCCAAAGTCGAGTCTTCAGAATAGTAATCCACTAACCAATGGGTGATGTCACAGTTGTTACTTCCTCTTCTTTTATAGTCTGTGATAGTAAACTACCCTGTATCGCCAATGAGGTAAAAAAAAAAAAGAATTCTACTCAGTGTTTTTCCGACAGCTTTACCCACTGTTGAGTGCCTGCACAGCGGGGTAGCTTTTATATATTATGGACGCTTTGACTTTAATACAGCACTTTGTAAATGGATAACATGCTGCTTCTGTGACTGGTATAATAGTAGAGTTATAATTAACCAGGCTCAGTATTCAGATTTCCAAAAGGTTTGTGTCTTGCGTGCATTTTCAACATACAGTAAAGCATTCATTCCATGCTGAAGCTGAATTCACACTGTCATTTGACCTCTTAAAGGGATGAAAAATGACAAACATTTTGTGTTAGATGAAGGAGCTGAAAAACACCAAGTCCGGTGGAAAGTAGGAATTTGACCCCTTGGAGGTGTTCACCTCAGATGATATCGTAACAGCTGTATTCATCTTCAGAGTGAATGTGTGAGGGATGCTCTCTTTTGAAGTGTGAAGGGGAGAGCCAGTCAGTCTCTGCAGGTCAAAGTAATTACAGAGCGGCTTGAAGAGAGAGGCCAGAGAGGTCAGAGAGAAGTGGCTGTTCAGGCCTCAGATTACTACCTGCTGCAGCCTGACTCTGCTCCAAAGGTTACTGTTAATACTGTACACATCTTTATGTGTTGGTAGAAACATGATTTGAACATGAAATGTCTTACTCTGACATAAAATAGAAGGAAATATTTTAGATTTAGATCAAGGGCTTTTTAGAGTCAAATATCTGGGACTACAAATGTGTTAAAACAGTGCATCATTGTAACCTGCAGAGAAAGCACTCTTTACACATGTGGAGTAGATTCTCTAAAGACGTGACCTGCTTACCTTATGTAGCTGATTAAAATTAGAGTTGTTCCACACCAGCGCAATCTGTCCCAGAGTGCATCTGGATAATTTTGTCTGTTGATTGGCTTGGACAAAGCCCTAATACTCACTAGTGTTAGAATGGTCTTATTTATACATTTTTCTGTTGCACTTGATGGTTTGGTACCTCTGGGTGCCATCTGATGTGAGGTCTTACAGCAGACTCAATCAAACACACCACTGCTCATACAAACAACTAGAAGTTAAAAGCCACATCAGATATACGGAAAAGCGTGACTGACCCTTTGCTAAGCCCCCCGTCTTTTTTGTTTGCTGTCCCTCAAGCTGTCATTAACTGCACTACCTGAAGAAATATAGTCTAACTTTTGGACAAAAGCGATTTCAGGGGCAGATATTTCCAGTGTGTCAAACTGACTCAGCAGTGAAATTGGGTTTAAAAGAAAAAATAGAAGCTAAAGCCTACAGATCAGAGTGTAAAAGTGAACCACCACATCACCTGGCAGTCGAGGTAGAATAGATTACTGCTCCAGAGCTCAGAGCTCCCCCCAGCAAAAGTCTGCCTTTTGCCGGGGGGAGCTCTGTTTGCTCCAGGCATCACCCAGCTGAAAATTCCATTCCATTAAGGAGCAACATTGTTACTGTTAAGCAGGTCAGGTCTTTATTCAGTTTTACAGTCACTGAAAGCAAAAGCAGCATGTGTATACATTCAGTATGCCTACAGTATAGTAGCTATCTCCCAGTAATGTGTATCTCTGTTACACGTGCACCATGCATAACATGACTAGATCAAATACAAAACACCAGCCTGACAATGAAGAAAATTTGAAACGATTGCATAAGAGTCTATATAGCACAGCTGTATAGTTGTCTTGATCTGGGATGCTACGCTATGACAGTCTACATTCAAGGGGGAGACGTAGCAAAGGGTAAATTATGAAGTAATTTTTGTATGCATGTATAACCCTGATTCCAAAGAAGTTGGGACGCTGTGTAAAACATAAATGGAGACAGAACTGATCAAATCAGAGTTTATCTATATATTTTTTAAATGGATCAGTTTGAACATTAAATATATTGTATTTTTCCAGTTTATGTAAAAAAAATAAATGATTGCGTTCTGTTTCATGTTCATTTTAGACAATGTCCCAACCCCCTGGATTTGGAGTTGTAATTTTTTTATGGCCTTTGATTTAGAATATAAATCAAAATGCTGTGAAAGCACTATAGGTCGTACATGGTAGTAGCAAGTTATGCAGTAATGTGCTGCCCACTGCTCCTTGCATGGTGTGTTCACTTGTGTGTTAAAAAGGATTTATTAAGAAAATATATTTAAAATTGAAAAAATAATACATTTCATTTCATTTATTTTGTTAGATGTACTGTATTCGCTGACATAATCTCAATTTAAAGTCAAAGAAAGAAAGAAAGAAAGAAAGAAAGAAAGAAAGAAAGAAAGAAACAGAAAAGGTCCAGTCCTTTGTCATTGTTAGATTATAATGAACCATTTATTAATAATTATTATTTATACTGCCAACACAACACATTTTTATATGCTAAATAATTTCATTAATTGTAAATTAAAAACAAAACAAAACAAAAAAATGCTAAAACAGTGGTGTCATTGGTTCCATGGAGGAATAAAAGCTGAAAGTCGTAATTTATGTCTACTTTATGTTTTGTGTGGGGTTTCTTGTCAGTGGTCCATGTTACTGTCCTGCTGTGTGACAGAACTGCTGCTGGTCCACAGCTGTCTCCTGGCTTAAAGACACTAAGATAAAACACTGTGTGCCAACCATGAGGTCAGTGTGTGGGAAAAGCATGTCATGTCTGTGTGTGTGAATGTGTGTGATAGGTCACAACCCTGGACTGCCCCAGATACCATGAACAGTCCTATGACAAGCAACATTTTAGCACATTCATAAATCATTGTTAGATCAATACAATACGGTTTTGCCGTGGTTCCAACATCACTGGGCCATATTTATGTAGTACTATAGAGCATCTGTCTGGGCCATGTGTAAATATAAAAACACCTTGTCCATACCCCATGTGCTTATCCAAACAATGGATGTATAAAAAGCCACTTCTTGATGGTGATCTCAGTCTCGGGCTGCCTGCTGACATGTGTCACCATTGCAGCTGAGATATTATACAGTCCTCATCTATTTTTCTGCAGCTCTCATTATGTTGGCCTGAGACCCATAAAAGAAAGAGCAGGTCTGGGCCTGAGATGAAAGGGGATGTCAGTCAGCATCCGCAACAAGGCTGCCCACCTGCTCCAAATACCACACAACCAGATAGCTAATGAGATACCTGAGTGGATTAGCAGAGAGGGATGCTGGAGTACAGTATTTCATTAAGGGTCGCTGCTGGTTGTGCTCATTCCAGTCTGGCTCTGGTATTGCGCGGTGGCAGGACGTGGATGCAGGACAATGAGGTGATTATCTGTCACTCGATAACGCAGCCAAATACCACCAATGCCACGTTGATTGAGCTGCTATCAAATGCCAGGATCTGAGGCTCTGGGGAACAGGTGGTAAATGCTTATCAGAGCCTCAAAAGACCCCTCCCAGCCCCCTCCCACAGTCTGCTGATGCATATCTCATATAATATGTAACTCTGTTTTGTTCTTTTGTAGACTTTTGCTTCATTGGTTGTGTTTACATGCAGTTAGGAAACTCATATCTACAGGGTCTTTTCAGTCCGAAAATATATAAATTATCTGATCAAAGCCTTGGTATGTAATTAGTAAAGTAAAACAGTTGCTTGACTGAAATATTGTTGATTTGTCATTAAAACTATTGGTTTACTGATGTTTTTTTAGCCGTGTTACAACCATAGCCATATCGCTGTTACAACTGAGACTCACTTGTTCAATTACAACATCACTTATAGTCTAATTCCTAATGACTTGATTTCTCAACAAGATCTCCAGACTAAATGACAGAATAGACTGTTTGTCAGTACCATCCATAACGACATATAAGCATTTGTCAAAAGCTGCTCGCGGTACAGCGGAGCATTCTAAAAATAGCACACACGTCATTATACATACACATACAGTTCGTGTTTTTAAAAAAGGCTGCAGTTTCTGTGAATTTACGCAACAAATCACTGACCTAGGTTTAGGGCAAAAAGCAAACTTATAAAAGACAATTTAAAAAGTAAATACATTTACGTAAATGAAAGTGAAGTTGTAATGAGGATGACGTAAGCCACAGAAGTTATGTTAAAAAAAAAAATTAAAAAAGGGATTCAGAGATGCCAGCCATGGAATTTACATTAAAAATATTTTACTTTTGTTTTCACACAGGACACGAACCCCGTTCTCCTGTGTGAAAGTCCACCGTTTGTTTGACCCATCCCCATTCCCTCACTCCCTTCCCTAGTGTGGTATCTGCCATTTAAACTCTGCATCCCCATCAATCACTACTACTATGTCAGCAAGATGACGGTGAAGGACAGTCTAAAACATAAATATGATTCGTATTTTGCTGCCCGTACAAACACCTCATATTGATGTTTTTGAGGGGAGACCAGTCTGTGTTTTCTCTTTTGACAAACTTTAAGTGGTTAAAGACTGCAGACACATGTAGGTTGTTTGCCTGAAAATATTACATACATAGGTACAAAAAAACGAACAACCTCTGAGTATAAGAGAGGAAAGTCATTCATGTCGTGCAGACATGAACAGGTGCTGCAGCGTGTATCCAGTTCAGTCTTTGGACCTCTGCTCTGTTCCCTCAAACCCTCAGGAAGTCATTACTTACAGCTTTTTTTTTTCATGTGGTAAGGAGCAGTTGTGCAGGAAACATAACAGTTAAAGCATATTTGGACTGAATCCACAACAATAAGCAACTGTAACCGACACAGATTATGTTTTATTACTTGAGTCTTTTGGCTACACTGATAAGCTCTATGAACTAATGCTACCCTTGAGCAAAGTATGAATATATCTGCATACATTTGTAATTCTCTACTGCTGTCTGCCTGAATGTAGAGGTGTTGCAACTTGTGTGACTCAAAGAGAAAATACATTAAGACTTCATTAGTAAAATCAATAGTGCAATCTTATTCTATTGATATCATTATGTATCCATTGTGTCTTTTCACTGTATATTCAATAATCTGCTAACTGAAACTATATCATATTTAAGTACCTTGCATTTTGGCCACACATCAATTGATATCTCTCTTAAACACACACACACACACACACACACGCACACATGCACACACACACACACACACGTAGACATCCTGATGATGCATGTCATGTGGCTCTTGGACGTGTCTGCTCATGGTCTGGCTGAATGTTTGGCAGGTTGTTGAAATGACAGGGTACTGAATAATAGCCATTTATAAAAGAAGCAAATCAGCTCTAAAATACACAGGCTGTAAATTACTGTCATTATTATGACTGTAACGTGTTCATGTCAGGACAGACTCGGTGGATTTATATTGAACTGATTTGCACCAATTAAATGCGTAGATCCTTTGGTCTACAGTATGATTTACAGAGCAGCTCTGTTGGTGTGTGTCAAATCAGGCATGTGCAAGAGGACATTTATAAATACCCATAAACCCTCTCTGATAGTCTCTTATGTTTAGAGAGGGACACCAGCTATGAGATCTGTTTCTTCTGGCGAGTGAAAGTTTGATTTCTCTTTTAAAGATGTTTTCACTGGATTAACACATATTTTGCAATATATCAGTTATAAATCAAGTTTAATTTAGCGTAGTCGTACAGCAGCAGCAACAGCAGCCAAAAAAACATCATCTCATTTGCGTTGGTGGGGTTGAAATGTATGTTTTCTTTAAATAAAATACTAAAATTATGACATTTATCATAGAAAGAAACAGTAAAAAATGGGTATTATTATCACAATTTGAACAGTTTGAAATAAAGTAAATAAAAAAAGTAACCAAAACAAAGCTTTTGATTTTTCTTTATTCTTCATGTGTCATTTAAAACGTCGCCAAAAATAATCTGTTTGGAAAAACTAGATCCTGTTAAAAACCTTAAATTCTGCACTCCTCAGCACAATTAGGAAGCCAGGATTGATTTTGCTGAGACAAATGTTAACATGATAAAAATTAACTTTAAATTGGACCTAAGAGCAGGCTGTTTCCACAGAGCAGAGAGGAGAGGACAGAGGAGGGGAGGTTGCAAATAGAAACTGTAAAAATGCAAATAGTTCAGTATGTATAGCATGTGGACACCCAATTTCTTTTCAAAATTCATGACACTTGGAAAAGAAAAATATTATCAGAGAAATTCTTCTTTTTGTGATTTATGTCATTATAACTGTTAAACTGCACAAAAGACATCTTGGAATTCAGAGGGTTAAATTTCAAGCCAAGTCTTACACATTGCATCTTTAGAAGACACTTAACATTAGTACTAGTTCAAGTCAGCAAGTTACCACTCAGACTTTTACTAAATGGCAAAAAAAACAAAAACTGTTTAAATTATTCATTTCAAAATTAAAAATCATAATAACAAAGGCAGCAGGCTTAGTGACCTGCTGTTTTGGCATTACTCTGTCAAACAAATAAGAAGCCAACAGTATTATTCACAATCACCGGTTGCTATGGGCACTTGACAGTTAAAGCGAGGCTGAGCTGAGTGCTGCTAATACTGCTCAAAGTGACATTAGCATGGCTCTGATCTAGCACATGAAAGCAGGACGCGCCAGACTTGCTTCACCCAACTGGAGACACTCACATGGTCTAGACACACAATGCTGGCAGAGAATCCCTCCCTTTAACTATGGGGTGGTCACCATGGATACCACATACTCATCACCAATTTCTATTACTCTCCACATGGCTCTGTGCGAAGGCCACACTACCTCAGAAATCCAACTCAAAGCATCAGAAATGAAAGCTTTGACTCTTGATGCCGAGTGAGCTATCACAGGATGGAGGTCAGGATCAAACTGACTGTTATTAACTTCATCTTGTCATGCATGAGCCACGAGCATGGCTTTGAATATGGGGAAAAATTGGAGGTATAACTGGATTACGAGGGATTTGAATTTGACTAGATCAGACACATTGTTAACTCCACGGCACGCCTCTGGTATCAGAGTCCACGTGTTACTATGATCCTACATATACGCTTTCATTCATGAGGTCTACCACATGAAAATATGCATAAACAAAATCCTATGCACATATTACAACCTCCAAATGCCTCAATAATTTAAAGCCCAAAGTTTCTTTGCCTGTTTCTCCTCTCTGTTTTTATCAGATATTCCTTTTGCTTGGTTGCTCTCCTGGGAGCAACAGTGCAGGGCTGGAGAATTTCAATCTGGTTTATTCATTCCCCCCCCCCCTTCCATCTCTATGTTAGTCTGAATCAAACAGTGGCATTTCATCAGCTGCAACTCACCTAACCATGGCTGTATTTATTTATTTATTTAAATAGCTGGCTTAGTAGTTAAGAAAGCATCATTAGTATGGCCAAGTCTAGTTATCTACCTTCCAGGCTTGCAGACAGAGCAACATGGTCATTTTAGGGGTACAAAAAAATTTGATATTTAGAGATTTCTAAAATAATTGCATTTTTCACTGCTGAAAAAACCCTTATTGTCAATATGCTTCACATTCTGAATGCCTGAGGTCACTAGTGTGGTTGTGAAGTGTCATGAGGCTGTGATTATCCTAGAGGTCCCAACAGCTCACTTATACAGTGACGTGAAGTTAAAAAAAAATGGTCTTGCTAAAATGAACTAGCTACTATGAATTCAAACACATGGGTACGTTGGGCTCCGTGAAGAGTCTCAGCTTCCCAGTCATACCCAATTTATTTAATTCCAAGACTTTTTATGGACCCCAGTATACAGAAATATTCTAATCCAACATTTTTCAATAGGCGACATTGTTTTTGCCCCCAAACCACATGAGATTAGCATAAAGTGAGCATGTCTGTAAAGGGCACCCTCATGGGTATTTGGTCAGAAACCAAAGTATTAAATGATGCAAAATTTGGTCTTAGAATGGCACCAAAGGGAAAATCAGGTGATCATCAAAGTCAGTAGGCCTTATCCTCCTGGAACCATGAATACCTGTACAAAATTGCAATCCATCCAGTAGGTATTGTAGTTTTACGAGTCTGGACCAAACATGCTGCTTGATTGGCTAAAAATAAAAATGACATGTCTTGAAGTAAATATTTGTTCTTTAAATCTAAATTGTGCCCCAACTTACTTCTGGTTTTTTGGGGGGTTTTCTGCCGTAAGTGAGGCTTCTTGTAGACTTGGTGAATTGTGGATTTGAACAGCCCTCAGAACACAGTCTTCATAAACAGGTATCTGCAATGTCTGCGCATCTCAAACATGCTGAGAGATTTATATTCAGGTTATGTTACATGGCCACTTAAACTGACCACTACATGTTGTCTTTAAGTCAAAGGTCATAGATGATGGCCAATGACAAGAACATCCTATTCCTGTGTTAAGTTTAAATTCACTTCTCTTTACTGTCCCTTCAGATGAAATTCATCTTGCTACAGCAGTAAAACACGGCACAAAAATGCACATATGTAAAACCAGACACTTTTACTTATCTGTGGGTTTGTTTTAATTACACAGTTTCCTTGTGGTAGGCACATTTCCCCATCAATGGACCACCAGTAGCTGCTTGTGATGTAAATACCCACAGCAGGAAAGCCTTGGGGTTAGGTACAGGTAGGGGTGGAATAAGTGTGTTTGCATGTTTGTGTGTGTATGCAATGACAGGGGGTCTGTGTGGGGCTGTAAGTGTGTGTGTTTGCATGAATGTGCATTAGAAAGAGGGAGAAAGAAACAAAGAAGGAGGTGATATATGGGGTTAAAGAGAGCAAGCAGAACTTCTGTCAAGCCGGGGCTGTGTATGTGACATCCGGCCAGGTCAGAGTTCACTGAGCAGTGTGCTTACTACAACCTCTGATGATGTTTGAAAGTGTTTGTTTGCACAGGCTGATACTTGATGGATGGGTTTAAACTGAGGGAAATTCTTCTGCAAATGTTTTATGTAACAGCCCTCAAGTCAATGATTTGGATGTTTAAAATAGTGTGGTAGTTTGATCCGTAAGTTATCTTATAATTTACAAAATTCAAATGCCTATATCTAATATTCTCTGCAGCCCAAATTTTCATTTTTTCTTAAATAAAAAAAAAGTATGAGAACATGATTTTAGTCACACAAGCAGTGAGATTCACCCAATTTGATGGGATGCTGTGAAATTTTCTAACCCAACCTAATTTTTGATGAGCCCCTGTCTTTTCCTGTAGTCCCACCATGAGGAGGGCATTTTTGGTTTAGAGTGAAAAGTCTTAACAACCATTGGATAGACTACAATAAAATTTGGCAAAGCCAAACTGACTTACTGACATAAGCTGCTGAATTTCATTGTCTCTTCGATTAGACATTTTTGCTGTAAATGACAGTTCTTCTTCAACCTTGGATGTTTGTATTCTTCTGATTTTAGTACAATGATAGAAACACC
The DNA here is from genome assembly GCF_030273125.1 of Centropristis striata. Classification (NCBI taxonomy): domain Eukaryota; kingdom Metazoa; phylum Chordata; class Actinopteri; order Perciformes; family Serranidae; genus Centropristis; species Centropristis striata. The sequence continues at coordinate 19,380,425 of NC_081519.1, read as the reverse complement.
ACTATGAATTCTCTGGACAATAGCCGTGTTTCCATTAAAGTCAAATCAAATTTTGAAGCGAAATTTTTGAAATTTTGGGACGTTTCCATCAACTGGTTTAGATCAAATAAACAAAGCTGCATAAATGTACTTTGGTCAGAAGATGGCAGTGTAATGTATTGCTGTAGGCTAATCTGTCAGTAAACAGAAGAAGAAGAAGAGATTGAGAGCAAGAGAGAAAAAATAATAAACAGGTTGCTAATCAGACAACTTTTCTTCAGGAATTAGATTCAATTGGGCATCTTATAATTGTTCTTTCATGTCAGCTCGTCTCTTCCGGCAGATCGGAAACAGCTGATCAGTCATGAGTTAAATGTTTGCTATGTCAGAACTTTTTTCGTCTCCCATTTAGCGCATTAACTATTTTTTTTTAAAGACAAAAAACACCTAAAGTGAACCTAAAAACTTGTATGTGCATTTTCAAAAGTTTTATCGAATTTTGGTGTTTCCATCAAGCTTTTTTTAAATGCAAATCTTCAAAATACGCAGAGAAATCTTTTGATGGAAACACGGCTAATGACCAGTTCCCCCACATCGGACATTACACTGACTTTGTACTTGGAAGCTGGCAGGGTAAAGTCTGTTTAATGTCCAGTCCAGTTGATTCAGACATATGCATTCTCACATAAAGCGACTCTGGGTAATTTATATAAAAACAGATTTGCAGTGCATGTGTGAAAGTGCTCAAGCAAGCCACAAAACTGCTAGCATGGGCGTAAAGTCCTATTTTGTATAATGTTTTATTATTACTAAAGGTAACAAATTATTAAATCTACTTTTTTTTGCGGCTCTCAAACATGAACTGTTTCACTATACCAAATAATATTCTGGTAATTTATTTGATTTTTTTTCTTGACGTGAAAGCAAGGTGTCGATGCACTAATCACACACGATTACCAGCCATGCAGTTATTTTTCCAGCAGCATGAAATAAAAGAAAAACACAACACGGTGCAGTTCCACCAAAATATGTCCATCTCTTCCACCTCTTTTGTCGAGAGACTATGTTTAATCTCCTCCTTGTCTATCTCTCCTCTTTCATCGCTGAGCTGTGTGTCACTATCCAGACCTCCATCAGAGAGGTGCTTGCTAATACCTGAGTGTGCTCCTGGGCTGCATGCTGGGATAGGGGGATTATCTGATCACCTGTTCCACGCTGCATTCCCTCACTCTCTATCTGAGAGAGCTGCAGGTTTTAGTTGCAGGTGGTGTTTTCCTCCCTGTTCCCTCCCTCCGTTATATATTCCCTCATTACCTTTCCTCACCTGCTAAGTAGGGATAGTCCTCCAATTACTCACCATTGAGGGTTGCTATTGTAACCACAAATTTGCATGTATCCCTGCAGGTATTTCTCACGAGAAAACTTCTGATGCAAAGGTAAGGAGTTCTTCCATGGTCAGAATTTGTGAGCTCAACAAAAGATCCTTTCATCCTTTCTTATTCGTGGGGGAAATAGTCTGTGTACCCTGGAGGCATTTGCTAACACGTTCCTGTAGTGGGTCATTTCCTACGCCAGTACTTCTAATAAAGACAAGCCAGTGTTAACATTTAAGCCAGATGGCAAACTATTACACTGGAGCAATAACAATAGCACCTTCCTCTATTTCTGAGTCCCCACACACCCAAGATATGCAGAAAGTGATCCCTCTTCAAGAGGCATTTTTTCAACATTTCTTAGGACTCCCTAAGAGGAAGTGGCAACTGGTTAGCCCCCCGAGAACCATATACTTTCAAGGGATTTTTTTCTGGTTGCGTTTGAACCATCAATAGGAACGTTGAAGTGATGTAAACCAGCCGAGCCCAAATCATGTTGTATCTACCCTGTCACATATATGCCTACTGATGCCTGGACTCTACAGTTGATCGATTGTCATCACGAGCTGGTGACATTCTTTAAACTGGTAGTTGCCAGTGCTGTATTGGCTCTGTTTGACCAGTCAACCTACACTTCAACATCACTCAAGGTTCCTCTTTTGCTGAGAACAGCTAAGACAACTAAGAAACTACGAACGTTGTAGTTCTTAGTTTCTTAGTTTTTTTTTTTTTTGCATTGTGGACACAATATAAACTTTAAGTGGTTTCAGAGGGTTTTAAACCTAGTTTTAGCCTTTTCAAAAATTGTACCATGTAAACAATTAAAGTTATTACTTTCTGCACATGCCCTGAAGCATCTAGGCTGCTGAAAATGAAGCGGAGACAAAGAGGAAAACATTTTAAATAAATCTCATTTTGCAACATCTTAAATGCTACATCAGAATTCATAAGAACACACTTGTTTTAATGACCTGGCACCGGTCCGATTGGGTGACATGCTTACATTGTCCTCAAACTCCCCTCACACTGTGTAACATAATTAGACATAAATTCCTGAGGCAGTTGCACAAATATGTTTTTCCTTATGTAAAACCAAAGAGGTCGCTTTGAAGTGAAGTATTTTCTAACTGTGGGTGAAAGGGTGTTTTTCGTGCGTGAGTCATGCTAAAAGTCTTTTGTACATCAGGCTAATGTTTGATGCCAGGGAGCAGATCCGTGCTGGAAACCCTCTTGAGGTGACACTGCCAATAGGTCGTATAAGGAGAGCACAAAGAGTTTGAGGAAAGGATAGAAATCCAGCCAAGCCTAGAAACTAAAACAGTTTGTGGTTGAAAAGGTTCATGCAGAGTGCTGTTTGATGAAGTCTCCTGCTCTTATTTTGAAAGAAATGAAAGCCAGTGTCATTCCAAACAGCGTGGTACTGACAGGATTGCTGTGTTTTTGCTAAATTGAAAACTATTAAAGGACAAGACAGATGGTGTCTAGGAGAGTATGGGGGCTTTTTAGCACAGGCCTTCACATAACTTGCTCATATATCATTCTAGTAGGGGATGATTCACTGTGGCACTCATCACTGTCAATAATTAGAAGTGCATAAAACCTAATGACTTTGTCACCTGGAGCACTGGGTGAAACATCTGTAGCATATGAGCTTGGGACGACATCCGATCATGATGTCTTCTCCAGCTGTCCGCCGGGTCGTCCACTCACATCTGAACTAACCTTCAGTGACTCTTTTTTTGTTGTTCTTAATGGAAAAGAATTGAAAATTTACCCAAATTAGAAAGAAATAGAAAATGGAAAATGTCCATGCAGATAGTTTTATTTGAGCAGGTTTTTAGATTCAGTTGCCACATCAGTACAAAAGAGGTGAACTGAATTTTGTCTGTGGGGTAGACCTCAATATGTCTTTCCCAAAACAGCATCCACAGAACATACCGTCAGCAGTTGAGGACTTTTTTTTAAGTAGGAAGCACAGACACATTATGTATGATAATAATGGACCCAACCACCGTGATGTCACACATTAGTTTGCTGCATCCTGTTTTTAATCTTCCAGTTTGGCATTTTGACCGTCGCCATCTTGGATTTTTGGAGCCAGAAGTGATGAGAGAGTGGAGCTAACCTTAAGACCAGCTGCTAGCTTGGTTAACATGCTGCATTTACAGTCAATGGTTAACTGCACAAATGCTAATGCTATTTTTTCTAAGGAAAAGCAAGCTTAAAATCATTCAAACAAAACTTTCTCATGGGAAAACTGAACAGCTGACTCCTGAAAGGGTTTTTTAGTACAATCAAATGTTTTTATGTGACTAAGATGTTACAGTCAGTTTTCATGGACTAAAAAAACACTGAAACAGTGACAGCTTACCCAGCCAAAGTTGTCACCATGTTAGCGCCTCAACAGATGGCACCCACAGGTCACCCAGAGCTAAGCCATACCCTTAATCAAGCATCATTTTAAGGCCTCATTAAATTCAAATGAGTGAGTTATATAAAAATGTCCCCCTGCACGGTTGCCAATTGACAAAACCTACACTTGTAGGGGACTTTTTATTTTCTGTTAGGCCATTTACCACAGATTTTTTTCTTAGAGTATGGAGACCATTTGGACCAGGCTGAAAACATGTCTGCTTTAAAGTTGGGCATTCCAACGTGGGGTATATGGGGATTGACTTTTTGAGCCAGCCTCAAGTGGCCATTAGAAGAACTGCAGTTTTTGGCACTTCACATGGCCGCACTTTACAGCTGGGAGGTTGCCGCTTTTGTGAATACAGCCTGATGTAGTGCTGGCACAAAGGACATGCGTGCGCACACACACACACACACACACACACACACACACACATGCCAGAATATCAGCAATTTAATGTCTGTCTCCATTACTCATATTACTACACCTACTAATATTTCAGTGTCTTGTCGCTCTCTAAAGTTAAACTTACCCACACCAGCACAGCCCCTTACGTTATTTAATGCAGTGCTGTTTTTGGTCTGAACGCCTGATCAATTCTTGGCACCTGTCACAGTACTATGTATTTGTGAAGAAGGGTTATTGAAGACATCCAGGGGCACACAATGTTCAGCCTAGCAGCCACTCCCATGACATCATTCAACCCGAGTGGGTTTAATTCACACCCAAACACAATAAAGGATTAATGCATTAAAAAGGATTGATCATGTTTGTGTAATGTCCGCAGAAGTATATTGTAGTGATTAGGGATAAATCCAAACTTGAAACTGTTAAACTATGTGTTTCATTTAGTGATGTTGACAGTGTTACTCAGTTCCCAAAGAAACTAATTCAATCCAGGCTTTGGCCTTTAGTGCTGCTGGCGCTGTGTAGTCTGCAAACTGAGAAGTAGAGCGGCCCAGACATGCAGGGCCCACAGCCCCTCCAGCACTATAGCAGACAACACCAGTACCTCACATAAAGCGTTTTCACCCTACTTAAAACACAATGTTACTAAGTCTCCTGTCACCCTCTGAACTCCCATGCAGGCATGCATCTCTGGTGTCCTTTACACTTTAGGCAATGTGGGGTTATTGTACTCAAGATGAAGGACATCCAAGCCTGCATGCAAACGCTACAGTCGGAGATTCTAAGATAATTTTGACGATGACTATACAAATCCTTCCTGCCTTCGGTCTTTATTTGCATCTTGCTGAGAGATTTATGGGTGATACTGAAAGTATGCATGTTTTTTTGTTATTTCCTCAGGCTCACACCTACTGTATCTCAGTCACAGTAGCACGGCAACAGAGCGATAACATGAGTCAGCATACTTGGTTTTGGCACAAGAGAGAACAATTGGTTTCAGGATGCCATGTTGTAACAGCTTCTACTCTTAGTAATCAGAAGTGAGTTTCCATCACTATTGGGTGGTGTGCATGTAAGTCACCCACTAATTGTGGAAGGCACACCCTTGTATATTAGAACTATAGCTGGCATGGGCATCCTGTGAGCTGGTGGAGAGGAAAGAGGCCAACGTCAGCAGGGAGGGAGTAACCAGGAGGGTGTTAAAGCATCCTTCCTTTACTGGTTCACTGAGTGATTTGGTAATTATTAGTTCATGAGACACATTTCTATTCAATATCTGTCTGGAAGAGTGACATTATGCCATTATTCCATATGTGTAATGTTTTGTTAAAGTGATCCAGTATGACAGTACTTTGGTCAAAATTCTTCAGGAATTCTTGATTTTTGAAATGTCTGTGAGGGAAGACACTAAATATAGTTTAAAAATATAACTTCAGTTCGAGCTGGGCATACATTGATAGGATTAAGCTTGTACGGCAGCTGGATTCTCACAATATCACAAGATCAAGACGGAATCGCAGGATCACAAGATCACAAGATAACAACAAAAATCCGTCCTGTCAGGCTTCAAGTAATGTGTTTGTGTCCTATCAGTAGAACCGTTTGTTCAAAACTACAAATGGGGGCCTTAATGAAGTTAGCATAGGATACTTATATAGCATACTTATATCCAAATTGAAGAGTTTTTCTTCTTAGAAGAGCAAGGGACAGCACTGAAGGCTTTTCTTGATGGAAAAGATGTATTTGGACAATAGCTGCTATTACACAAAAAGCAAATTACATTTCAGTTAGACCTTTATATGGGCAAAACCCACCAAATGTTTTGGTGCCCCACTTCACCTTTCAGTTGTTTATTTCTCCTTTGGTCAGATGTTTCCTCAAACCTTTCACCAACTCATTGACGACATACCTGACCCTTTTTCCAGCTGGAATGCTGGTCCTTCATTTAGGTGGAGACAGCAATATTTAAAGCAACATATTTACCCATTTGAGAAAATCGAACCCTTTATTTTAGGAATTGCATTCAGAAACGTTGATAACAATAAAAGTAATATATATTTTTGAAATTGTATTTACACAAGTTGGGCTGATCTAAAGGGTTCAGATCAAGCTAATTTAATTAGGCTGAGATTCTAGGGGTATTTGTGACTTCATGGTGTGATGGGTGAGGGTGTGGGAGAGGAAGGGAGTATCCTGTCTCCGCAGAAACAATAGTTGTACGGGCCAGTATCGAGAGCTTGAAGGATTAGTTCCCATAGAGAGTTAAAGATAACCTTTCAGCTCAGGCAGTGGCAACTCCCAACACTACAACCAGGCTTTACGTGGTTGGCATGGCAATAGAGACACAGAAAACAAAAGTGGCACCACATTTGTGGATTTATTGGGTGGGTTCATTCCTCTGTTTTACCTTTGTTTCAGTTCCTTAAGGGAAAACGTCATTGAGCATATACTAAGGCACAGAAACTTAGACAAAGATTTTTCAGTGTTATACTCTTTATATACGAATACCTTTGAGTCAGGACATTACTGAACACTGAGCCACATCAAATCATACAACAGTTAGTGCCAACCAACTAAGCCAATTAGACAAGAGACATTCCATGGGTGCTGATCTAGAGTAAAACATCGCTGGGACTTTTAATTACATGTATCACATGTTTACGGTTGTTCTAAAGAATTATTAACATCAACGGTCGTTATTTAATGCTACCTTTGATTGTAACAAAGTTAGCACCGCAAAGATGAACATACCTCTACATATAGCAATTGAGTCTTGTGATATATTAATAATATAAGCCTACTTACTAGCTCAACAGCGAGAAGACCAGCCTGGTATCTGTCTGCAGACTTTTGTTTTGTGAAGCTCTCTAAAAGCCAGTCCAAGATTAAGTCTTATCTGACAGCCTCTTGCTCTGTCACTCATTTATTTTCTCTTTTTTTTTCTCTATCAACATCCTCTTCTGTCTTGTCACTTCTACCATGATGTCTGTAGAGGTTAATTTGCCTGCTCCGGTTCCGGCACAACACAGTTGCAACAGTTAGTTTTAAATCAGTAACAAGTATAAAGCTTTGTGTACATCAGTAAACTCTAGCCTGGCTAACACCAGACCAAATCTCATTGGAGATTAGGTCTGGACACCTTCAATGCTTTTCTCCGTAGAGGAGGTGTGGTTTACGATCCTCCAGAGCCGTTTATTGGGCGCTTAGAATGTCTATCAAAGCGTCTGTAGGTAGCTCTTAGCCAATCAGATCAGTTATACCAGATGACGTAGTAGAGCAACAGAAATGGATGTTTGTTGTGTGTGTGTCTGTGAGAGAGTGTTGTTTGCTGCTTTGCTTCTCCAGTTCTCGCTTTCTGCAAGATTATGTATTTTCACGCTTTATTCCCCCTCATGTCATTCTGCCACACACATCCACTGATTTTATGGGCAACAAACAAGCTGATGCGGGTCTCTCGGCGGCTCCGCTGTCCCCTGGCTCAGAGCCAGATCACCGGCGGTGACCGACCGTCTCGCCGGCTCGGCGCAACGAGCCGCCGAGACCGCCGGTGCGGCGCTAATAGCCCCGGTACCGGTGATCTCGCTACCAGCCGGGGGACAGCGGAGCCGCCGAGAGACCTTTCGCCTTTCAACTTTCGCTCTAAACTATTTAAAACACCGTCTACAGCTAAAGAGAGTTTCGCGTCTGCAGCAGCCATGTTGGATCCGGAAAGCTTCCAAGTGCCGAGTAGTACGCGTCATCGTCTCACCGTCCCTCCCCGCTCTGTGATTGGATCCCTAAAACAGGGCTAAGAAACTCCCGTGGTTTCCAGACTGCCTGGAGGTTCGAAATTAAATTTGAGCGCGCAAGGCAGTCTGGGTATACCCAGGCTAAGTAAACTCTGTAAATCACTGAGAGTCTAGGCAGAGCAGCCGGAGGCTTAAACAAGCATTTAACATCAAACATTCAGGCGACCAACTGTCAAACTGTGTTTCAATACTATGATGTTAACAAACAATGTTGTTGACATTGTGAACTGTCTTTGCTTAAGATATCTATAATGAAATAATGACATGCTCCAGTGTTGAACTGGCCAAGCAGGTTTGAACAGTTATCACATAATTTATCCCCAGTGCAAACAGGACTAGTAGAACCTGAATATGGGTTTGCTTGATAAGGTCATGACCTCAGCGTGCTATCGAAAGACAGGAAGTGAATCAGAGCCGAGAGGAAGTATTGCACTCTTACCCATGAGGAGTCCCATGACATCCTGAGGAAGCATCCATGGAGCAGAGCAGCGCCAAGTCAACAGCACAATAGATAACAAGCCAATGGGAGAGAGTGCACAGATTGTTCTTCATTTTCCTGGTCTCCCCCTCTGTGAGGCTGCATTCACACTCCAATTTTTTTTTCCACACTAACTGGAAAGCCACTGTTTTTGTCAACTTTTCGGCAGAGCACAGAGAAGTTGGAGAGTTTAGAGAAGAGTTTATCACATGGACTTTCTGCTTTTCTGTGAGCCAAACTGTCAAACTGAAGAGGACGCACTACATATGCTGCTGACAGAGGCAGAAAGACTGATAGTAGTTATTAGTGTGGTGGTTGTGTAATGGGTTTCTGGTAAGTGTTTGAGAATTGTAGTAGCAGCTACTGCAGCTGTGGGAACAAAGTGGGTATCATGTGGCCAGCTTTTTAATATGAACACAAGATGAGTGAGAGCTTCATCTCCAAAACATGGAGTAAACTGACCATACCCTGATTCTGGCAGCCAAAATAAGAAATTAAAGATACACAATAAAGGTATATACTGCTGATATACAGCATATTCTGTGCATTTATAAGGCTGGAACTAGCAGGCAGATAATCTCAATGTTAACAGGCTTCTGCGACACAGTTACAGTTGAAAATTTAAATTTGCATCACATCATCCAATTCCGCATTATTTCCAGTTGTTTTATGCTAAGTTAAGCTAACCATCTGCTGGCTCCGCAGCTACATATTTATTTTCAGGGCTTGGGAGTGGATTCCAACTTCTTATCTACCTCTTTCAGCAAAGTGAATAATATTATTTTAAGCAAAATAGTAATTTTATTGAATTAATTGATATTGCACAACATTCAATAGTGAAATTTTCAACATAAGACTTTTCGTTGTGAATAGAAAAACTCAGGGGACAGAAACAGTTCTGCTGGTGAAACACTCCAGTCAAAGTCTGGAGGCTTGAAGCATCAGCTAATCTGTTTGGGGGGAAAGAGCTTCCTATTATTCTGTAAATGTTCTGTTTTATTATCCCGGATGGTAGCAGGACCTCCCAGATAACTACTTTTACAGATTCTGATACATAATCATTGTATGTGTGAAAATGATTTCTCATACATGCGTATCTAAACACTTCAGTGGCTCAGTGATGTAATCCAGTTTTTACCTCTCCCAAGAGTCCAAGCAGCACAACATAAACTCTGTCCTAGTTCAGTACCTCCCAGAAGGTTGGTGTGAAGAGGAAGTATGACGCATACTAAGTATGAATCATATATGACCCACCTAGAGGACTTGGTTGTGTTTCTTTTTTTTATTTTTCATAATCAGACCCAGTCCACTGCTGAATGAAATCACCATTCAAAGTCGGGTAGATGGATTATTTGTTCAAATTTTGCCACTCAACTTTACAGTGACAGCCAAAAAAAGACCCCAGACAGCCAGAAGGAGAACAGAGGTGTATTGAGAATCTCAAAGTGGCTTGGCTTTTTCTCCCCAGGCCGATGTCTCGGTTTGTGATTTTATTCAATTTCACTGTATTTACCTTTCACATAATGTCAACACTGATGTAGAGCAGCGGTGGGTAGAAATTAACTCACCTGTACCTCAACACACATTATATTGTGTCGAACGCACACAATTTACACAGAAATACATATGTGCTCACACACACACAAACACTGTGGCATGAGTTTGTTTATGCAGCTCGGTCAAGACCAGCGTACGGCCCTCGTCCCCTTCCCCATTTGATGTGTGAAAAGTGGAAGGAAATCAAAGCCATTTCCTTCATTCTGGCCGCTGTGGGTTGTGGTTCCCTGGGGCAGGAGGGGCGAGACTGGCAGTAAAGTATCGTTGAGCCTGCAGAGTCTGGGAAGTGTATGGAGCACCACATGTTGCCAAACACAACAGAGGAAACTGTTGCTCAAAAGCACCAACCGCAGGTAGGGGAAAAGGAAGGTGGTCCAAGCACTGAATTGTAATCTCAGCTCCGAGGACTTGCATACTTTCATTCAGTGTGATCAGAAAGCCTGAAATCCCCTTCTTCCCTCCTCTACTACCTAATTTGTTCATTTGCTTGTTTAACTGAGTCACTAACTCACTCGAATTCAGTGGCTCACCTCAGGAGATGAGAAAAGTTTGTTCTAAACACTCTTAAAATGTTGAACAAGTTTTATATTGTTGAGCTCCCTGTGATCTAGATATGATGCTTTTCTTTTCTCATTTAAATGCTAATAACTTTGAGGACATCATCACAGAAAGTGCTGGGAGCAAAGCTTTTCTCCTATCTGGTCGAAGCACAAGGTGAGCACCTGCCTGCTGAATATGAAATATTTTACGAAGTCTTGTTGGCGCAACAAGAGAGTTTTAGTTCTGTTTGAAGGCTTTGTGCATGTGTATATATGTGCACACAAATGTGTGTGTGCTTGAGAGAGTGTGTGTTAGCCACAGACATAATTCTTTCAGGAATCAGAATTATGTTCAGATGCCTGGCAATGAGGCAGTCGTAGGCGAATGTAAAACAAAGAGCGCATTGTGATTTGTATTCACCTTTTTTTTAAAAGAGGGTCAAGGTCCGTAACACCACCTCAGGTTGTGATCAGAAAAGCATTCCTTTGTAATCGGGCAAAATGTGATCGTGTCTCGTTTGCAGCAACAAGTAGGGATTACAATCCTAACTTCAGTAACATTACAGTTACTTATCCCAGTAACAACCCATAAATATTTTCTGTGTGTTTAGGACAGATGGGGTCATTCCAGGATCCTGTGTTCCTCAAAGTTATATAGCACATAATCAGAACATGATAAAGGGTCCTCTGTTGCCCAGCTCTCTCTATAATAAGATTTTCCAGGGTCCTGTGTTCCAAAGTCTTATGGTTCCGGGGTCCTATGCTTCCAAGGTATTATAAACCCAGTGTCCTATGTTCCCAGCACCCTATGTTCCCAAGGTCCTATATTCCCAGTGGCATATGTTCCCAAGGTTCTATGTTCCCAAGGTCCTATATTCCCAGTGGCATATGTCCCCATGGTTCTATGTTCCCAAGGTCCTATATTCCCAGTGGCATATGTTCCCAAGGTTCTATATTCCCAGTGTCATTTGTTCCCACAGCCCTATATTACCAGCATCCTATCTTCCCATGGTTCTATGTTCCCATGGTCCTATATTCCCTGCCTCCTATGTTCCCAAAGCCTTATGTCCCCAGGGTCTTATGTTCCCCAGCTCTATATAGCACATAATTGCCGTGTTTCCTCTAGGGGGAAGAATGGCCACCGCCAAAGTCTCAGGCCGAGGCCTCTCAAATGTCTGCTCACTCTGCCCGGCCCCCAGAGGGATTTACGCGACTCTGTGCACAGTTAGCTCTCTTGTTTGTTGTAAAAAAGCAGAGATCACTAAGTGAACACCTCCTGCAGCAGCAGTACATACACACTGTACTGCTAGAGAGCTAACTGTAGCTAACTGCCGCTAACGAGGTTGTTAGCAATCGTTAAGACGGAGTCGCTGGATTTGTCTCCAGTCATTGATGAGGAGATGTTGATTCTCTTCCGGTTATACCACTTGATTACGAGTGAATTTGCAAGATCTCGTGTGTCCTCGGGACTCCGCGGATCCGGTGTGTGTTGACGGACTGCGGAGATACGCCGCCATTTCGGGCGGACCGTTTCGGAGTCGTATCACATCCAGTGGAATTCCGGTGTTACTCTTCTTAACAAGCTGCCGGCCCTCACAGCTCGTTAAGAGTAACAACGAGTCTCCAAAAGTCTCCAATAACCCCAGAAAAGTCGCTGGATTTGTCGCCAGTCGCTTTTTTGAAAAATAGTCGCTAAGGAGGTCTGAAAAGTTGCTAAATATAGCAACAAAAGCGCTAAGTTGGCAACACTGCTTCGCCGGCTTTTACAAATGGCGCGTGTTGTTGTGGCGTCGAGTACTACATCACATCCTGCTTAGCAATCAGCAACCAGGCTTTTTTCAGGGGAGAAAAACGGCCCTGCTCTTCAACAGGGACAAAAAAAGTCCAGTCAAAAGACCGCTCCGGACAGCTTGTATTTAAATTAGGGGCGTTTCAGCGAGTGATACCCACCGCATTCCAGGTATTGGGCTGTGGTGGAAACAACCTAAATGAGAACCTGAAAGGGGTTCTTTAGCTTAACATGCACTTAATATGACATGGACTAGGGTGGGGATTAGTTTAAAGCACTGTATTTATGAATGTAGCCTGCTGCCTTTATGTTAGCCAGCTAGCATTGTCATCAAATAATATAAGGCAATATTGTGCAGTGTGATGTTATTATTTCCACAACCTAAAAAGTCTCACCTGGAACCCTCAACAGCAATATTTGGATGCAGTGTCAATGTGATATTTATGTATTTTTTCTCTGGTTCTATCTTTGCCTCTGTGTCCCACGAAGGCATGCCTATCAAAAAAGTTTGGATGATATGGTTTAATTTGGTCTTCAGCAATTTTGGGCTTTTGGTAGTTATACAACCACAGAGGCTGAAATTTTCCTCCAGAGCAGCAGCTCAGCCAAACAGGGCAAAGGCTGTTGCTCAGGCAACTTTAGCCTGGCCTTGTGCACATCCCTGCTTTTCAGTGACTAACATGTGATGAGTAATTTAATTCATTTTTCAAGAAACCTGCTTAACACTGGTTATGACACATTTTTTAGTCTCAAAAGTTGTGAAAAAAACCCCGAAACAGAGCAACAGAAAAGTCTCGTCACCACATTTTCACCTCACCAGCCCAAGATAGAAGCTGAGACCTGACACGGTTCAACACAATACAGAAACACAAAGCAGCCTCTACAGAGCATGCACTCTGCAGAGTGCTACATCTCTCCACACACATTGAAACTGGGATTGCAATACGGATGATCTTTTGAACCGTGTAAGAATCACAAGCGCTGATGTAACACCTGGCATCTGCTCCTGCCCTGCAGGCAGAACCCCACAGAAAGCACCTTTCACACCTCAGCTGGAATGCAGAACATTAAAACAACTTCATACACCACTTAGATAGATGTCATCAGCAGCTTGGAATCACGTACTGGCAAGCTTTTTATCACAAATATTACAGTTAAAGGCCCACTTAAGAGCGATAAGTCCTTCTGGGTAATGTACACAACTCACCTTGGATTGCCATCAAGCAGAAGAGATCAACTATAGGCAATCAGGGCTGACAGCTGAATTTTTTTCGGTTCTTTCAGAAAACTGGACCGGATGAAGAATGTGGAGAAGCTGAAATCTGCTGTGTCCTCGCTGAATAGATAACTTGTTCTGAAGAGGAAGAAGTCAACTTGGACTCCTCAAACTGATCCTTTTCTATTTGACCTATGCCAAGTCATTTTTAAAAAGAACCTTTATGTTGAGCCAGACTGCAGTGAAAGCTACAGTGCCAACACCATAGCTTTAAGAAGAAAAGTTAAGCAGGACAGCTTCTTTTGACCCCACTGAGCCGAACACCTTACAAACTTTCTCTCTGACTCCCCGATGGGCTTCATGGCGAGTCGAGTACATGCAATTTAAAGCTCCAGATTGAATGAGGGCCAGATAATGCAGGTGTGAAAGGACACTGAATGGAATATGATTAAAAATGGGAAAATGTTTAATTTTCTCAATGAGCTTTAGAAAATCTTACAGGCGGTAACTCGGTGGCTTTGAAGCGTCCAATCAGTGTTTGAATAGAGGAGCAAATTAAGCATTTTAATCGAATTTTCCGTGTACCATCAAATGAATTACATTGCTCACTCTTTTTTCAAATCAATGGGTACATAACCAAGATAAGACTTTTAATTTCTGATAAGTTGGGCCCAGCAATCATTACATTGTATGTGCTCTAAGTGGCTGAAATGGACTTGGGAGGTCAAATATTCAATGGAATAAAATGAATGTAACGCTGTAATAAACTTGTACAATTAAACTTTTACTCACAGAATGTTAAAGCCAATATAAGTTATAAAAGTCAACACTTTTAAAAGTATAACTCGGGTAAGTAAAGGTGAGAAGGATTTATCCTAAAGCCACTCACTTGTTGATTTAGAGAAAAAGAACACATGTGTAGGCATCCTTTAAGCCAAATCCTGTTGAACATTTTCCCTCTACACCTCATGTGGGTGGCAGATGGTAGCTCGCTGGTTGTCACAGCAATAGAAGATGGAAATACAGGCGACTGAGTCAAAGCAAGCAAACACTCCCTTTGTGACAGACTCTCTGCCATACTACAGCAGCTGTAGAAAGGATAGAGAACTACCTATGCATTCACACAGGAACTGATTATTTTTCTCTCTCACTTTGAATCAAAGCACAAGTTCTTCATGATCTGATAATTCGTATACACATTATTTACAACAGCAGTTGTTACTTACTGCTATCCATTAATAGCCTATAATACATGGCTTTGTTATAGAATCCTGCCATCTTTATGTACAGAATATTCTTTATCAGAAGTTATAAAATCATGTTTAAACCAATTTTTGAGTCAATTTTTTGAGTTTGAGTTATTACAAAATAAACCCCCCTTCAATAATAAACCATTCGCTGTACATTATGCCTTTTAATCTAGAACACTATGTTTTCTTGCCAACATTGGTGATAGTACGACAAAATATTTTGTCATTATCTTTCTTCCTGTGACATGGATTGTGATGATGTATTCATGTTCTTACAAGTTTACTTTTTATTGAGCATGTATTCTTTATAAAGTATAACATAACACGTTTTAATGTCACATATTTCAAATACATTGTTAACATTGTGAAAAAGTTTCAGGATGGTTAGGCTTAGGAAAAAAACTACTTGGTTAGGGTTAGGAAGAAAAGTAAAACGTGATAAGATGTGACGTAGTTACACACAGGGCCGAAGTTACATAACTTCAAATAACATTAACTTTTGGTTTGACATGGGTCACAAACCCCAGTCTCCTGGGATGAGGAGAGTGGGGTTTGTGTATGTTTGTTTGGTGGATCATCCTATATTGTTCTATATATTCTGTATCCTTGCTTCCACCTTTGTCTTTACACCCCCAAAATGTCGCTTCTGCCTTGGCCTCCTTCATAATGAGGTCAACCACTAGAGGACGCAACTACAAATAGAAAGATAAATATGGGTCTTTTTGAGCTGCTGTACAAAAGACACCTGGGGTCGTTTTTTCGGGATCGAACTGTCGCCTTTTTCAGCCTCAAGCTTGATTCCACCGGGCGCGTTACAGCAGCGCCACGTCAGCGTTCGCCGTTGCAAATAGGTACCACTCTAATCAATGAGAGCATTTCCATCGGGAGCGCTGCGTAATGTTACAGCAACGTCGCGTCATCGTCTCTACGTGAGCATTAGGTAGGACTTCTATTTCTCCGCGAGACGCTGCCAAACCGCGTAAATCTCAACAGAGCAGATCGCACCAGACAGGAAGTCCGACTCAGAATCAATGTAAAACACTTCAGCCCCCTTTCAAAATAAAACACAATACGCAGTTCATGCAGCCTAAAACTACTTCACATCAACATTATGTTATGACCGGGGCACCAGATCAGCAATCAATCAATCAAAGGGTCTCAGAGGATCGGCGACACGGACGACAAGAGACTGATTGTTGAAGTGGAACATCATACAATCATTTATGACGTAACATATTGTTTTTATAAGGATAGATGGTCAGATCAACAGATCTTTCATGTCAGAGAAGCAAAGTAAGCTGTTGGTTGTTGTTGTTTACTTTATACACACAGTTTATCCATAGACTGTATAAATAGAGTTTAGAGTTTATCACGGGATCTCGCGGTCTCCCATATGGTCAGGATTATTGCGTGATCTCGTTATCTCACGTGTATACGACCGGCTAGCTAAACTGACGTGCCGCTGCTGTAACGCGCCCGGTGCGAATTGACGCCGGGCAGAAGACGCAGCAAAACCGCGGTGGAGCCGTGCTGCTGCTGTAACGCGCCCGGTGGAAATCCCCAGTCATGGTCGCTGAGTGGTTACACCTCATACAACATGAATCAGGTGAAATTCCAGCTTTGAGACCTTTGTTGTTATACCTTTGTATCTTCTCCATTAAAGCCTCTGACTCTACACTGTCAGATAATGGCCCAAATCACACACAATTTTTTTTATAAAAAAATATTTTGGATATGGATGCTGTTCTGAATCCACTATTTTTTTTTCAATAAAATCATGTTTAATCAATACTTTGTGTCAAGTTACTGATTTCCTTCATAAGTAGCTGTGTGGCAGTATAATGTACAGCGAGCAGGTCATTATTACAAAATAAACCCCTTCATCATCCTGTTGAGGTTTCTTTTGCAATAATGAACCGCTCCCTGTACATTATGCCTTTCATATAGATGACTATGTTTGTCCTGCCAACCTGGTTAAAATAGTAAAATAAATGCATATAACTACCAGAAGTGAGGTAGATGCATAGGTGATGTAAGGCGTGATAAGATGTGACATACACAAACAGGCTGCGCACGAAAGTTACGTAGCTTCAAAAAACAACGTTACCTATTGGTTTGACATGAGGATGAGGTCCTATGTTTGTTTGACGGACCCATCCTATAGGTGGACCTTATTGTTCTACATATTTTGCTATATATTCAGCTTTGCCTTTACACCCTTGTCACTTCTTCCTTCATAATTTCTTCAGCCAATAGAGGGCGCCAACAAGTATGTACATTAATACTGGTCTTTTTGAGCTCCTGTACAAACGAAAACCTTCTCTTTTTGGGCACCTTGGGAGCCGAGTGGTTACACCTCATGCCACATTACTTGGGTTCACTTCCAGCTTTGGGACCTTTGTTGTCATACCTTTGTCTCTCCTCCTTTACAGCCTCTTCCTCTAGAGGCTAACTATCAAATAATGGCGAAAATTACACAAAAATTTCTAAAAAAAAAAATAAAAACAGGAAAAAAATGTAATTAAAAATTTGATACACTCATATGACTAAGGCTGAGTTCTTGTCACAGCAGACCTGGGTTCGAATCCCGCCCGAGGTCCCTTTGCTGCATGTCTTCCTCTCTGTCTCCACCTTCCATTCTCTCTGTCACTATCAAATAAATCATGAAATTGCCAAAAAAAAAAAAAAAGTTACATCTAAACCTATTGTGTACCTTATTGGAAAGTGGTACTACACTTTTGCAGTTTTTGTGATAATAAGTAGCTTATCATAAAAAAAAAAAAGAAACTAATAAAACTTTAGTGTTTAATGTGAATGAGTAATATCAATTGTTTCTCTCTCTGACAACACTCAGTGGTGTAACGCGGCAGTAAATCACGTCTTCCCCGGCTGGCTGGCTGGCAGGCTGATGGGCGGCTCGGCTCGGCGCTGCCCGCCCTGTGGGTGTGTTTAAGGCAAATGGGCCTCTGCATCCACCTGCTAGCGCCCTGCCTCCCTCCAGTCAGGAGCGCCCAACTTTCCTGAGGAGCACACGCTGCGTGCCTGGACCTCTCTACACCACGGGGACTTTGTTTCCAACTGCTTTTTTTCTCCCCCACGAGATGTTGATTGTGGTCGCGCGACGACTGTATCTCCTCGCCTCGCGGTCTCGCACAAGATTGAACTAGAGAAACATTGTGTGTCTTTTTAACTGTCATTTTCTTATTGTGCACTGACAACTCCGGGGCCAATAACCGCGCAGTGTGCACAGGTACACAGACTGCCCTCCTGAGCAGCACCGGGATTTTCTATTGCTATTATTATTATTATTAACTTGGAGACGAAAGTGAGCGATCTGTTGGAATTGGTTTGTTCAATGACTTGCGAGGTTGGATCTGAACTTCTATTCGGAAAGCTGTAACAGTAAGGTAAGCCTCATTGTGCTTCTTCTTCTTCCTATTTCCTATTTAACCTGCTTTATTATAATTAAATGGGAAAAACATACTACCTGTCTGGAGCTCCGCGCTTTTTTAAATTTATTTTTATTTTATTCTAATTCTATTATTTGCAGCATGCCCAAATTGCTGTTTTATTTGCTCTCATGAACAGAAATCATAATTTTTATTCCCATGAGATCCCAGCCTTAATTCTAACATGAATCATTATTACTATTTACTGAATTGCTATTCAGTTTACCGTGCGCTCTAATACCACACCAGACTGTTTACAGTTCTGTCGTCCATGTGTAGCCAAGGCTGCCAGTCTGTTACACACACATTTCACTCTATCATTCAGCAACACTCAACCTTTTTTTTTTGTGTGCATATATTTTGTTTTCTTCACTGCTGGAGAACACAGTTGAGAAAATATAGGCTAATAATAAAGTTTAATGTTGTTTAATATTATTTTAAGCATTAATGTCTTTTTATTTGTCTTATTGTGAAATGTTTAAAAAACTAAATACATACATATATATATATATATATATATAAAACTCAGGAGGAGGCTTTTGTTGCTACTTGCTTATGTCTTTGACTATATGTGGAAGTTTATTGGTTGCATTACATTTGTCCAACATGTGGCAGTTAATAACTTGCAGACACAAAGAATGAAGAAGAAGAGCGCATCAGAGGGTGTGATATCTTCTGTAGGTATAAAGCACTTTGGTTTTAAATGTTTCTAAAACGGTCCATTTGTAAACTTCTTAAACTTAAATGATTTATTTATTTTTATAGCACAATGTGAGTATCTTTCAGTCTCCTCAGTGTCATATGTGAGCAGCCTTGTTTGATTTAATCTGCTTGTGTGAAGCACTTGGCCTCTGTCTCAGAATAAACATCTGGATGGTTAACAAATTGTCAGTAAATAGCCGAGGTTTAAACAGCTGGGTTATGCTCATAAATCCACTTTAGCCAACCAGCAGTCCGAGGACTCTCTGGCTCTGCTGAAGGTGTGTTTGAGATGGAGACCTGCTCCAAATATAGATGGCCAGAAGAGTTTTGTGTCTAATCTGCTGTTTTGGGGAAAGAGTGGTAGTGAAAAAAGTTTCATTGGTCTATATGGATGAGTGGTAGAGATGATGAAATGGATGGAGAATGGCCAAGGGCAAGAGGTGTCCCATTGGCAAGTCTTTCTGATGATTTGTGACAGATGTGTGGATCATTGTGGTTGCTCCCTGGTGTCTATCATTCATTAACTTCAGTCTTTATTGATGACCACCGCTGCATTGTTTGAAAGACTCGTTTGAGCCTGTCATCATTTGTAACCCCTTTAGCAAGAAGTTAATATTTTATTTTAGATTGCACAAATCACAAACTTTTTTCTTTAAGCGTGAAGAGTTGGTATAACCCAGCATTAGGTGAAGCTATAATTACAGAGCAGCACAACACACACACACGTATAGTGTCATGACGTAGGAATGTGTTTTGGGTGCTTGGAGAGGAGAAGAAAAGCTTCTCTCACTAGAGTCAGCATGATCTTTCCATCACTTTGTCACACAGGCACACACTCCGAAAAAACAAACATAATTCTTCCCAAATGGAAGAGTGTGTGCACATGTCTAAAAGCTTTGGCTCCTCTCCATCCGGACTAATCAGACTTGTGAAGCTCCCAGAGATCTGGGTGGAATCTCCACACCTCAGCGCTGCATCGCCAAAACTCGCAGGGATGGGGCCCCTGGGAGTCGTTGATTTGACATGTCACATAAATTCATAACTGAAAACAGACTTGTGGCAGCATAGATTTGAGAAAGCATCTTTTCTCAGGATGCATGATATATATATCTACCAATGAACTATGAGCCCATTATAGGCAATTTATATTATTATTCATTATTTTAATAATGAAATTATAGCTCATAAATTATTGGCCGATAAGGCAAAGCCAAAGTGCTTTCATTGACTGAACAAGTGCAGCATCTACAGTGTAGTGCAGTGGTGGCTAGTCAGCAGTATTGAGTATTGACAGACTATGTTCAAGCATTTCATTTTAATTCTTAGACAAAATGCTTTAGAGACGCCGAAGTATGTTTGTTAAGTTTATTGATGTATTTTACTAGAAAAAGTGAACATGAATGTTTGAAGAGTCAGAACTACAGTTGTGCGATCAAATATCAAATATGGCTGATGGCATATTTTTGAGCAAATAGCTTGACATGAAATTGCTACAATATTGTACAGTCGACAATTGGTGCTCTCACAAAATATTTAATCGATGGGATTTTTGATAAATAATCAGTAGTGTGAATACAATGACCAAACGGGTAAAGTCAAATAATAGAACAGCTACAACAGTCTGATTGGGGGCGATCACACTGACATGTATCACTACAGGCGTGGCCACTTTAAAACAGCGCATCTGTAGAGTGGGGCTGCTCCTTCAGTCAAATAGCTAAGTAGCTGGCTAGTCTCTTTATTGGTACAGTACATAGTAGTATAAACTCACCAGAGAGATTAGCAGATTAATATTTGTATAATGGGGTTTGAATTTATCAAGCTTTTATATAGATTGTCTACCAGCATAAAAACAGAATGTGGCAAATTAAAAATCTAATTTAAAACAAAGTGTGACATAGACTAGCATTGTGAATATGCTTCTTGCTCTAAAAAGCTGACATATTCAAACTTTTAATACGCCCTTATGCCATATTAGCATATCCAATGTTTTGGATCATATCTAGTCTCATAATACCATATTGATGCATCGATGCAGCCCAGCTCTGGTCAGCAGTGTTTTGTTGAATTTACAATAGTGATGTGAGTTAGTTTTGTTTAGGTCACAGCTATGGGATATTAAATCATCCGTCTCTGCTCACTACATCTTAATCGTTTAACCCCCATGTGTGCATAAATTACAGGTCATGAACTTCCATGTAAAATAAAAATTATCATCTGTTATAAAACTCTATATGATCCATCCCTGATTGTCTCTTCTGTTTGTTGTCCTTGCACAGATTTTTAAAAACCCCTCTCTGTGTGCTGCTGGAGGTTGGTTGACCATGCAGCTGGACGGTCTGTGGACGGTCCACGCCCTCCTGGCACTGTCCAGCTTCGCTCTCGGGAACCCAGTGATCAATGAGCCACTGGCCGCACCCCGCGTCTTCATCTCCTTCAAAGGTAGGAACCTGAACATCTCACTGCTGGTTATTAAACCTCGCCATGTGTTCGCTTGGTGTGTGACTGATGACTTGACAGTGGTGTAATTGGAGCGATTGTGGCTTTGATAAGTGCTGTGGGTTTTTGCAGAGGAGGAACTTACAGCATCACCACACTCTCGTGTTACACCGCAGAGCAGACCGCAAACAAATCATGCAATTCCACTTCTCAGCTCCTTCCTCAGACCTCCAGGCTCTAATAACCACCAGATGCTTCCACTGGCGTACAGTTTACAAACAATTAAAAACACAAATAACAGCTGAACACATTTGAAGTAGAGCCTGATTGATATGGGATTATTGAGACGATATCAGCAATATCAGCGCGATATGGCGGCCCTTATACAACCATGACTGCAAAGAAGTTGGGTGAGTGTGTATTCACAAAAAACAGTTCATAATTTTAAACGTATCTTTCTTACAGTTTTATTTATGTTTTAGGCAATAACCCAACTTTTTTTTAATTGAGATTGCAGTAAATATTTGAATCCTGGAATTAACATTGACCATTTTTATGTCAAATGTGTATAGATTCGGCTTTACAAGGGCTTCTTTCTTTTGTAAATAACTTTTTTAAAGAATATTTGATATTATATTGCATTGTATGAGAAAAAAACAAGTAGATAAATAAACATAAAATAGCTATATGGCACCATTTGTCAATCACCCCAGCATCATTTTAGCATTATACTTTTTTTATAAAAATATGTTTTTTGTAATATTGGCCAATTGATAATATTGGCCAATTGATAATATCGGCGGACTGATATATCTGTCGAGCTCTAATTGAAGATACTGTGTGCATCTGGCTCCCTTTTGAAGCTATATACATGATTATTGTTTTACTTAATTTAATACAGTGTCTTTATCTTCAATCATCTTTGTTATGGAATCCCTAAATTGGAGGCACAAAGGGAGCAGGGATAATGAGGAGCATGTAATAACTCTATGACCATTATGTGATTATTCCCCGGTGAGACAGACGTTTACTTCAGGGGTGTGTGTTTGCGCGTTACATCGCCCGTGCAGACGAGGTGGGACGGGTTGCCAGGTTTTGAGGGGTGCAGAGTGAGAGAGGGTATTATCAAGAGCAAATTGCCAGGATCAGCCAAGCAGAGCAACGTCCCCGAGGCCTGTCCTGCTCGGAGATCAAGCCTTTGATTAGCATCCAGAGAAAAGCCGAGGGGAGCGAGCAGCAGCAGCGCCCCTGTTTGCTTTGCTTTCCATTTCCCAGCGCTCCCTGGTACAAGTTGACTTAATTAAGTGGACTGGCACAGTTCATTGTTGAAGGCGTTTTTCTGCTTTAATCAAGTAGGATTTACCACATCAGTGAGCGCACATCCACAGCTCAGCAGTTTTTTTCATTTTCCAAATATCATTTTAGTCCCTTCTTTACACAAACGCTGTGTTGTTTCTTTAGAGAGCTGTGTAAATTGTGTTTTACTCTATAGGATTTTCTTTGAGCAGACTCGTCGGTGCATCTTTGGATGGCTGAACTCACAAGAAAATATATTTGAAAGCAGCCGACTACAGCCGCTGTTCTTTGGCTGACAAGCAAAGTGGAAAAAGCTCGGCTCTCCTGCTTACCTGTGTGTGTTTGCCTCTCCAGTCAATATGAATTTCACAGTCTACTGCTGCTGCCTCTCTCGGAGGAATGCACCCCCCTCTCCATTCAATATTATGACTCTCTCCCCCTTAATTGCTTTTTGAGAGGCCCGTGTAGTCCTTACCTTGGCAAGCCGGCTGCGCTTCCCCTGATGCATCGTGAAGTTTTAGCTTGAGCTGTTTGGGGTTTCAGCTTTAATGGAACACAGTTTGACGACAAGTGTGGACAGAATGCAGCTTTTTTATGAGACCGAGGGAAAGAATGTGTTAATTATTAGTCCCCTGTTTATAATTATTGATCATTATGGCAGCATGTCACATTGGGAAGAAAAACTTCAATTGCAGCTATAAAGCTCTCTAAACACATGTTCCTTACTGATTAAGTCGGTAGCTGAGGAGCGAGGTTCACAACCATGACCTCCATCTGGGAGGCCCTCACTTCCCTATTAAAGCAGGTAGAGTAAATCATGAGACCTAATTGCTCTGCTTTGGCTTTGTGTAGAGCGAGCAGCTTTTATAACAGGGAGAACACCTTCTGTGGTCAAAATATTCAGACACGAGGTGAAAAAAGCATCTACTTCTACACATTACAATGCAGTGTGTAGAGTCTGAGGGATAAACCTTGGAAGTAGACTTTGTTCAGGCTTATCACGTTTTTCTGCGCTAGTAAGCTGAGTTTGCAAAGAGAAAGCAGTTTGCCTCAGTTCAAGCAGACAGCAAAATGCAATCAATGTCAGATGAGAACAAGGAAAGGGGGCAAAACAAATCCAGCGTAGATAATCGGTAGATATTTTAAGGTCAGTTGAGACAAGACTGCTGTCGCCAGCAACCCCCAAGAGACGAATCATAACCAACAGTCGATCCCCAAGCTGCTGAGAACTTGCTAGTTTAAGTTAATGCACACACAAAGTGTGAATACTGCGGGCTAAAAGCAGTGCTTGTATAAAGTCTGGAAAGTTTGGAGCTTGATTTGAACTGTTATGGTATGTTAAGTTAGTAAGAGGCTTGCATTTTAATATACTACTTGAAAATGCTTGATTTTCAACACAACCTTGTGTTTCATCTGCAAAATCACTCAGGTTTACTAAAAACCTTTTAACACAATAAAATATTATCACATGGCCACATTTGTTTGTTGTCTCCTTGTGTCTCACGCTTGACTCGGAGCTGATTGAATGTATGTTTGGAAAGTTTAGTTGAAAAATTAGTAAAACGGTTCAGCCATTTTTTTATTTTTTTATTTTTCATTGACCTAATTCATCTATTAGTCACTGCAGTTACATTTTTGTATAAGTGGGAAAATTTTGTGATGAAATCATGAAACATTATATGCTGGGATTTTAATTGCTGTTTACCAATTCGTTGCTGCATTTAAAAGGTTTACATGTACATTTAACAAGTTGCCTCTTAAAATAATTACTTAATAATAATTACTTTAATAATAAATAACAGTTGAGTAAATGTGTATCTATGTATTTATTTGTAATATTTTTTTTTATTTTATTTTTTTTATTTTGTTGTAGAATTAATCAGAATCAGGCACATTTGATACTAATCGGTAGGTTGTCTTGAGCCCTGTAGGTTGATTGTGATTGTGTTCTTGAGTGGAGCTGTAGGTAGTAAAAAAAATGTAGTGCAGCCAAATCACTTTTTAAGCTGTCCATCACTGAAGTGAAGCCCTGAATTAACATGTGAAAGGATTGTGTGAGAGCATTGCCTCTCCGTGACACTCCTAAGTCATGCAAGTCCCTTTGTAGAGTAAATCCATTAAGACGTCAACTGATTTATACGTGCAGTTTTTTTTTTTTATAGATTCTTGCTTTTGTTTCCCTCCATGAGGTACAGAAAACAGCACAATTTATGAATGGACAAAGTGCTCCTGAGGCAAGTTTTGCTATGCCATGTTTTGCAACATTTCCGCTGCTGGCCCACATTTCATCTATGACATATTTGAGTTCATGCATTAAGAAGATCCAAATCTAAATCCATGCTGATGGCTCAGGCTGTATAGCACACATAAACCACTGCCTCATCTGGGCGGCCTCCACTTCATTCAAAACATCATCTCACTACGGTCCATACCAAAGCGAAGCAAGGCTGTCCATGCTTTAGATGCAGCTGTTTACATTGAAGGACTAACTGGCACCTAAACGCCTTTAGTGACATTTTTGAGCTCTTTAGTGCTTTTTTCAGTCTGCTTAGATAAACAGACAGCAGGTAAACACTGGTTCAGAACAAACAGAGGCATAGGGTCATTGTAAATTTTCACTTTGAAAAGCCATGCAGACGTAATCTACAGCTGAGGGTGGAGCCATGTCTTCTCCACAAAGACCATGTGAGAATTAACACCTCTCACCTCCTCTCACTTGGTGTTAATGAAATTTGAAACGGCTGCTTTGTCAACTACAGAAATGGAATTATGGTCTGTCGGTACAAAGGAAAGTCTTTTAAATACCATAACATAACCCCCCCCATACCAAGCCAAATCCACACAGACAACACCAGAATGTGGGTCAACTTTTGCCACAATACACACCAGTGCCGGGGCAGGTGGCGGTAAAAAGAAAGCAGCCCTGGCTCGTCAATATTCCAGATATTTCTCATCTGCACGCCCTCTGATGAAGGGCTAACAGCGGGCTATTTTTACTCGCCAGCAAAGTCTTTAGTCTATATCGGGGGTGAGTGTGGGTGAGTGTGTGTGTGTTGGTGGGTGGCAGCGTCGAGGGTCAGCAACTCCCCTTTGGGGTTCAATGCAAGACATTCAGATATGTGTCGCTCCTTGTTAAGCAGTAGTTATGGATTTCTGTCTTTTAATGCTAGGGCTGGGCAATAACTCAATATGAGCATTTATTGTCTTTCAATTATGATGAAATCACATGCTGAGATATTGTCATTACATCTGTCAATCTTTCTCTGTGATTCCATTGAGCCTATTATTGATATCTAACAAGTTCCTGTACACACTATACAGACTGTAGCTGTATTTCCAGGGGTTGCATTTTGTTAGCTTTGTGATGCAGACAAAAGTCCTCAAAAGTTTTTTATCTTCAAAAATGTTGAAACACTACTTCCCAAGATAGAACAAAACTAACACAAAATATTATATGTTAATCTAGATTCAGGTTCAGATTCAGAAGTCCCTTTATTGTCATTGATCAGAGTAACAAGTACCATTACAACGAAATTAGCCATCATCCCATCCAAATGTATACAACACACACAAACAATAAGACAGAGGTGAACAGGACAGGATGACAGGGAGAGAAGAGAGAGAAATACAGCACACGTGAGGAGAGGAAAGGAGGAAAAAACTGTGAAAAAAACCTCAGCAACATGAGCATAATACAGTTTCACAACATGAACAGACTTATGACATGCCACAGGGGAAGGGGAGGCCAGCATAGCCAGGCGGCCCTCGATCCTGCAGCTAACACAGCGCTGGACGCAGACCCACCTGTCTCGCTGGGGGTACGAAGCGTACTAGCAAGCTTGCTTGCTTTTAGCATGCTTCATGTTTTGAGCAGCTCAGTTGGACCAGAAAACATGCTATATTGTGATATATATTGTGATATATCGAGATATGAAATGACCTATTTAATGTAGTAACAACAGATGAGAATTAAATGTGAAACTGTGAGCTAAAAAGCAGCTTGGTAGCGGATCCATACAGTGAGGTAGTTGTTTTGATTATTCAACAGTTTGCTATCAGTTCATCTGTGGGCTTGCCCCATTACTGCCGCCTTGTCACTTATACTAGTAAATGTTTAAACTGTTATTACTGTTGCTAACATAAAGCATTCCAGTGGCCACTTTCTTCTTAGTGCTCCAGAGGTGCACATTAGTGGTCAGAATTATCTTACGCTGTTATCAGTTCTGACCTGATTGACTATGACAGCATGCATTTTGAGGCTGGAGTGTTTACTCAATAATGACTGAACAACTATATAGTGGTGGCAAATTTGGCCCCTTTTACTGCTGTGTGAAGTAAATGCAACATGACTTGTATATTTGATAACTTCCTCTTTAGCTGTCTAGTTTGCAGGATACCTCAGGCAAATTGGCGCACCTTTGCCAAAACTGTAAAATGGCAGTATTGTCGAACCACACGTAGAAGCCGCGAAACCACTGCCTGAGTAGTCTGGCGCTGCTGCTGATGCTGGGCTGTGATCTGTAATTACTGTTTGTGAGGGTTGAGTCCATATATCCACACAGCAGCACAGTAATGACTGACAAAGCATTGAAAACCACTATTACTTTGGCCATGCCCCAGACCTCAGCTTCTCTCCACAGCAGCTCAGCCAGGTTATATTTAGTGTAAAACTCTCTTCTCCCTCAGCAGGCACACAGCAGTCATTTGTAGCACCGTGGTTAACCATTGAACACAGACGGCGGGGTGGTGACGGTGGTTTAAGTGCAAACGCAGCTTGGTCCAGCACAACTTGCACTCTGCTGTGATCCAGCTGTCAAGAGTGTCACTTTATTGTTAGGTCCTGGTTGGCTAGAAGCCATCCCTAACTGCGTAAAACATTTGAAATGTGAGTGAGTGGGTGTAGAGAAGACAGAGCGTGTTGAAGCAAAAGGAGGCTGTGGTGTGAGGTCTGGTCTGAGCCCAGTGTTCCAGAAACAGTGGTAATCCTTCACTGTGGTGCACATGACTGAAGAATTGCAATCCTCTACCTAATGTGTGTGTGTTTGTATTGGGGTGAATTGTGTATTGAGTAGAATTTGTTTCGCACTCAACTCGCTGAACTTCATAACCTACCGGTGGATTTGAAAGGCATTGCATTATTTAGCTAGCCTGGGTATACCCATACTGCCTTGCGCTCGATTTCATTTCGAACTGCATCACTGTCTGGCAACTACGGCCGTTTCTTAGCCCTGTTTTAGGGATCCAATCACAGAACGGGGAGGGACGGCAACTACTCGACAGATGGAAGCTTGTAGTTTTGTAGTTTTCTTATGGATCCAACATGGCTGCAGCAGACACGAAACTGTCTTTGGATCTAGCTGTAGATGGCGTTTTAAATAGTTTAGCTACTGTAACGCGGGTGATCTCGCTACGAGCCGGGGGACAGCGGAGCCGCCCAGAGACCCGCAGCAGCTCGTCTATTGCCCATAAAATCAGTGGATGTGTGTAGCTGAATGACATGAGGGGGAAATAATGCGTAAAAATAAATATTCTTGCAGAAAGCGAGAACTGGAGAAGCAAAGCAGCAAGCAACACTCTCTCACAGACACACAGACACACACACACACACACACATACCAACACTGCCGGTAGACTGTGAGCAGCCAGAGCCAGAACATGCTGCAGAAAAACATTGCAGAAGCAGTATTGAGCATTTTAGTCTCAAAGTAGAGATGGGCTAGTCTGGCTATGTAAACATTAATTTCTGTCGCTCTACAAACGTCATCTGGTATAACTGATACGATTGGCTAAGAGCTACGCACAGACGATTTTGATAGACATTCGTAGCGCCCAATAAACGGCTCTGGAGGATCGTAAACCACGCCTCCTCTACGGAGAAATGAATTACTGGTATCCAGACTAATCTCATTTGTGATTAGTCTGGCGTTAGCCAGGCTATTATTTAGCACATCCAGAAACTGTAAAAACAGTAAATTATTATGGGATATTCTTATCTCCAACTGTCTTTCAACGAATCGTGTCTGATTAATGCTTTCATCCGCAAAAACTCAACATTCAACAAAAAAACATTTTGAAGTATAAAATAGGGATATTTCATTTATTCTATATGTCGAATTAAAAATTCGGGTAGGCTGAGGGTAGTGTTAGACTGGGTAGGCTCTGTTGACACAGAGCAAGGAGAAGAGGACAAGAGAGGTTGTAAAAAGTGCTCAATTTTTATATATATATATATATATATATATATATATATATATATTCCAGTTTTTTATTAATAAATTGTGAATGTTGAAATTCAACATGCTAAATTCATGTCAGTAGATTGCAGCCCAGTTACAAATGCATTTATCTCCTTGACAAAGGTAAATTCTGAGCACATAGCTGTACATGTCAAACTATCAGCGTACACTTCATTGCATTTAAATTAATATCATTCAACAATCATGCGTAAATGACATGTAATTTTGTTGACTGGCCACAGTTTCTTGGCAGTTATCTAGTCAGAGGTAATCGTTAAATGTCTATTTGTCCAATAGTCTCAGGTTGACAGCTCAGGAATCAGGCATTGATTAGCTTTCTGCCTGCAAGCCTCTGTAACATAAACTATGCCCCCTATTTGGTGGATGACTGATAGAACTATGATTGCATTTTATTTCCGGACCAATTGGTACATTGTTTTCATTGGAATGCATTGAAGATAAAAGTGACAGCTGGAGAAAAACAATGAACTTTGCCATTTGGGGTTTGGTCACAAAAGCACAACAACATTGGAATTTAATGGTAACTCAAAGTGAGCTTCATACAGTTCAAACGCAAGTTCTCCATTTATTGCTTATAAAGCAAACCATCAGTCCTTTTTTTGTTGGTATGGAGATAAATTTACATAAAAGAATGAGAGTTCTGCATTTCTGCCAGAGAGGCTATGTTTTTGGTTCAGTTTGTTTGTCAGCAGAATTATGGAAAAACTGGTGGCCCCATTGTCATGAACCTTGGTGGAAGGATGTATAGAGACTATGAAATCCGCTGAGTTCTGTTTTCTTAAAAAAAAAAATGTAATGAATATCAATGAATTTAACACAACAATCTCCTGACTCATTTTTGTTTGGATGTTGCTTTGCTATAAAATAAAGTGCTCAGCGTCATATTATTTATTTTTTTGGGGAAAAAAATTGTAGTAGTAAGAAAGACCCTGATTTTTTTTATAACTTAACAACTTTGCAAATTCCATGATATTCCATGGCCCAGGTGTAGCAACAAAGGAAGAACCCATAAGATTTTGTGCAAGGGCATAGCCCATAGTGAAGGTCTGCGCTCTGTGACTGCCCATCTAGTTTTTGCATGTTTTACACACATGCACACACTTTAAATAATAAAACTATATCTGTGCAATGATTGCTTTGAATGTGGCACACATTTGTCTCCATAAAGCTTTGCAATCAACTGTTAAATCTGTATTTTAGAAGACAGTGCTGCTCCTATTCTCACCCCTCTCCTTGTCAGGTATGTGTGGGACAGACGTGTGATAATCCTCAAAAAAGATGAGTATGTTGGCACCTTTCAGCACATTGCCCCTGAATCCAGCAGCAATCTCGTGTCCATCACTGATGGAGCCAGCTTCCCTCTGCAAATAAAAATCGCGGTCACGGTGTCATCTCATAGCTGCGTCAGCCAACCATTAGCTCTGTCTGCGCCTCCCACCCGCTCATAGAATATCTGTTTTATTCTCTCCTTCCCATGGTTGTTAAATGCACACAACCCTTTCTTTATGATGGCCGATGAATCGAGTCATTGTGCTTGAGTGTTATAGAATATAGCCGCTTGGCACCTTGCTTTACTTGAGTCTCATGCCATATGGCTGCAAGGTTGTAAAGTGTATCACAGGCAGTTTGGGTGGTCCTAATGTTTGATAAAAGAGGAAATATAATCAGTGTTTAATTCTCCAACATGTGGTCTATGGATGCTGGCTATATTGTGTGCAGGCGCACAAGTGTGAGCAGGTAACAAGGCTCTTATACATCTCCCGGGGATTATTGTGGGCAGGGGAAACTGAAGGTGACAGAGTGTGGTCTAAATATAGTCTAACTCATCTTTGAATGCTCACTTTCCTGCTGCAGTCTTCCCTCTCCGATTCATTTCTCTTCCCCTGGCATGGGAACGGCAGTAAATGCACGGGCGTCCGGGGTGTTTGGGATTCCTGGCATGGAAGCCCTACTCTCTTTTAGCATCTGCGGAAAGAGGGATATGTTGTGTTGAGAGCGTGGTGTTCCCTCTTTGGTCAGGGTTTCACCTGTGGAACAGCCTCCTGAGTCGGGTTACGGGCTCTGTCAGTGCCTCGCCTCCAGTGAAACCAAGATCGTCTCTAGCAAAGACTGAGGACCCAGTGTTGTCTGTGCGTCTTGTCTTTCACAGGCATGTTGTTGCATCTGTTACCTCCCCCCACCCCCCATGAACCTCTCCACACCACCCTGAAAAATTCCAGCCAAATTGTCCAGATACTGTGAATCACTATCTCCCTGCGGGTACAGCATCTCCTTCCATGGGTTTTTATTTATTGAACTACAACCGACCCTTTTCTGTTAGTAAACATTATGAAGTTTCATGTGGTTGGAGCCTAGATCGAGGCAGAATAATTCACTAAACATGTTAGCCAACGATCGCTTGCAAGTTTTGTTGCCTTGTTTTTTAACAATGGTTGAAGAAAATAAGAGTTCTGAATATGTACAGTCACTCGCTCTCCGGGACGAAGAGTGTTATTTGAAAACATGATCTCACTCAAAGGGTGGACGATGTAACGCGATAAACATTAACTCTGGTGAAGGAGCCAGATATTTACACCTACCTGATAGATAGGGTTGGGCCATATGATGGTGTATACTGTGTGACAGTAGAATTGTGTCCACCTGCAAATATTTGGCAACACCATTTCTACCATGATAGCTATTCTTGGGTGATCTTCTAAAAAATTATCAAATTTAAAGCACAGTGTGATTATTTTTGAATAACTTCTTTATTTAATTTTACAGAACACTTGCTCTATCCATATGCAGAGAAAATATATAGAAAAATGTTATATACCACAATAATAGATTTGGGCCATATCACCCACCCCTACTGCAAGCATAAAGAGAAACTCCTGAATGGTCACATAAAAACTTGAAATATAGTATTTGAGTTTTGAAATCCAAAGTTCTGCCGAGCCAACAGCATGTTTTGTCTCTGGCAACTAGCTAACAAAGTTAACTTGTTTAACCTTTATTGAACTCAAGAACATGCCACATTCCAATCCTTTTTATAATTGCTCTAGCCTACTGCGGAGCCTACTTCTCACTTGATTTATTTATGCTAGCTAGTAGTTAGCACAAGTGTACAAGCACAAGTTCAGTACATGCACTTGTTGCAAGAAACCAATATCGTGATGGCCATAAACCCAGGGAGCAAAAGCCAACATGACCAATGGATGATGTCACTGTGACTACATCCAATACTGGTATACAGTCTATGGTGTAACCAAAGATCATTTCGACTGGCAGTGGCAGCATGTGATAACATTTTAAGTTGGAGCCATTACTTCTTCATTTCTGGCACCTGACAACGCAGCAAGATGACGTTTCCAGTTTTTCCTTTGTTTTGCCTCCAGCTAACTCTGTGACGTAATCCGAACGTCGAGAGACTAAAAGGGTCTGTTGTACTTTTTTCCCAGCTTTACATGAAATTGTCAGAATTAGAGCAACAATTACAAAGAGAGTTGAGCTGATGCAGTTTTGTCCTTTATGTCTTTGCAGAATATAGGCAAACATGTTGGAGCTGTAAATGATTCCACATGGCCAAACCGAGGAATACTTGGTTATTTCCTGTAATCACAAAAACTGGCAGGGCAAGGTTTTACTCTCAATGTGGTAGCTGGAGACCATCAGTCACATCATGGGAGCCCTGTCAGGTGCGATTAAACTTTTCAGTGATGTGGAGAAAACTGTCACTCACCATCTTTTGTTATTATACAACCCCTTTGTTCAGGAAACTGCTAACAGATAATGATGTAGTGTTCTCAGGCTTGACATCTTGCTCGCTTTAAGCCTGAGACTTGGTATCTAGCACACCTGCCAAGCTTCAAGGTTGGTCCTTTTTTTTCTAAGTGGCATAATTAAGACTTCCTGTGGGATTTGGTGTCTTTTCTCACCTGTGAAAACAGGGCATTAGTGGGGACTGGATAAACAGGTTGAGGACTCAGACTGGCTTTGTCTCTGTATTGCCACTGGGGCTGAACACTGTATATTCTTAGCGCTAGTGTTTCTCTTGTGGCAGATTAAGGTGTCAGGCAGAATAATGGTCCAGGCAGATTAGACACATTCGTGGATCCAGCTCAAACCTGCACCCAAGTTTCATAATGGGTTTAGAATGTGATCTACTGTGATATCTGAGTGTTATTTGTGCTTGTTCTCATTCATTTAGGTATCTAGAAGGCATACCAACGCACAAACTGTTTAATAAGACAACACAGTTAAGAACAAGTGACAGCTCCCTCCAAGACGTTCTGTGCCCACCAAACAGAATTGGAGAAACACTGAATTTTATTGTTAAACTGCTTTATTCAGTTACTGGTTTTAATTACCTGTTCCATTTTATTACTTGGAGAGGAGAACGCCTCTGTGGGTAATTCTGCTCACTGTAAAAACCTCTGTTGCCTAACATCAATTGTGTTCAAGTCTTAGTCATCTTCTGTCTGGGCTTCAGCAGTTTCCTTGTAGCCAACCTGTTCAAGCACTCCCTTCAGCCCCTGTGCAACTCATCCAGAACAGGGTGAACTGCCTTGTCTTCCACCTCTGCAATTCTCCCCTCCACTCGCTCCACTGGATGTCCATAGCTGGCTCGTATCATATTGAAAGCCCAGTGCTGGCATACCAGCCTCTGAATGGCTCTGCTCTGCACCCCCGTACTTCCAGGCCTGTGGCTCCAACCCGACACACACCACGCCACCCTCTCCCTACTCAGGTACAAGAAGACGCTTGGCTCGCTCTTTGCCACAAAAAGCCAAGTCATCACATGTTCACTCTTGTTTCTTCCTTCCGGCAACCAAATAGTTACAGCACTCTGTTCTGAACAGTAGAGTCACTCCCTTTCTGTGGTTGTTGGCTTTGAAGTCATCTCCTCAAGAAGTGCCTTAATCACCCTCCTATTTCTGAATCATCTCTGCACTTTAGCTTACAGTAGTTGCTCTGGTAAGACTTTCTTACTGTTAAGGAGTGCAAATTAACGTTTGCTTAAAGCATGTTTAGATCCCTGAAGACGTTAAGTATACGGGAGTTTTTCAGAAAGGTCAAGTGGCGGGGCATGGCCCTGACTGAAGAGGTCAAGGCCACTGCCGCCCTCCCCTCTGATCTACAACCTCAACATAATTTCTCACCCTCTGTCAGTGGGGGATTGAGTTTCAGATGCGTCTCGCTGCCTCAGAGACTCGGGCCCTCTAATGTGACCTCTCCTCTTTGAGGTCTACAGTAAATACACCATGACTGAGACGGTGCACTGTAGCGTAACCTCAGAATGAGGCGGAAAATAATTGTGTGTCATTCACAGATCACACACAAATGACAGGCATGTGTTTTGGAAGTAAGGCAGAAATATTCCACATATTCATAGACTGTATTAACTCATGAAAACATAGAGTAGAAAAATGTGTTTGTTTCCAACATTTTAACATTTTCATCTTGTTGGAATGGTTTAATTTGCCTAAAACTGAAAACACATGTATCATGTAAATTCCATGAAATAAGATTTAGTTGGAGGGTTTAAAAAGAAAGACGTATTACTGGATCAGCTGCAATGTTACAAGATTTTAAGGGAGCCAAAGGATTAAAATAGCTAAAAAAAAATGATTTCCAGTTAAATGGCACTTAATTGTTGTTTCACTGTGAATTCAGTTTGCAAACACACTGATTACAAAAGTTCCATACACATTATGTCATTCCAATGGCTGGTGAAGTAATTGTGAAGTATGCAAGAATGCGTCTGCAATATGTTCTGCATGCATGATGTGTCTGCTTAATCAGTAGTTATTCTGTGCAGTTTGCTGCATTGATTAGGTCGGGTTATGCAAAAGATCAAAACACAGACTGATCGGAGCCAGACCTGGTCTAGTTCAGCTTTATATTACAAGTTCAGAAAAAGTGAACTTACATGATAGAATACAGGCCCAGTGCAGAATTTAGACCCTATATACTTTTGTATTTATACCAACATGCACTCAGTATCAAAAGTGAAATGTTTTATCATGAAAATAGTTTATCAAAGTTGCCACAGGGCAAAATGTTGCCTCAGTGCCCAGCAGGTGCATTTTGTCAGTCTTTGACACTATATGTTCAAAATAAATTAAAAGAAACATATCCGTATGCAATTAGGGATTTTTATGACACCTAAACCAGAGTACGAGCCGAACCATGACTTTTGTGTACGTTACACCCTTAGAAGGTCAGAGAAGAAGTAGTTTTCTGTTTAAGTTTAGAGCCCAGAAACGAGATGCTGCACTGATCATTGTTTCAGAGTTCACTGAAGCATGTGAAGAGTAAATTGCAGTCAGCATTTCACACAACCCTCCAATCCACTCTCAGCATGTTTGTCCCTGCCTCCCACCTCCTCATGTGGTCAGTGATGAGGTCATATACTACTTCACTTTTGTAAGGGGAAATGAGGCTGTTTGGAAGACACGCTGAAGAGTTTAGCCCATAAGAGCACTCAGCCATATTACAATGCATGCACTTTGATGCCTTTGTAGTGGTGTGTTTTTTGAAATGCTGATTTTGGAGATTTCTCTATTGCTGCCTCCTGCCTCTTGGTGGAGTAGGTGTTAATTGCAATGTGTGGGGATGGACTCTCATTTACATCCATTGAGGCCGGGCCGGGGCCAGCGGTGACCCCCCGACAGGCGTTTTTTGTCAACGACCCATCCTTTCAGGCCCCCTCCTGCGCCGGTGCCTCCTCTTGATTGGTGAAGGAGTAAAAAAGAGGAACCCTGGCATGCAACTCCCCTTGTTGTTGTTGTTGTTTGGTGTCGCCCACACACTCTTCCCCCTGTGAAGGTCCTATAGCTGCAGGGGTGTTTGTGTAGGTTTGCCTCTTATTCACAGAAGTTCATTCACATTCTGGGAGACCTGGGGGTGGGCGTCAAACTGGCATCAGGCCTTTTCTGTCAATGAATGCGGCGCACAGCGTCCCGCAGGCTTTTCTCTGTGCTGCCTATAGATTCTTCAGTCCAGGTCTGAGGAGCACCGCTGTGGAGCTGCAAAGAAAGGACAGCGGTTTAGAATGGAGGTGAAAAATGAGGTCCTCGGATGGAGGGAAAATTAAAGCCAAGAGGAGCAGAGGGGATTGTTTACATCATCCACTCTAGCCTGGCATGCTGCCAAACCAGTAGTGGGCGATGTGTTGCAATATAAGGATTATGAGTCTTAGGGGGAATGTTTGTGAAACTATTTGCTAATTCCCTAATGTTCCTCACCCATATCTTTGATTCTCTGATCTCCCTGATTGTTTAAGCGGGATGTACATGGGAATCATCTCATTGTTTTGTAAACCTTCAAATGAGAGGAGAAGGTGTTCCCAGTGTTGTGCACATTCACACTTCACAAGAGATAGCTCAAAGTTCAGTTCACACAGATTAAAGGCAGAGTTCATCTGTGTTCTTTCCAGATTTTTCCACTCAGGCTGAGCAAAAAGCAGTGACGTTAATACCTAAGGGGTAGCTGAGTCAACGTTAGCTGTGTGGTGTTTATAAATCATGGCACAGAAGACACTGCTGTGGAGGGCATTTCAGTTCTGATGTACGATGTACTGTACAAGGTGGCAGGAACATGAGACAAGCAACTTGGGTCTGTGAGGTAAAATTGTTGTTGTTGTCAATGGAGTCTGGTGGCTTTGAAGAAGGCAGACACCTCATATTCCCCATTGTAAACAACTGTCTGACAGCAAGATAAAGGGATGAAAATATTCAAAATATAGCGTACATTTAAACTGATATAAACTGTTTTAGTTGTTCCTTTTTTAGGTGCGAAATAAGTCCCACGTCCACAGCAGGACATATAATGGTCTTTAAAGCCGCCAGACTCCTTTGACAAAAATGGTTATTTAACCTTGCAGAACGCAGGAGTTATTGGTTCATTGCTGCCTGGATCTGTTTGTCTTTTTGTGTGACTTTTCATCTCGGAAATTTAAATTGAGGGCTTTCACAAGAACATCTTCATGTTCTGTCAACAGCTGGCATCACTAGGTGACACCACAATGCATTCAGCTGAGTCACAAGTTAACATGGTCACTCTGTAAACTGTTACACCAGTCACTATTTATAACAGAAGGGAAGGTAACTTTGGGTGTTCATGTGCATTAGTTCACCGTTCACCAAAAACATGAGCATGTTTAATGCTCTTTTAGCTTGTTCATGCACAACACTGTGCGCTACTGTGTGTGCTAAGTCCCTGTTTGACTTATTAACTCTGATGCTTGTTTTCCTGCTTATCCCTTCAATGGAGGGTTAATGAATACTTTATTGCCACTTCACTGTGTGGATCTTGGAGGTATTTAATTTCCCCCCCAGAGACGTCCTGTGGCGTTTCCCAGAGTTTCGGAGCAACCTACTTTGCATTTCCTTTCTGTGGGAAGACAAACGGGCCTAGAGTCCAAGATGAACCGCTCTGACAGAGGGAGGGTGAGACACAGAAAAGGGGGACAGAGAGTGGAAGAGAAGCGGGCTTGGATTTCACTCCAACCTCTTTCCCTCCAAGCTCTGAATCGGTCCAAAGCCATTCTCATGGGCTGCAGCGTGGATCAGGTTTTACCCCCACTTGTCCTCCCCACCTTCCTAGTTTTGACATGCTTATGGTTTATCTTCCAGGGTGGAAATAGAAGACAGACAGCAAGGCGGAGGAATGAATGTAGTAGAAGTTTGTTTCCAGAGTAGAAAGCCCTGTCAGTAACTGAACACTGTTGCACGGGTCCATATTCTGTCACTTCACTAGAGTTGAGAAATCAGGCGGCCATCCATACATTTGTCACCATTGTGGTTGTATTCCTGCTGTCTACAATCCGCTCCACCTTGGGTATGGACTGGTATAATTTGCAGTGTTTCCCTTCTTCTGCTCATAACTCTATCAGACGGAGCTCAGAAACGCAGCTCAACTGTGTCGAGTGTTTACTATTTTAAAGCCCATAATTAAACTAGTTAACCTCCCGCTTTTTCCATCATAGTACACAAGCGGAGAGGGGTTCCAGGGGGTCCCAGCGCCCACCTCTGTCACATGTTGGACCCCGTGGTGAGCGATAGCTTTTTAATGGAGGCCTCCCTGCAGAAAAAAAGGCCCTCGCTAGTGAAACCAACCCAAGGGAATATTTAAAAGACTGGCAAAAGAGCTGTAATGAATAAGCAGCTCTTCCTGTTTTCTTAAATGTGGAAGCAGCATTGAGTAAAGGTAATTGATCGGAACTAATTAGCGGTGGAGAGATAAATGACAGTTAGGTGAGATGCTGCGCTTTTAATGACACGCTGAGGGGATGGAATGCACTGTGGAATTAACTCTTCAGTGAGTGCGTTGGGGCTGCGAGTCCATGTTAAAGCTCAGTCATGTGTTTGTGTTTGTGGGTTAATCTCCAAGGCACCTTAGGACTCATTGGTTGTGCAGGAGCTTGTGGAAATAAATCAAGTGAATTTTCCGATACAACTTTTGAGCTGTTTTCGAGCTAGTTTCCATTATGAGATCATACATTGGAAATAAGTGACTGTTTTTCAGT
Source organism: Centropristis striata (assembly GCF_030273125.1). Taxonomy (NCBI): domain Eukaryota; kingdom Metazoa; phylum Chordata; class Actinopteri; order Perciformes; family Serranidae; genus Centropristis; species Centropristis striata. The sequence continues at coordinate 19,341,981 of NC_081519.1, read as the reverse complement.
GTGTTTTTCTTGCAGGAGCATGGCAGGTGCTTTCACTTTAAATTCAGACACTTGTTGCATGTGACAGTATATGATCATCATCAGCTTTGACACAGGGACTAAAAAAGAGCACTCAGCAGAGTGCAGATCTCCACCAGGCATTAAGAATCTCCTGCATAGCATTTCTCTAATCTATCCAAAATCAGCGCAGAAAACAATACTTTTTAAAATTGTTTTCTTGTCTTGCAGACAGACATGATAAAGTATAAATACAGACTTTTTACACATTTATTCGGCACTTTGTTGTCATTTGTTTATTGCTATTAAATCACAACAAAGTCAGTTTATTTAAGTTCATACTACATAGCACTGAATTTCCTGAACTCCATTAAAAAAAAAAAACATTTAAAAGGGTTTTGCTTTTTGTCTTGCAGAAAGACGCATTAAATCACACCTTTTACAGATCGGCATCATGTTCTAGTTATTTCTGCATACTTTTTTCATCCGTTTTTTTTTTTTTTTCGCAAAATCTGCTTATTTTCTGTACATACCTCTTTAATAGCAACGTACTGGCAGTCATACAGACGCACTTTCATGAGATGGCGTTGGTGCTGTGTGCAACTCTGGATGATGGCAACAATACGGTTAGTGAGGAAAAGTAATGGCTGCTTTGGTTACCCTGGCGCATCTCATAGCATAAATAAAAAGAAAAATGATCATGCATTGAAACTTTTGGGCACCAAAATGAAATGCACAAGGTTTAGCAATGCACTCATGCTGCATAGGCCAAAAAGAGGCCTGCAACAGACTGTTTAAGGTTTGTTTTTAGCTTAGCCGATTGCTGGAAATGCCTTTGCTGTGTATATGTAAAGCAGGTCTTAATGACTTGAGACCCCTAGTGGCCGGAGGAGTGAGGAGTCAGCAGTCAAAGAGGATACGAAACAGTCAATAAAACACGTTTTTTTTCAAAAATTGTGCATCACCACAACCACATGAAGTCCTTGAGCATACTGTTATAAATTTGCACTAAGAGTATTAGGTGATTGGTCCATTAGTATGACAGATTAGCTGTGGATAGGCGGACAGATGCACACGCTCACACACGTGCAGTTAAAGGCACGATCCCCTCCAGCTCCGCCTGGCAGAGATCACAGTGCTACGTGTCCATGGCCTCTCACCAGCAAGGCATTTTGTTTCGAGATGGCCATGAACGCTGCATCAAACAACTCCCATAACTCAGATTAAGTTTTATGATGACTCATGACTTTATTATGATTTGCATGGTTGGAAGGAACAACAGGAGTGTCTTCTGGATAAAGCAACACTACAAGAAATCCCACTGAAATTAAATCAACAAAAGAGCATAAACCATGTTATTTTTCAGTGATGTGCTGTTTGAGTTGTATAATATCAGCTTGTTATTTTCACCTTGTCAAAACACAGCAGGAAGAAAAACCTCTTCCAAGATCCAAGTTGTGTCAAAATAACTCAGACACCAGAATTGCTGATAGATGCAGCGATGACTCTGCTCACAGCTGGGGCCGACCCCTGCCTATTCCTCTTTCTTACTTTAACACGTCCCCAGCTCTCTCGCTTAGCAACATGCTTCCGCTGCTTGGCAATGTTTGTCTCTTGAGATGTCAAGAAAATTCACTTTCATGCGTTAACCAGAGGGGAAGCTCTGAAAAGAGCTGTCATGACCTGGGACGATCACTGACACACCTGATAGTTTACCTGTCAAACAGTTTCCTCTCCTTTTTAATTTATTGTGATGAATGCTTTCATGCAATATTAAATATGTGTTGATAAGTCTGTGGACATTATCATTCTTTTGTCAATGGTTTGTGTGTGTGTCACATATGAATAGTCTCTTACAGAGCCATCCCATTTGATTAAATGCCATTTCCAGAGGAGATGAAAGATACAACAGTATACCATTAGGTCTTTATTCTCTCTAATGTGGCACACAATTGATTTAATCACATCAGGATTGGCAGGAGATGAATGTCATGAAGGGAAGTGCTCCTGTTAAATGCTCCATTTCAGTGGAACTTGAAGCATCAGTCTCGGTTCAGGCTTCATCTTTCACATGCTTGTTAGGAAATAAAAAGGCCTTGAGGTTGATTGTGATAAATATCTTCCAAAAAAATGAGTCCTTCCCAGCAATACATCATTGTTAACCTCACTGGGCTGTGGAGTGAGCAGATATTTATGACTTATCTCTCCTTCATGTCGGGGAGACTAGCTACGGCTATGAAAGCTACTGTATTATTATATTACAATGTAGTGAATATATAATCAGCTGCACTTGCAGAAATTGTCTCTAGCATAATACAACAATTCCCAGCTCTTTTCTTCTTCCTGTGCTGCAGAGCAGATCACACACATTATATTGCTGCCAAACCAAGTGTGGTTTATACAAACGGTGAAACGGATCATATACTGCATGTCTGTAATGGATCAGTCCAATATTACATGTCTTACTCACTTTGCTGCAGACCATAGTCCAGACTGTGTAGTTTTTAAATATTTCTGAATGTGTTTGTCAGGCTGTACTTGGGTTGGCCGATGTCTACTGATTTGACATATCACAATATCCACAGTGAAACATCACAATGGATGATGATGTCATTGTTGTTTAGATACTTTATTTTATACTTTTTATAGGTATGTATGTCGGATATTAATTGCTATTTCTATTTTTTGCACTCATTCACAGCCCATTCACTCCTACTCCCCCGGTCTTTCCTTAGGTTACTTAGTGAAGTGCTGGTCAAGGTTTTTATATGCATCCACCCAACCAGTTATGGGAGCCAGTTCACAAAAAAATGGTAGAGACCCAAACTGCAATCTGTACATTATAGTACATAGTTATCAGGACGGAGACAGGAGGCTTTTAAATCACAATGTTGGACTCTGTGGTCAATGACCGTCAGCCACGGTGGCATTGTACAACAGCCCAACCCTAGTGTGTATTTGTCATGATAAACATCCACCAGCTAGAGCCAGACATATACGGGATTTTTGAAACTGATACTAATTTTAGGGAAAAAAATCACAAATTACCACTAAGGAGGCCAATATGCTGCCTTTTTTTTTTTTTAGCAGGAATGAAACTAAACCTTTGCACCATTATGACTCTGCAAAGGGACTCAGAAGGCTGGTTTCGAAATCAATAACTTTATCAAAGAATATTTAACAGTTATGAGGCAAGAGCAAGCAGCGATATGATGTCTTTGAGGTTCTATCAAAATACAACTGATCATTTTCTTTTTATTGTAATGGTTTCCCCAAGATTCAAGCTTGTGCACTTACTGTTTCATGAAGGTATGAATATAACCTGCTTGGAAGTAGACAAAAATCTATAAACTTGTTGTGTGTTTTATGTCTAAAAAGGTTGCCAGTTGACTAACAGTACACCATTGGTAGTAAACGGGTTAAAATATGCAAGAGCACTGGTATGACCCTTTCATGGTGATGCACAACAATGAATCTCCCACTGTTCCCAGTGGTGATGTATTGCATTTAATCGCACATTATTCCCAGATATTTTCTTTGCAGTGAACTCTCCCTGGCTGAGATACAAGCCATACATCTCTGACTAACAGTCCACATTCTCAAGATAAACTCGCCTGGGGAAGCAGATTACTCTCTCCTCACACAGAGGTTCCACAAGAGCTCTGTTTTGACTTGTCTCGCTTAATTGCTGTGTCAATTAAAATGTTTTTCAGAAACATCATGTGGGCAGGGCAGGGGCCGGGAGGATCGCGAGAGGCTCTGTCTTGTTCACAGCTGTGGATTGCCTGCAGTGTTGATGCAGAGAGAGAGAGAGAGAGAGAGAAAGTGAGGTTGGGTTGCTGGGGAGCTCAAGTGGTGAGCAGCCAAACACAGGCACCAAGTGTGTTTTCCTGTCCAAATCAGATTAACATATTACTCTGAGATAGCAGTAACCGAGACGCACCTTTATCAAGATGTAAATGCAGCGTGAGAAAAGCTGAGCTGGAAGTCCTGCTGTTGATTTAGGGAGTGCAGATCTGCTGTCAAGTAATATGGACTTTTTTGGAAAAAGTTAGATTTGTAGTTCATTCATATGAAATGAATGGATGAAGTCACTTAAACTCAGTCACCTTACAGTCTAACTTTAACCCTGTTTATTTTAAATGATGTGAAAGTTGTCGCCATGGCTCTGTGTGTATCTACTGTGCATCAATGGGGCCAATGATAACATGCCGCATTAATAGCTTACACATTGGAGCTGAGTTTTGTTCAGTTTGGCAAGTGTAAAAAATTCATCAATGTTGTCTTTTGGGACAAGAAGGACTCGACCCTTGATGGGTTAAATAACAAATTGATCGTTAATTACCGAGCACTGCAGGGGCATGCAGCAGTGTGAGAACAAGGCCCTTTCCTCCACAGTGGGGTTTGCAGGCTCTTAATAGGGCCTAAAGCTGGATTTAGATTTGTTTTTATGGGGTTAGGGTGTAGCTATGGAGGCACCGCAGGTAGCTTTGGTCATAGCTGCACCATAGGCTACTCCGTAGAGCTGTATGAATAGTGAATAGTTTGAGTCAGTCTCCAAAACACTGCTTTCTTTAGATGTCTATTCGTTAGGCTTAAGCACAGTATGTCTTTGCAGTTGCAAGTAAAGATTAGACTAGAGTAATGATATTAGTAGTATGTATACTGTTTATAGAATTACTTATTAATAGGGATGTAACACTCAACTCACGTTTCAATACAATTTCCAATACAAGGTTAACGATGAGATTTTCTCACAATTTTTTCATGTTTGTTTTTAACAGAATGAACAGAACGCCCCTGTTGGCTAGTAGCAAGCTAATGTTAGCTATTTGTTAGCAAGCTAATGTTAGCTATATGTTAGCAAACTAATGTTAGCTAATATCCACTTTTGTCCTTTGGTTTGTCATCTTGTAAAAGCTTAGTTCTGATTCTTTAACTTGTTGGTAGTCCTTGTCACCACACAGCAGCTTTTAGACGTTTCTGTTTCTTCTCTAGTTCTCAATCACAGTAAATAAAACAACATGCATATGATTGAGTAATGAAAAACCACCATTGCTTGTATCAAGAATTAAATGAAAGAACATCAACACAGTTTGAGGAATATAATTAAAGCCTGATAGAGGATAGGTCCCAAAAAAGAATGCAGAGTTGTTTGCTCAACTTTTGCTGCAGCACAATGCACCATCCTCCAGCTACACATTGTGGCATGCTTACAGACACACATTCCTGAAATATCCGACCATTAACCTCATGATAGCTACAAAGGAGCATAATGTGAATTCCACCTTGGCGGGATTCTTCTTGTTTTATAAACAACTGTGCAGTGTTTTGGCGACTGATAACATCAAACTCATGGATCTATCACTCAAATTGAACCTCTGGATCATATTTAATCTTCTCCACACCTGTAGCAGCACACCACCACCAACACACACCCTTGTGTTTTTTTAACACCATGTTATTTTGGGTCTGAACACCCACTGAGGTCTTAGCTCCAAAGAGGAGCCCTCAAGGTCCATCAAAGCAGAATGTTGCCTCAAACTTGGATAAGGTAGACGTAACTGCAATTATCTCAGTTACACTTTTCTTTTAACGCAAAAACTTTTGGGCTCTGGATGCCTCCTCCCTGCTGGTTTTCTTGTCTTTACCATCTAGGAATTCGGTCTGAACAAAAGCTGCGTTTGAGCCACTTTGCAATCCATACTTCCGACCTCTCCCGGAGCTCATTACCCGCTGCCAGAACTGCTCAAGAGGAGGGCTGCAGGGTCACAGAGTAGGATATCCTGCCTGTCAGTCAAATGTCATGGCTGTCAGGTGGATCTCCCTGTTGCAGATTTAAACCCAAGTGGGGGAAAGACGGACTAGTCATTAAAATCTCGCAGGGAGGCCCAGTTTTGATTTTTGCCAAAGCTCAGTATATTTCCACAGCTGTCAAGCTGTCTTTATGTCGGCTGCCATGTGTGGATGTCACCTCAGGCACGACTGAGTGGAAAGAGACAGGTTTCCTCTGGGTTAATGAGGACGAGGGATGAAGATGGGAGGACAGAGATGAGGAGTTGTTGGGGAGAGGTGATTGGTTTCTCTTTGCTGGAAGTTTTTTCTTTATGTAAACCCACTGCTGACCCCCGGGTTATATGGGATTAATATTCTACCAGTGGGTGGCTGTGGAGGAATCTGATTAAATGAAGAGTTTCTGTGCACAGAGTAGATGCAACGCAGGGTTTAAAGTGTTGTCCTGCCTCTGCACCTCAACATTGTAACTTTTACAGCGGCTTCTTCTTGTGGAATCCGATGTCGATGTCTCTTTAAATGTTGGTCCTTTGCTAACAAGGTGGATGGCATCCTTCCACAAATCACATACTGGAACGTAAGCCTGGATAGCTGTGCACTGTGGTTGCCTAGCATCATGTTGAGCGCTGCAGTCAGTTGATGACATGTCTATGGAAAACATGAAAATTGGTCAAAATAGCAGATATCTTTAACAAATGTACTCATAAACCCTAAAACTACCAATGGTGGAATCTTGTATAAAAAATGACAGTGTCATAACCGTAGCCCAGACTTACAATTACACTTTTACAGATTTTTTTTTTCTGTAACAGCATATCCACCAAATCCTTAATATGCATTCTGGTTGTCTATCCATTTGTGCCATTCTCATGAACACCATATCTCAGAAATGCCTGGAGCAAATTTCTTCAAATTTGACTTAAGGGTGTACTGACTAGATTTTGTGAGCAAAGGATCAAGGTCACTGTGCCCTCACAACATATGTTTTTGGCCAAAGCTCAAGAAATTATATTCTAATTATGACAAAATTTCACACAAATGTTGTGGTTAAATAAAATGATGCCCAGAGGGCAAAGGTGAAATTCACTGTAACACCTCAATTTTCTGCAAAAACACTTTATAAACACAATAAACACAACTTTTTTTTTCCACCCTAATTTTGGAACCCACATTTGGTTGGATCGGTGACACTAATCTTGGGGGGGCAATTTAAAAAAATGTGTTAATTGTTGAACATCACAGTTGCTCAGTGGCGGCCTCCCGAAGCATTTTGTGCAGCACAACTTCAATTTTCCATTATCCATTTTAATACTTTTATTTTAAGTAGCTTACATTTAATACAGTTCTCAGCTAGTGCATCAAACTGCATTCCTCTTGTAAGCTTTGGTTCTGATGTTTTTGCTGATATTGACCTTCAGGTGATTGCAATTGCACCATTTGTAGAAGATCTCTGTCAGTCCTCTGTGCTCCACTGTAAAAACAAGTGAAGAAAGCATGTTTCTCAGAGGGAATTATTACACTGAAATCAAACATTTCAATGCAGTGATAACATCTATTTTGCCAGAAAATACTTTTAATATGCTACCTTTTATTAAATTCCTTATTCACCACATATATTATAAGAGTCTGGATAGACATGAACGTAAACTGCAACTTTACTGGTTGGCAGAGGCAGACATACAACCACAAGGCGGTAATTCTAGTCTTTATGTAGACCCAGAGTTGACCTGGGGTCATATGGGATTAATATTGTGACCAGTGTGTGGCTGCACAGGAATCTGTTTCTGCACAGAGAGTAGATGCACTAAAGGATTTAAAGTGGTTTCTAAGGAAATGCATGCTGGGGCCACACCACTTTTTTCAGTGCAGTGACCCTGAACGGATATGGTATTGACAAAGGAAAAATAAAGAAAATGGACAGTGATTTTGGTCACATTTAACAGGTTGAAAACATGGCCATTATAAAGTCTACAGTGTTTGTAGTTACGGTTATCTGACAACAATACCTGTAATCTCAGTGGCACTCTCCAATAGGGAAAGCAAGCAGGGACATGTTTTGTAGTACATTGAACTTTTCTTGCTCCATTTAGACTTTTCATCTCTTCTACTCCCGTCTGCCCTCTCCTTCCCTCCCACTTGCTGCTGTCATGCCAGCCTCAGAAGTTATAAATGTCTGTGGAATTGGGAGCTTTTCATGGGTTTGTGTAGGGGAGTCCCTTTGTATGCTTCAAATGTTTGGGGTCAAAGCAAGGCTATCATACCCCCAGAAGAATTATGGATGTGTGAAGTGTGAGTTTGTTATTGAAATGATAAAAGAAAGTCCTAGAGGGATAGTATATCATACCACTCCAAAAAAACAACAGAATAGTTGTTAGAGGGAGTGTGGATCTGTCAAATAAGAAGGGCTAGTCTTCAGAAAGATGTATAAAGGTTTTTTTTTTCACCTGGTTGTAGTGCAACACTACTGGAAAGCGGCAGCGCTGCTGACCTCTAAGTGCACTCAGTCTCTCGGAGAGATTGCAGCCTGTGACAGACCATGATGCTGCCCCATTAGCTGAGATAAGGCAGGCAGGGATTGAGAAGCTCAGATCAATGAGTCATTATGGGGAGTGCAGAGCTCTGGCCGCAAGCGCTGCCAGAGCGGGATGCTTATAGTTGTGGCTTAGCGGCAAACGCAGCCCAGCAATCCCTCAGCCGATTCACACCAACCTGCAGTGAGGCCATCCTGGAAGAAAAACCCAGCAGGATTTTCTTTGGATTAACGGTTGATTCCATGTCAAATATGCTATCCAGGAATGATGAGACGGGGCATCAACCTTTTCACCTGACACTTTTCAGGTTGCCAGAGCAGTCAGTAGGTTTCTCACCTAGACATGGTTTACTTTAAGTCCCATTTATGGATTCTGCTTTTCTCTGGAATGCAGTACACTTAAGACTTCTTTGTCCCATGGTCTCAGGTGTTCTTTTGTGTGAAAAGATGATGTACTTGTTAAAAGGCAAAACTGAAAGTGAACATGCTGAGAATATTGCTCACCATGTAAACATACAGTAGTTGCCACATGTTTAAACGAGTGATGGGGTGCTGATATATCGTAAGAGATCATACAAACTTTTTAGTATTATTTCCTACAAACCTCTTCATAAGAATAAGTCTGGCTTTACAATCATGGGGTGGATACACAAAGATTTCTCTCTTTTGTTAACATTGCGAGATAGGGCAAGGCCTTGGTGGATGTCTGGGCTCTCAAAGTGTCCTTAAGGTGTTAGAAATGGTTGTGGCAGTTTGGTTATGGTACTGAGACCCCTCCCTCATCCCATCTTCCTGCATAGGCTGCCCATTTCAAATCTTCCCTGAGGCTCAGTTCTCCCTTAATAGCCGGTCCTCTGTGTTACTCTCTGACTACATTTTGGCTGATATTGATCAAACTTGAAAGGGGAGCCCTTAAGTGAATGTGTAAAAAGTCCTGGTAATCAATGATTGACAGTTGGTATTTCGCTCATCAAGGTCACTTTGCCAATTTCAGTGTGTAGAAGAGCTGCAGGGCAATCAACCGATGAGTGAGAAAGAGGGTTTGTTTTGTCTCTTCAGATTTTGCCATACCAGAGGGAGGTCAAACTGAGAGAAGGACTTTCAATCACAGTAGTACTTCAGCTCCAAGAGCAGGACAGAGCAGGGCTGAAAGGAAGGAGAAACAGGGAAAATCGATCTTTGTGCCACTAGAATATCTGCACCCGACTAGACATAATGCTGCTGGGATAATACTGTTTAAATCCACCATTACAGCTACAGCTAATTGAACTGAGACGCAAGCACAGTGCTGTTTTTGTCAAAGTGTTATTCTTAGCCATTTGATTCCTGTAATATAAACACATTGTTGAAAAGAAGATGTATAGCCCTGTAGTTAGAGCTCAGCCAAGACAACCTGGCGAGGGGCCTTTTAACCCCAAAAGTTACTGCACATTGCTGTTTAACCTGGTGGCACCTTAAATCACTTAATACATTTTGACAAGCACATTTCCTCTTAATGTGTTTCAATAACAGCTAGTGACTAAATGAGGTCCTGCCGGGCTGTCAGGGGAAGTGAGAACCATCAAGTTCACTTCTCATGAGCTCCTTTTTTTAAAGGGGGAGCTATAAGACTTTGCCTTACTTTCTGGCATATATATATAATGTTACAATGTCGGATGTTCATATTAAAGGTGGACAAAGTTTAAATAATGCATTTAACATATGTAAAAGTAATCACAGTGGGTTTCCAACGGGTCTGAACGCTCCATTTCACAGTTTATGAACTATGTGTTCATCAGCTCCTGAGATGTTACTGCAGTGTTATATTGACTACACTGCTACATGTAGCTACATGCTAATGTGAGGGAGACATGGACATCATATTGGTTGCCCATGTTTCCTAATTTCTCCCCTGTCAGATCTCATTCCTGTGGTAACATGTCAGATTGTGTTGTTTTTGGTTTAGAAGCTCTTGATTTCTTGTGGCATAAAGCGCAGCTGCTATACTTCGCTACACTCATTTTATTGCTATATGTAGCAACAGGCTAATGTCAGGGAAACCTGTAGTCTTGGTTGCCAATGTGAATTACTACTACATTTCCGATCAACATATTTGATTGTATAGATTTTGGCTTTGACGATTTTTTACATAAAATGCGCTGCTATACTCTGTTACTGTTATTCCTCTGGCTGCAATGACGGACAAACACAGAGCAAATACTGATCAATCGGAGCAGGATGGGCTTTTTCAGGAGAGGGCTTAAAGAGAAAGGCGCTACAACAGAGCATCTCAGACAGAGGATGAATAGAGGTGCAAACCTAAAATAATAATAAGTAAAAAGTCTGATAAATCAGCACAGTATGTCTCCTATAAAATAAGGGCTGTCTTTGACTTAAGGAATTATTTACTCATGTGAAAGCAGCACTTTCATTTTATGTTTAAAAGAGATGGGCTCAAGGAAAGATTCCTGGAAATGAGTCATTCAGCATGAAAAAAAGCATAAAAAGTGACGAATCGTCTAAAGACATTTTTGTCAACTAAGAACAAAACATTCAATTAGTTGGCTTATTGACTAAGCAGAGGCGACCATATTTAACGTAGGGCGCAGAGTTTTGTCCGACCTCTTTGAATTAATTCCATTTGGCTGGGAATGTGAGAAAACAGGAGAAGCCCCCCTGATTCAGAAAGCACATTGCCCAAGATGGGAAAGAAATGAAGTGTTTATGGCAGGGTTTTAAGGAGGCCGTACTGAGGGGGACAGAAGGAAGAGAACGAGGATGCTTTGGCTGTGTCTCTCTTTCTCTCTCTGAGGGCTGAGGTTTTGGTCAGCATTGCCAAAGCAAACACCTCCATATTCCACCTCAGAGGGACCAATAGAAACCTTTCACACGCTTCTTGCTTTCTGTACCTTCCATCTGGATTTACCTCACTTATATTTCCTTGCTGGTTTGGCATGTGTAGAGAAACTGGACACTTTCAATTTGTATTCATTACAGAATTGTTGCATCTCATGATTACATTGTGTCTCCAGCTGCCGCATGTCTAAACCATCACAGGTCACACTTGTTGTGTGTGAGGTGCTTAACTTGCGTGTGTACATGTGCATGCTACACATATTATCTGTGTGTTTGTGTGAGAGACAGAGGGATAAGGTCCTTACACACACACATCTCTCTGTCACCCACTCTGTCTGCTTCTCTCTCTATCCATCTCCTGCAGTTATCGGGCTGATTGTATCACCCTGTTAGCTGCAGGGAGATTACCAGTGACAAACTGGGAAAGCTAAATCGGCTTGGTAAACTCGCTGACCCTGCAAACCACCACCCCCCTGCCCCTCTATCTCCTTAACACCACCTTACATGGGCATAGAGTGTGGTCTGCCAAAATAACAGTCTTAACACAGATAACACTCGGTGGAACTATCCAGGTGAAGAGTGAATTTTAATGATGGATGCAGATGATGCACTCATATCATGCAAATTGCTTTGTTGAATAGATTAAAATGAAATATTGAGATCATGATTTAGGGTTAGGTTTATGGACAACATGTACATATTCATATGTTAATATTCACAAAATACTGGATTATACTTTTAATGTTATTACATCAACCATAATAGAAGCACTAAAATACCTAGAAACATGAATAGGTCAGTGGGAGACAAAACCTCTCCCAGCAGATTGATTCCTCACGTCTTAAGGGAACCTATTATCTCGTTCTGACTCTGAAAGAGGATAAGAGTGCAGAGCCTGAGAAGGCCCTTTAAAACGACCATGGTTTACCAACAGCAGGCTTATAGATAGAACGGAATCAGTGACTTTTGCTCTCACTGTATTGTTACCAGGGTTGCAAAATATAACAAGTTGTATACTTTTCCTGGGAATTAACAGGAAGTAGTGGGAATTAAATGGAAATATTAGGGGTTATTGGCTCAGGCTATATTAACCGAGTCACAAGCACAAGCTCCATTCCACATGGTCAGCTAGCAACCAAAAACATTCAGAAGGTGATAACTGTGTACTTTGCTTTAATCTACTATCTGCTGGTGAACTCAAATATCATTAAAAAAAAAGCTTGTGGCTTGGGGGACCTGTAAAAGTTTCACTCAATACCCTAATCATGTCACAATCTCACAGACACAGTACATAATTTATGTTAGCTAAGTAGCTAGCAACATCAAGAGCAGTTAGCCTAATTTCAAATCATTAACGTCAGCCAGGTTTACTTACTCACAATTTCTGTGGTAATATCAAATAGATATGGAAGGGACAGATACGTAATTTGGTTACATATTTTTTTTGTTTACGATGGAATGAGTCATCCTGAGCAGGAAAATATCAAGGCTAACATTACTTTATTATAGTATCTCTGTAAGGCTACTTGTGGCCCTGAAGTAGCTTTTGGTGTTATTGATTTGGATATACAAGACATTTATCAACCCAACTGGTGGTTTCTTTCCTGAAGCCCAAAAACGAAACTTAGAATTGAATGCTAATATAGACTGCAGGTGTCTCCATGGTTCTTTTTGTCAAGCTTGTCCGGCCTAGCAACAGTAACAGAGGGGATCTTTATTTCAGATAAAACAGCTGCACTGTTCAAGTACAATAAAGGCATTAAAATCAATCCAATGATAAATGCTTGACAACTGAATACCTTTGCATTGCAAGCAAGAGAAAGTGTTTTGACGTGTCAGTAAATCATGGGTTTAGAGCTGTTTCAAATGGCCGAACTGGAGAGTAGAGTCACAGAGGGAGGGAGACAGTCTCCCCTGGACGTAATGTTGTGTTAGTGATTCAGACCATTTCAGGCTTCCCCTGGCTGACAGACCGAGCGAGGCTGCTGCAACCAAAAACACAAAGCTGTTTATAAAAGACTTATCGCCTTAATTTCAGATGAGCGCCCTTTGAAAAGAGAAAGTAATTGATGAGGCAAAATGTGATGACGCTGCTGACATACGCGTGGAAAAATGGGATTTGTCCTCTAATCCCACTTCCTGTCCCCAAGGCCTGGGAATCAAGGGCGCATCGGACCTCAACTGATCGCTTGACCCTGTTCAAAGCAGGGATGAACGAGAGAGATGTCCCATTAGCCTCCTGCTTCCGTCAACATCATCTGCCTCTTGTTAAATGTGACTGATAATAGGCCAGAGAAACTCTACAAATGAAATGGTAAAGGCTTCCATGGGCCAACCCAAGGCCCCCCAAGGAACAGGAAGATAAGCGCTGAGGTGGCACCACATGCACTTACTCAGGACTGAAGGAGCAGCGGGAGACTGGTGGGAGGAAGAGACCTGGACCAGAGCCACAATGGCTGCTGTCACAATATGTCCTGCCTTCCTGTCATTCTCAGGAAGGGGCTACAACAACTGGCCTCCCACTGTGTGACCCCACACTGCTCCAACAAATAAGGCATTCATAACCACAGGGCATGATAGAGGGCCACTGGTGTCACATACATTAGGGTGCTATATCCTGTGTCTGTTCAATTGTAAATCTCCCACTGGCCTGTCAGGATGCACCTGAGAGACACATAAATGTATTGTCGCATTGAGACAGTTTTCTGCCTGACATAGTTCTCTCAGTGGTCGATTCAAGCTGCCAAGAAATCCCCTTTTCTTTGAATCCACCGTTTGCAAGTAGAATATGTTGCTCCATTGTTACAAATAAAAACCTATTTGGATGGAAAGTAGTTGGACTGCAGAGGATGCAAAGTGACTTTACAAGAGCACAGCATGGAAAACAGTCGACATGAAGTTAATAAGAAAAAAAGAGAATTGAAAACCTCAGCTGGAAATCAGCCTCTGGCAGCTTTAACCTTTTTGATGTCTTTTGATGCAATTTGTTGTGTCTGGCAGTTGACATTAACATAAGATATTCCCTGTCATAGCAGAAATATCACAACATTTAATAACAGTTATGAGAGTCAGTGTCATTCATGATGAAAAGTAAATATTTTTCCATGGAAACCCCTGAGCAGTTTCTTACAAAATTGACAGAGCCACTGTAGATGTAGCTTTTAAAAAATCACTTTGTTGCTGAAATTTGACAACAGCTTTCAGAAGTTTGGATACAGCTGAACTTAGAGACTGAAACCAAAAGCTGTGACACAGTGGATTAATTCATCTCCAATGGGCTACTCTTCTTAGCCCTCATACAGCCTAATAGAGCCATAAACCTGTAATAAACATTGTGTTTTGGTTAGATGTGTGTTCAAATGTTGAAAGGTTAGATTTAATTAATTCTTATAACATTTTAATATAATATGGCCATTCTTATGCAGAATTATGCCGCATAATTTGTTCAACAATTTTTGGGTTGAAACCATTTGTTACAGAGATTTGGTGCTAAAATCAACCATTTTTGGCCACTTGAGAATTGATAAAAATGGTCAAAAGGCCCTCCAGAATACCACATTAAAACACTAAGACATTGGGGAATACCATAGAAAAAACACATGCTGTGATTGGGAATCAAAAACTTTTATCATTTTGGAGATTGCATGCATCAAAATATCTAGGAAAGCCATCCATAATTTCATTTTATACAATGAAGTCACGTTTTAAAAAATGGTCTCACTACAATTAAATGGCTACTTTGGGGACTAACATCATCACACATTAATAAAATGTGGCTTTTTAAATCCACAAGACTCTCGGTTTTCTAGTGATGTCCAATTTATGCAATTTCAAGAGTGTTTGGGGAACCCCGTATGCAGAAATATTCAAATGCAATAGACAATAAATTATTTATACTTCATGAGAAAAACATGGGATTGTTTTAAAGTGGGGATATCTGGAAAAGGGGGACTTGTGACTACCCATTGAACCCATTTCCATTTAATTCAGATCTATTGGGGTCAGAGGTCAAGGGACCCCTTTCAAAAGGGCCATGTCAGAACTCAAATTTTACCATTAAACGTTGGATTGTAATTTGCCTCCTAGATGTCAGTAACTTCACTATAACAGTTACAGTTATAACAGTTACCCCTAAGAGACATGCATTTCCCAGAAGACATTGGGGTCTGTGAGGACTACTGTCTGTCTGTCTCCTGTATCTATATATATCACCTAGTTCTGGTTTTGCTACAGCAGCAGCAGCAGTGTTTCAGTCTTTATCTTCCAACATTCCCATAGAGTTCCATTTTCACTAGCTTTTACATTTTACAGAGAGATCCATCTTAATTACTACAAGGCTGTTCTGGACTCAAAGCTGACTGTTTCTCCCAGCTGCACAGATCCTCTGCAGCCAGACAGCAGAACCAGAGACAGTAGAGTGTGTCTGTGCCTCTGAGTGTGTCCACTATGAGGGGATTAAAGTCTGACACGAAGCTGAGATATGCCAGGTAAAGATAAGGGAGGCTAAAGGTAACAGGCCTCTTTCAGCCAAGGCTTTATGTTTAGTCTTTGTGGCTGCTCCCTCAAAGTTCTTCTGTTAGTTCTGCAGTGCTGTTCCTTTGTTCTCTTGATATAAACACTTGAGTGCATGCTTGCCTGCTGCCTCCTCTGGCTTCGACACTAAATCAGCATTAAAATGGATTTACCATGCTTAATGCACTCAGGAAACCAGAAGGTATGCACATACTGTAACTGCGGCTGGACAGATACCATATACCAGTGATTCATTGGTTCACGGGGTGTAGTAATTCACATGTGGATCTCCACTGAGCTGGAACTCAGGGTTGGGAAGTGTTAGAGTGATGGCAGAGAGGTTGCAACCCTGAGTCCAGTGAGTCATTCTCAGCATATACTCTCTCCTTCGTTCTTCCCTTTTACCCCTGTTGAACACAGGCTCATTGCGATTCTGGACAGGCCATCCAGTAATGCCACTTTACCCCAGGCAATCCCTGTTTCCTGATTCCACTCAGGCGGAGGAGAGATAACCCTGACCCTGAGCTAATCCCAGATTAAACCAGAACATAAAGAGCTGCCACTGCTGCCCAGTGATCTTTGACCTCACGTCTCCTGGCACAGGCTGCAGAAGCCCTGCTGACCGGTGCTTGCAAATAGCTGGTTCTATCAAAGTGCAGGTTAAGGGATTTGTGTCATTTAAGATAATCTAAAGATTTAGATCGAGGCAGCAACCAGTAACATTTCACTAGAGTCTCCTGTGACTGAAAAATGTGATTGATACACAATCACGGACCTAGAGATTAGGGCTGCCCTAATCAAGATTTTTTTGCCCTAAACTCGATCCAAGTCATTTCTTATTGAGTCCTGATCAGATATTTCAGATAAAACAGCTGCACAGTTCATGTACATTAAAGGCATTAAAATCAATTCCAATTATAAATGCTTGACAACTGAATACCTCTGCATTGCAAAGAAAAAGTGTGTGTGTTTTTGAGGTAATTTCTCTCTTCTTTTAAAATTGTCCTCCAGTGTTTGTTGCTTCGGTGCAGCCTGAATGAGGTTTTGATGATTGTGTATTTTAATAATTTTTTGCGTGGATTAAATGAAAAAAAAAAAAGACTACTGTTTGCTTTTTGCGTGCTGGGCTGTTGTTGCACTTGCAGTGACAATTAGCACTGGCACTGCTGTCTTTCTCTCCTTCGAGCAGATGAGACATAGCGCACACTGAGCTGAAACAATACAAGAGCACATAAATGCGGCAAATAACATAAATAAACAGTCTCATCCTTTGTTTTGCTATTGTTTGTGGAGTGTGGTGTTTCCCAGCGGGCGGGGCCCAGCACACACAGCTCAGCAGAGAAGAGGAGAGACACACAGTGGGAAGTTGATGATGGCTGCACTTGTTGTGTTGCCGTGCATGAACGCTTTATGAGTAAAAACACCAAAACAAAGGATCGGATTTGCAAAATATGGCTCAATAGCCGATACTGATCAGTTAAAAAATGCTTTGATTGACCCCGATAACTGATTTTCTGGGATCGGTTCGGGACATCCCCAGGAGAGGTTGCAGAAGGATTGCAGGAATCGACATGTGGGATGGGAACAGGGCAAGATGTGTCACTGTTGAGCTAGAGACTGTTAATAAAACGCATGTCAGTTAAAACAGAGCCATGTTTGTGCAGATGTGTGCGATTAGATCTAGACTCTCATGGGAGGATCTCCTTCCTTGCTAGTTCTCCATATTTCACATCCTCCTCAGCTGGAGCTCCATGGTTTGCTAGATTGAGGAAGAAAGGTGTTCATTTGTTTGGAGAGAGGTCCAGCAGTGCACATTATTGGCTTTATAAGATTTAAAAGAAGACACAGTGATGGTGCTTGTGATATAAGGTCCTCGTCGTCTTTTGTTAAACCGATTCTGTAGCAGAGCACATCTGTCTGCTGTTACAAGAGTTTACATAAAAATGGAGACAAATGTGCACCTCCTCCCCACATACACCCCTGCCCCCTCACCCCCTCTGCCTGTCCATCAGCACGCTGGGCTTGGCAGGCTGAAGGAGAGGGGCTTAGGTGATGGGAGCCAGAGGCCCTGTGATAAGGCCGTTTCTCCACATGAGAGCTCATCAGAGCTGACAGTGAATACAAATTGGTGCCATTAGTGAGTGAGGGGGGTTTGAACAGAGGAGGGGCGGAGCACTACTCCTAATTATAGAGTGGGTGAGCCCCCCCAGGTCGGCAGGGGAGTGTCGGGGTGCGGCGGTAACGAGGTGGCGACAGTGTAAAACAGTAAGGTGTCACGTCTCACAGAGCATCATGGTGCAACTTCTGGATAATGTGAGGTCAGAAGTGCTGCTTAATGATGTGTGACATGGCAGCGCTTTTAGTGTAGATCCATTATGACGGATCACATTCAACATGTGTTCAGACAAGTGAGGGTGACACCTTTTCCCCAGTGAGAACACTCACAGCAACAGAATACAAACAACATGCCATGAATAGCTAAGTCCAGGGAGTCACATCAGTTTTATATTATTCTGTTTTTAGAGATTCATTTCACAGTGAAAAGGTATGTGGGGGTTGGTAACACGTTACCGACACTGGATTTGGGGCCAAAACTGAATTTCTGACATACATGCCCTCTTCATGCAGAAATTGTGGAAAAAAGCTAGAAAGTATGGTTTACAATGTCTCTTGAAGCTTTCTTCTCTCTGTCTTTTGCGCAGTAGAACAATGTTAAAATGCCATGAAAAAGAAAAAAAGGAAAAGGGCAACTTATATATATATTATTTTTTATAACTTACTTGTTATATCAAAATTGAGGAAAAAATTGATCTATATATACACAGCATTTTCAAGTATTATCTGGAAAATATAGGAACTCCACATGCTATACATACAAACTACAAGCTCATCCTCCAGCCTCTCTTGTCCTCTCCTCTCTGCTCTGTGTAAACATCCTGCAGTTCAGTCCAAGTTTCACTGAATTTTTAGTCTTTTGATGTCAGCCAAGTCATCCGTGGCTTTCCAGTTGTGCTGAGGAGCGCAGAACTTAATGTAATTTACAGGACCTGGTTTGTGCAAAAAGTTTATTTTTGGGAAAATTAAAAAAAAGACACTTAGAGTAAGGCAATTTTGATGAAACATCACTATTTTAAGCTTTGATTTAGTTATTTTTCCAGAATTAAAAATGTGTTAAAAATATGAAATTCTATTGGGAATTTTTGTTTGTGCAGTTTCTGGCTATGATAAAAGTTTAAATTTTTGCGACTTTTTCAAAACAAAATTTGCCTTTCAAAACCCACCAACAGGTTGTGGGGTTCAGAGGATTAAAGAGCAACTTAAAACCCCTTATTGATGATTTTCTTCATCTTACTTAATTAAATTACCTTATTAAAGTGATACAGTCAAGATGATCACAATGAAATAAATTGTGTTTTCTCAATTTGCAGTACCTGTATGGAGTAGCGTTATATTAGCATTGTTGTTGTCATCATCTTGTTGATTTTGCCATGTTGGAAGTAAGATGACAGCGAGCAGAGGTGTTTTGTGTTGATGCTTTGTATGTATGGGGCAGGTGTTTGCACAGGCATGCTGTTATGTCTGTGTTTTCTCTCCTAGCAGCAAACTGCAGAGTCTCTCCACCAAGATTCACACACACACACACACACACACACACACACACACACATACACATACACATACACAGAAGACTCAGCGAAGCTTGACCACATCACAAAACATCACCATTCCTTTGTGTTGCAGGCTCTTTGGCATTACCAGTGGGTCAGATCATATCTCCGGATCCTGTGCCCTTGCATATTTGTTATCTGCTGAATGACGCGTCCTATCTGATGTGACACAGTGGCCGAGGCCTCTGACCGCTTTTATTATCCTCTGTCCCACGGAGTGACTAAGCCGAGGCGAGCAGCTGCTGCGTTCGCATGCTGTTATCGTTGCTTTTCATTTAGCAGCACAGCTAACCTCATCCCCACTCTGCAGTAATCACACAGGCATTCTTTAACAACTGTGTCACTTCTGTGCTGGCTTTGAAGCGTGCAGCTTACACAAACCCAAATAACTCATGTAAATGTTTGACACGAAGACAAGTCGTGTTGAAAGGAGCTGTTGAAGGAGAGTAAAGGAAGGCAGTGTGGGCCCAGAGAGCCGCTGATTAGAAGTGACTCTGCTAACAAGATAGCAGTGCAGGTGCCAGTGTAGCGGCCACACACTTGTCCGTATGCAGAAGAGGGCCCTTTAATCTCCATCTTCATGTTTGTGAGCGCAGTGATTGCCCCTATATTAGGCACTTTCTTATCTTGCAGATACAGGAAATCACTGTGAGAAAGTTAAGCTAGATTAAGATAAGGGCGAGAACCACAGATACAGGCGTCTGGATATGAGCCAACTCCACCCTTACTGTGTAAATTCAGTCAAAAAACAAACTACTCATCTGAAAACTCATCCTATCTGGTGAAATGTGCACACAAAAAAAGTAGATGCTTATATTTTTTGGTGTTTTTTTATAGTTTTGGCAAGAGACTTTGTAAGTTACCAGTAAAATACCACAAAAAGTGAAGTTTAACCTTTAAGTTAACTTCAGGAGCTGATTTGCCTGATGTCAGACACAATTGTCACTTCTATACACTCTGTTTACATCTTCAGTCTGACATTGCCTCCTAAATAATCATTAAAGATCAAAGTATCTGCCTGAAACTATTGTTATTTTAAGTCGACACAGATGCATAGCCATGTCAACATACTTTTTCTGGGATTTTCAGATAGGTCTGCAGATTGTGTGCATTGTAAATTACTCTGATGATGATTTTCATGATTAATCGTTTGGTCTATAAATTGTCAAATGACATGGTATCAGGGCTCAGTTGGTAGGCGGGTCGTCGGGAGGTTGGTGGTTCGATCCCCGACCATGACCATGTCGAAGTATCCTTGAGCAAGATACTGAACCCCAAATTGCTCCCAATGCTGCGTTCATCGGTGTGTGAATGAATTTCCAATGGTGGCACCATTGTGCCCTGGTAGCCTCGGCCACCAGTATGAATGTGTGTGTGAATGGGTGAATGAGCGAAGAGTGTAGTGTAAAGTGCTTTTAATAAAAGCGCTATATAAGTGCACCCCATTTACTATATCAGCTCAGTGGAGTTGGCGGAATCAAAGACTTAAATTTTATTTGCTTTGACTAAGTAGTAGCCTCACATAGTTAGACCTATCTCCACAGTGCTCTGTCAGTGCTGGGGTCCGGCAGGCTTATACCAACAGTCTACACACAATGATTCAGACTAACTAAGTAGTAATTTCCTCAATTTATTCAAATAAGCCCAAAATATCACCACTGCACTTTTTTTTGGCAATCGTAACTATGAACCTAACCTGTGCTCAAGAGAACAAATGCACCTTTTTCTTCAGGTGCATGGCAGCAGACACTTCCTAAATATTTACTGACTAACACTCATAGAAATTAATGAGTTTGTCTGAGCCTTCCATAAGGTAATGCCTGTCATGTCCAGCAAGTCTCTTAAAACTGTGGCACCTCAACTCATTACTGCTCCTTGTTAAAAGTCCATCCAACTGCTAACTAGGCAACACCGCAATTTTCCAACAAAGGAACATGTCTTTTGTGCAGAGCTCCAGCATTACTTTTAAATTAAAGAGTAATGACACTGTCTTAACTGGAGTTTTCCTCCTCTGCATTGACAGCATTCAAAATATTTGGCCAGGATTCCTGACAAGTGCTGCCTTTGATGTGTGAGAGCATGCCACCTCTCCCGCCCCCTCTTAAACACCCTAATTATCACTCCTGTCACTCGGGTGTGTGTGAACGAACACACCTCTCTCTGACGGGTTGGAAAGTGCCTCAGGACGCTGCTCAGGTGGTGCAGCTTGTTTATGATGTGCCAGGGGCTAACGGGGTATTTCTGTCACAACCTTAGAAGACTAAATAAAGAATTATCAGTTTGATTATTTCACTGGAATGGATCTTAAAACTCTAAAATTTCGGGATGCTGTCTATAATGTAAATAAAACACAATGTGATCATTTGATAATCCTTTTTGACATATATTATATTGAAAACTGTAAAAAGACAGTATATGTTATATACAAACTGCTTTGAAACTCATTCTGAATTTGAGGCCTGCAACATGTTCCAAAAAAGTTGGGACAGGTGCATGTGTACCACTGTTGTTTTCCACACTCTTTTCCTTTGAAGCAGTACTGTTGTAGCAGAATGTGTCTTCGACAATCTACAATCTACAATGTCATTTAGCAGACGGTTTTATCCACAGCGACGTACATTTGAGAGATCATACAACACAAGCAAGGATGAAGTCGAGAAACAACACAAGAATAAACAAGAATAAGTGGCATATACTACGTTGAGTCCTGTTAGGACGTAAGTCCTTTTAGAACGTCAGTGTTTTTGGGACGCAAATGCTTTTTAGTAGTGAGTGCAGCTTTTTTTTTTTGTTTTGTTTTGGGTCTTGCATTGTCCTGCTCAATTAAGCAAGGATGTCCTTGGAAAAGATGTTATCTGGATGGCAGGATGTGTTGCTCCAAAACCTGTATGTACCTTTGAGCATTAATGATGCCTTTACAGATGTGACAGTAACCCATGATGCCAAATTGCATTTATAGATACAGAGACAAACAACGGTTTTCCAAAGTGTTTCAGAGCCCATTAAGTAATGTCTTTTTTACATTCATGTTGGTGTTAATGCAGAGCTGCTTGAGGGACCGGAGGTCATCCAATGTGGGTTTACGGCCATTAAGTGCACATATTTATCTGGATTCTCTGAATCTTTTAATGAAGTTATGGATTGTAGATGGGGAAATACCTCAAGTCCTTGCCAGTGTGTGTTGAGAAACGTTTTTCTGAAACTGTTGGATTGTTTTCCCACACAGTGGGGAACCTCACTCCCTCCTTTCTTGTGAACAACTGAGCCTTTCAAGGATGCCCCTTTCATACCCAGTCATGATACTATCACCTGTTACCAGTTAAACAGTTAAGTGGAATTTTCCAAATGTTTCTTTTTGGGTTCTACAACTTTCCCAGTCTTTTGTCCTCTGTCCCAACTTTTTAAAAATGTGTTGCTGTCATCAAATTCAGAATAAGCAAACGGTTACCATTTGAATATATGTCAAAAAGGTTATAATTGGTACATTCTGTTTCATTCACACCCAAGCATCCAAACTTTTTTACAATCAGAGATGTAGTTTATGTGTTCCAGCTTTAGTGCTTTACTGTTATCTGTGGACAGAAGGACTCCTGGTGCAGTGGCTGCAGTTTCTAATTATCGACCACACGTTCCACAAGGGAAAACCACAGACCCGTGAATGGAGCAGGTGATTGCTACACACTTGGCTCCACATTGCTCATCGCTCCCTTCCTGTTCAGTGTCAAAGCAGCAGACCGCAAACTTTTTGTGTCTTTCCATCACCGCCCCCACCGTCCTCTTCACCTTCGGTAGTTCTCTACAGAGAGAAGTGCAGGCTTCAAGCAGCAACTTGCTCTGCACTGACATTGGCAGCGGCCTGCACTTTTAATTTACCCAATTTGAAACCAGAGAAATATGCAGTGGGGTGGAACACCCATATCAGTGTCATGTAGTGAGTGTGCACTGCGCTGTCAAGTGCCAGGATGTGTATTTACTCCCTCTTTCTCTCTTTATGTTTTGTTTAAATGCACAGTCCTCCACAGTTTTCCATGATCCAATCACTCACCCGATGCTTCTCGTGAATTTGCCAGGAAAGTTATGAGTAGGGTGGGCTGTGTACGTTTTAGTCACGCTTGGTGCAGTAATCGTTCTTTAATGAGAGGAAGTTCTGATGTTACCGACGCAGTAGGCTGCATTAACGGCTGAATATGATCCATAAAATCCAGTCTCCTCTTTCCCTTATGTGACAGCGTGGTGGGAAATCATGTCATATAAGACAGCATTAACCAGTGTGTTTTCTTATTTCTGGGGATGTGATCTTGAGAGTGCAGTGCGTGCCAGTGAACTTTTCCTGTCCAAACATATTTCCAAAGTAAACTCGGCCCGTTGGCTATTAATTTAAGATGGGGGAGATATGCTTTAACATGCAGTCCTGCAGCCCCGGAGATCACCGTCAGCAGCCAAGTATTCTCTCCGGAGGAGGAGGGCTGGCTCAGTCTGACACTGAGGCATGTTTCTATAGCTCATTTAACCAGGCAAGCTGACAAAAATACAAGTCTTATTTATAATGGTCTGAGGAAGGGGCTGCAATGGGATGGTGGGACACGTCCAGTACCTCCCAGTACAACTGCTGTATTGTACTACAGGCTGCTGACCAGCTCTACTGCTGCAGCTGAGGATTTAGTAAGAAACACGCCTGCACAAGTCCCCACATACAGCGTACACCCACCAAACCAGATTTACAGTAAATGAATTCACCGCAACCTGTATTTAAAAGATACATCAAATGGGTGCAATAAAAATATATTGGCCAATAAATAAATTAAACCATCTGTGTACTTTTCACTATTTGGCTTCTTGTTTTAGAGTTGGACCAGTTTCAGTGCTGCGAGCTAGACTTCCCTGCTGCACTTATAAGCATTTGTTTTTCATGCAAACACAATATTTTAAATGTTGAGGTACGTAGGTAGTGTTTGTGTAAAGTTATGTTACAACATAGTTGATCTTATTGATTTTTATTAAATCTGTCTTTATCCTTTATTTATTTTAGGGTGCGGGTATATTATGTATTATTTATTATTTTATATTATTATTTTTATTTGTTTCTCAGTTCAAGAAAATCCAGTTAGTATGTTTATTTATTTATTTTTCAAATTAAGTTCAATAAATGCATGATGTTTCCAAAGTCAATGAGTAATTGTATTAAATAATCGGGATCTTAATATTGACTAAAAATAATCGTGATTATGATTTATGCCATAATCGAGCTGCACATGCATGTAGGCCATAGGCAATGAAAAGACCCAACCAATTAGCATCCATGTTTCTAACCATGAACATTGGACAATAAGTGAGTTGTGAACAAGTGAATTTGACTTTGACATTAAATATGCTGGGATTGGATTCAGCCATAACCCTGCAAAGGATGAGCGGTTAAAGATAGTAAACAGATACAGTGTCATTAATGAACTCATAACAATCTCTTTTTAAAATTCTCACACTCAGTACAACTACACTTGTTCCTGTAGAACTAAAGCAGAAAATAAAGCATGAAGCAGGGGCATTTTGAAACACTCAAGCAAAGTATAAGCAACTCCAAACTGTAAATGTGCTTTGTGACTTTCCACCACTGATTCCAGCCTGTGAGACGAGCTGTGCACCAACATCTCCAGAATCTTCATGGTAGTGTCTCAATCTGTCTCTCACGGCGTGTATGATACATCAGCTGGCTCTGATGCTGACATCAAAGTAGAACGTGTTCAGGACTTGTCTTACTCAGCTCCCTGTTCTTAAACGACGGCGCAAAACTTTCTCGCTGCCAGAGAAGAGTGTTGGGTTATGGGAACCGGCAGTGGGCTGTGTCAGCCAGCAGCACCTTGAGATGCTGGGAGAGAGGAGAGGATTGTCTGTGTTCAGCAGACTGAAGACAGCAGACTGGATTGCCTCCTCATGTGTGGAATGAGAGCTCTCTCCTGTGTAATCACTTAACTTTTCTGTACACTCCTATACAATAGTTTGTATACAGAATACATATTGTATTCTACATTGTAAAATGATGTCTCATAAACTTACTCTTTATTTGCAAGTGCATGCATACTAGCATAAAAAAAGAAAGTGAGAGATTGACAGGAGAGACATTGAGTGCTGGGATCAGGTTCCCTCACCGGCTTACTTTCACCTCTAATAGAGCCATTGCCATTCCACAGGGGGAAGCGGTGCGTTCCTGAAACAAAGCCCTTGCTGTGTGTGTGTGCAGACCCCCCAGAGTGAACCTAAAGCGTACACGCAGTAATGGGCTACTTTAAGAGTTTATCTGGCTCTAATAGACACACTTGTACATGGCTCCCAGCCTCTAAATCTCCAGGATAAGTCCCGTGTGTACGGAAAATGCTGTCATGGCCTAATGTGACTGACAAAGAGAACAGAGGTTCAGCCACTCTGAGCCTTTCCTGTTTAAAATTGTAATCTGCTACTGAGTATGTATTTGTGTGTTGAGGGGACTGTGGTCGAGTCGAATGTATCTGTGACTGGTTGAATAAATCAGGGATCTTATTACAAATTTAATTTACTGCTCATTTGGAAGCAAAAACCTGCTTCTGCTACCGTCTGGGAATTACTGTACAACATGCTTTAACACAAACCTACAAATTCCTCTTCATTCCTCTTTAAATTCCTCTTCATGGCACCTCTCAGCATCCCTCTTGTTCTGGCACAGAGCAGCTCAGACTCTCTGCATGTCTCTCTCCAAGCTGGTTATGACTGGGTGTCTGCCTGGCACCGGACTCAGTCCAGAGACCTGCTGGTCTTGTTTTCACAGGCGGCCTGACCCCCGGGGCAGCATAGCAGCAGAGCTCAGTCTGCTGCCATTATACGTCCTTAATCAACATTTTATAGCAGCACAATAACATGTGCCCCTGCCTGAGGCGGAGGTTGACTTTGGGACTGAGCTGAGAGGCTGACAGAATAGGGAATGATGTCTGATGGCTCGAATGACTTCACAGTTTTTGTACCAGAACTCATGGTGAGAGGTTTCAAAAGCTTCATTCTTATGGTATGAGAAGGCCTAAAGGCATTTAGGCTTTAGCAAAGCTCCATATATAACATTTGTGAGGACTGTGATAATATACTTATCTCTCAATTTGGTCATGGTCCCTTTTTTTATTTTTTTTTTATTTTTAGGTAATGCAGTACTATATGTTTATTATGATTTTTGTTGACATTTTTAACACTTAACCATGGGAAAAAGTTCAATCATACCCCTTTAAGATTGGGCGATAATCCATCCATCCATTATCCTTAAACAATTATCCTAACTAGGGTCGCGGGGGGGCTGGAGCCTATGGGCAATGGACTAATATGGAAATGTATAAACTTAGAATCGAATTTATCAAGATATCATGATACACAATTACATCATCTAAACTGATAATAAACACTAGGGCTGGGCAATATGAATATATATATTATCAAACGATATAGAAATACAGACATTTTATTTCTATTGCAATGATGAAGAACCAGTGGCCGTGTGGCAATATTTACATTGGACAATTCTTTAAGTTGTGATCCTTTCTTGTGGAAGTGAAGCTCGAGAGAGCCATAGAGCTACTGGAGGTGGACCATCAGTTTGTGGCTTTAGCAACTCAAATTCAGCCAGTCTGACCCCAACGCCAAGGGTCACAGGGGGTTACTAGGTTTTAAAAAGATAGCTGATCCAGTGGAGAGTTGGGGTGGTCCGGGATTGAACCACCCAGCGCTGGTGTTTGCCCTGGCAGAATTAAAATTTCTACAGGGCTTAGACTGAATGTCTCTGTCCTTTGACTGTCTGCTGTATTCTCACTTTGGCTTTGCTTTTCTTTAAAATTACACAACACATTGCAATACTTTTCCACAGCTCTGATTTATTCTTTCATAATAAAAGACCAACACCATCATCTAACAGGCATTGCTCTCTGTGATGTAGTTTATATTACAATTAGATACGGAGGATAAGGTGTGAAGAAAGAGATTTCTCCAGAGTTCATTGCAGTGTTGAGTTTTTGTAGTGACGTAGAAATTTGGACATGCTGGGGAGCACATTCAGATTCCATATGCGTTATCGTATGATTATGAGATTACATTACGTAGGTGTTTGTTTCTTAATGTGTGGCTCTCTGTAGGGTGCGTTGTTGCTATGCACTGTTCACATTCCCTCTTCAGCTGACAGATGGTCCCATCCAGCTACTCTCTGACAACAAACACAGACTGAGGAGTTGCTGACAACCTGCTTCAGGAAGGGCTTCGACTGGCCTTCGGAATGTGTGTGTGCAATGCGTACTTATCCGGTGTGTTTCGCGCAGTCCACACACGCACATAAACACAGCAAGAGTGTATAGGGACTCATCATTCAACTTAAGTCTCCAACACAAATAATCACAGGGACCGACCACATGTTGCATCTTCTCTACCGTGGGCTCTGACAGCTGTCAATCACTCTGCTGACCTGTAAACAATCCTTTGGTGGGCACAGTTATTAAATCAAACTGTACAAATATAGCAAATCTAATGCTATTAATCGTTGCTTATTGACGTAACCCCATGTTAAATTTAGATCTGGCAGGAAAGACTGGTAATATCAGATTCCATAGGGAGTCTGTTTAAAAAGGTCTCTACATGGTGTTTATTTTAAGGCCCAATGGTGGACATGTTGATGGCTTTGCGTGCTTTGGTGTCCAGGCCTCTTCCTCAGAACCACCTAACAACCTCACAGGAATGTTTCTCAGTAACTTCAAACATACTGAACATGACTGTGCATACAGAGCTTGCAAAATATATGTGGTTCTTCATCAACTGCCCGAAACATTTTCAAGTCTTGAAATAATTCTTGTTTTTATAAGTTGAGGAAGTCCAATTGGCTTCATTGCACACTGCCTTCCTTTTATTATACACTGGCACACCTCGGCTCTGAAATGTCATTTGTAAACAGTGAAACAAAGCTAACTGTATTTGACAGTTTACCTTTGGTTTTCCTCCACCACATTTTTGGCTGCTAAATCAACACAAAAGAACTCGGGTTAACCTCAAAAGTGTGGTTCCCTGTTTCAGCTTTCTGTGGTCTGCTGGTTGTAGAATAAAGCTAAACCATGAAATGTGACTTTCCTGCTGTTTGAATAAAACTTCTGTGTTTGTCCAACAATATGTGAGGGCCACCCTCGAATGCCTCTCCCCTATAGACTCCTGAGGAGTGTGTTTGTCTACGGTGTGGCATGGGGCCTTTGCTGTCTTAGAGGTGGCCTCTCTGCCCTGCCTGTACGTGGTTAGTGAACCAAGAAGAACATATCAAACAAACACTCCAGCACAGAGCTATAGGAAGATTGGGTTACTCTTGACATGCAAGGACTAGTCGACTGCTTGCATTGCCAAAAACACACTCCTCTGACCTGGTGTCCAACCAGGGATGTAGCAGTGTTTTTACCTGAACTCATTTTATTCACCGACTATAAATAATAAACTTTATTAATATATAGAAAAACAAACAAAACATAAAAAACAAGCGGACATTTAAACTTCAAACAAAAAGCAGCTACTGCAGCTGTCTGCCTTGTTCAATTACAACTGTTTTGATAAATTTAATGTTACTGTTTGTCAGATCACAAATTAGACACAAATTAGCCTACCTGGAGGAGCTAGCTAGCTAGCTTGTCTGTCTTTGGAACTGCTGTCTGCTGTCCTCCGAGCAGTTTGGCTGCTTGTTAGCTGGATTGTTAGCTTGCTTGCTAATGCGTCATGCTACAGTCGGACAAGAGTGTGTGGTTGAAGCATTCAATGATAAAAATTTAACTCATTCAGCTGCTGGCTAGTTAGCTAGCTTGTTATGGGGCTAGCTTGTTACAATGGCTCAGAGAGAGAGAGAGGTCTACACATAGGGTCTACAGACATTTTACAGTATAGAGCACATTATTTTATTTGTTTATTTTTATCATGTGTAGATCTTTTAAAAGACATGTTCGACTTCCTATAGCTACCTAAGTAGATATGTCTCATGTTGTGTTGGTTTACCCTCTTGCCCTAAAATCAATATTCAAATACAGTAGTGGACATGACTGATATTATAGTTTATTTAGCTATTTACATTTTCTTTTTATTCTTAATTTCCCAGTTTTTATTTCTAGAATTGGTTGACAGTATTACCTTGTATGTGTACTGTATAAAAATGTTCAATATTCTTGAAGCAAAGTCATTTGTACAAGAAATGTGGTACAGAATCCATGCAAAGTCAATACAGAAAAAGGTCTATTTTTTTAACCCAGAACAAAAACTCACGATATTAGCTTCAATCATGAATGAATGTTTCCCGTCTAAAATCAGCATTGGTATCAGTCTCAAATATCCCATATAGGTCGGGGTCTATAAACATTATATCTACCTGTCAAACTACCATGTCTGTCTCTTTTGAGTTGCGACTAGTCACAGACAGCCATTGATGACTTAGATCCTCTGATCCACTCAGGCGGTATTAAGCCATCAACACAGTGTGACAGATACTCAGTAGCACTTGTCTCTAATGTGTGGTGTTAAGTTACAACAGTGTTGCTGGAAAACCATCAGATAACTCCACACGGGTATGCAGGAGTGGCATGAGGAATGTGTCAGTTGTGCATGCATGTATGTGTGCGTGAAAATGTGCATGTGCACCACAGCTGTCATTAATGGGTATATTTCTGTCTCCATTCAGAGCTGAGATCCACTGGTACTGCTCATCACTTTGCCTTCCTGCTCAACACGTCTGACTACCGGATCCTGCGTATGGATGAGGACCATGACCGCATGTATGTTGGCAGCAAGGACCACATCCTGTCCCTGGACCTTCATGACATCAACAAGGACCCGCATATCGTAAGACCATTTCCATGCTTCGCCTTTCCTAAGCTGTAGCCCCCGAATGAGCTGTTACACTGCGATTAAACAAGCGCCTTTACCTCAGCGCTACAGCAGCTGCCCCCAGGGCAAAATGTTCTATTCTATTGCCCCAGCAGCACCCATGTTGGTTAACTCACATCTAGTTTTTGCTGGAGTGCACTTTTTCTGGTGTCGGGTCATTAAAACACTGTAATTGGGTTATGGCAATCCCAAAAGGACTAATATTGGCCTGGGTGGATATGCCTTTTGCAGTTTTAGCCCCAAAATCTCATAAATGGCAGTGATGTATAACAAGTAGGATTGTATCTATAAAACGTCCTCTGTTCCCCCATCGCAGATCCACTGGCCAGTGTCCGAACGAAGACGGATGGAGTGCCTTGTGAGTGGGAAGGACGCCAATGTAAGTACGCCTGTTGACAGCACTCATAAGCTCAGCAGGGTCGTTCAGCCGAGGTGATTTCCATCAACTTGATAGGGCGAAAAAAGAAAATTCATTTTTCAAACGCAAAGTCTGAAAAGCACACAACTCTCTCCATTGTGCACATGTGAGGAACCTGTAAAAATCACCTGTGAGGTTCAGAATTGGCCCAGTAAAAGAGCTGGTTCCCTTCTGTCTCGCCAAGGAGACAGGAATGGCTTGGAGCAGAGTGAATCGCACCATCCGCCTCTCTGCCAGGCCAGGGTGGGGAGCACAACACCACTGGCAGATAGTTTAATAGATTGTCCAAATATATAGAGAAGCATAGTGTTACTGGTTTATTTTTATCCTCTTAGACTTATGCTTTCGGTAAATCTGCAGGAGGTGGACCAGTAAAATGGCTATGAATGGCTCTTTATTTGTCATTGTGTCTGCAGGAGGAGTGTGCAAACTTCATCCGTCTGATTGAACCATGGAACCGGACCCAGCTGTATGTCTGTGGGACAGGAGCTTACAATCCAGTCTGTACCTTTGTCAACCGGGGACGCAAACCTCAGGTTAGGATTTGAGAAATGTACAAATCTAGAAGGTGATATCTCGGTACATCAACTCAGCAAACATGAACAGCTTTCTCCATCTGCATCATGAATGGCATAGCTTGGCCTTGCCTTTTTTTTCTTCTACATCCACCTTACGCTAGGTTCCCTTTACGATTTCCCTCCATCATTAAGCCTGCTCGAGGTACCATGTCTCCGCGTCTGGCAAAGCAACCAGCACAGCTTCACCAGCGCACAGCTGTCATCCCCAGTGAGCTGTTAAAGCTACTCTGTTTAGTCTCAGCCTTTTAATGGGACCGCTTGAATTTCCTAAGCCAAGCCAGGCATCTCTACCTCGCGTTACTCCCCTTTAACACCTCACTCACCTTAAATATCACACTTGTTCCCTAATGATGACCGGGGGACTTTTTAAAAGGGGGTAAATAAAAAGTAAATTTCCCATTGGACTCTCCCTTGAGATATACAGTATGTAGCGGAGAAGTTGCAACAGCAAGCACAGCTTGCATGAGTCCCTGGTTGCATACGGCTTCTACATGACCCTTTACTAATGAAGGGCTTCCATCCATTCACTCACCTATCCATCCACCCCTTCATGCAACCAGGCCACCCGCCAGCCTCTACCATGTGAGACGTTGGGTAATTGGAAGTGGGAGCTCCCATTATGGGGTGCCAGTGGAATGTTCCAGTTCTAGTCCATTAATGAGAGGGCTGTTTTTTTCTCCGTCACACTGAACCGACAGGTCAGGCGTCCCTCCCATGACCACCTTTCTCAGCTGGGCTATAATTGCAAAAACATGAAATAATACACTTCACACAGATGCATGCACACACATATCTTGACACACTTAAGGAAATTTGTTATTATTAATTTGACAATCATAGATTGTTGTCATTTGATTTTACCACTGCAGGGTATATTCTTAACATCTCCAGTGCTTAAAGTAGGAGCCTTGTAGCTTTTGTAAACGGTAACAGCCAAATGTTTTGCTTTGGCAGTGGCTTTGAGGGGAATGTATGTAGCATACTGTGAGAGACTTTATTGACTCAACCACAGCATAGGGAACCATCTGGTCAAATAAAGCTACACACATTCCCTACACAATCCTGCACACATATATTCTCCTTATGCACTTGCTTTGTATTAAGTTCACTAGTTAATTTGTTTCTAGCAGTGTATTGAACAGTGTACATTTTGTGAACAAAAACTGACAAAATTATGAAATATGTCCAGAGACCTTTTTTTCCATGACAAAAACGAGTTGATGATGAGACGGCACCAACATCGTGGATAACAGTCGCAAAAAACATTCTCCACATTCTTCCACATTCACTGTAGGTTCTGAAAAATACAACAGAAACAGATTTTGCAAATAAATAACTTGTTTCTGGTCAGATCCATTCAGTCCACTGTGACACTCGGTTCTATTGTCTGTTTTAACTAAATTAATGTTGTTTAAGCCACTGACTGAAGGTTTAGGGGGCCGCTGATTGGCTAATTCTTGTCTCAATTGTGCTCTCATAAACAGAGAGTGGGGAAAGGGGGATGAAACTAACTGAAATGTCATATTTCCATCCAGTTTGGATCCAGGTATTGTAATGGTATTATAGTTTTGCCACTGGAGAACATATATATAATCTTCGCATAACAGTATTCAATTTTTTTGCCATTTTTATCTGAAATTGGGTAAAAATTTGCAACACATTTGGATGGAAATGATGGATGGAAAGAGTGAGTCCGTCTCATGTTGGGTGCTGCGAATCAGCTCTCATAATGGCCGGGTTGGTATGACTGACTTGCGTATCACTATGACCATAGCCAGGAGGACTTGGAGTTACTACAAAGCTGATTTCTTCAGATAATTATAAGATAAAACCTTATGTGAAGTAAGTTTGACTAAAATTACAAAACTATTGGTTTTGATAAGCATAGATTGATTGAAATCTTAATCTTGTGACTATAAAAGGACATTCAATACAGGACTAAGATTACATTAATAATGAAGAGAGAAAGCATTTATTAAAAGTTGACTTAAATGTACTGACTTTTCATCAATTAAAACTGGACTTACATAGTTTGAGTTGTTGACTATTACTATAGTGGATAAAAAATGACTAAAACTAATACACATTTTTATCTAAAGACTAAATCTAAAATAGGTGCCAATTGAAAACTGGTCTTGAAGTCAGGACAGATTTAATAGATGCAAGTGGAGGTCAGGAAGGTCCTTAATCCTTCATCATCAGTGGCGTAACATCTAGACTGTGTTGCTGTCTCCTGTTTTAGACGTCCATGTATCTGCAGATGGCCCAGGCCAGAGGAAGGGCTAGCCGCGCAGCTGAAGCCAGCGCGGTGCACGAGACACTTGGACTAAAGGTGCGATGTGGGCCCTGTCTGCACCGCAGCCCTGCATACTGCCTGGGTTTCGCGGTCACCAGCAGCATGCTCCCTCTCTTTGTGTCTGAGCGCATTTTGTCATCACCATCTTTTTCTCAGCCATCGCTTGTTTATCTCCGTAACATTTAGCATGCATCTTCTCCAGTCCGTGCACAATCACGAGTTTTGTGTAATGTGGGATTGTAATGTCATCTCATTTTGTTTCACTCATATTTTCTTTGTGTAAGCCTCATTGTCTGAGCACCCTTTTATACCCATCATTTGTGCTTTGCATTTGTGCTAAATGCCATATTTTGCATGAGAGCTGTGTTATCAAGTGGAAATGGCTTCTCAGGCTGCAAAAAACATTCTGTTGACTTTTGCTCGGCTCAAATTTAATTAAACAGGCTTTCACTGCTCTTCAATGCATGGCATATTCATTTTAATTTAACATATATTCAGCAGCAGCCATGAGCAACAGATAATCATTCATCCCGCTTATCAGAAACAATGCAGAATGTCCCACCCATCGGTCCTTCACCGCACCAAGCCCTCCACCTTCTGTAGGAATGTGGTGCAGTCTCTCCCACAGAGGCGGCAGGACTAGTCAGCATCTTACCCACTCCCACAGCAGGCTCTGTTAGCCCAGAGCAAACACCAGCCATCTGTAGCCAACTAGCTCTGTAGCAAAAGAAATAAAAGAGCCACATACTTGAACATGTCTCCACTGTTTAAGCTCTCCAAGCACTTTGAAACACACAGGGGGACTCTTGTAGGACATAAAGGCTTTAGGTGAAGTGGGGCACTTTGAAGAAACTTTTTTTTTTTCATGCCCGATTTTATTTTAAATATGCTTTTGTACGGTCATATTTTACAGCGGGGTTGTAAAAACATGTTCAGGGCACAGTTTCCCTCTGGTACACATAAATGTTTGTGACCTTTTTTTACACGTCAACATCTGGCATGGCTGGGAGTGAGCTGCCAGCACCTTCTTGTTTGCACGAGTGGTGATTTTAATCAAAGATGAGTAGGGATTTGCACAAGGGTGCGTGTATGATCCAATGAAGTAAGTTGGGCACAGTGCCATATTCTCTCCCCTTGCTTTAGTGCTGATGGACAATGACAGAGATGTCTCCATCTCTGCACCCGTTGGGAGTAAAAAAAGCGGGGATTGGATATGCTCTGGTCTGTGAGGCGGGGCTACAGGACATGTCATTGCATGCCACTGATTCATTTACCCCCACTCTCATACGCAAATTCCTGCCAATCACCTCCCAGTGCATGCGTGCAGGGATGCCATGAGCAGTAAGCATCAGTCATCCAGCCTCCATCCCAGCTTTGTTTTCACTGTGCTGGATTACAGGTGTCAGCAGTAGGCCTGCACAGCCGTAGCCACCGAGAAGCTCAGAGATGTTTGGCATGCAGCTTATTATGCTGAGAGAAGCAGCCCGGCTGCGACACATTGTTTCCCGCACTACAGCAGCGTAGAGAGGGATTAGAAATTCCCTGCTTTCCCCGCATGTATTTTTCTGTATGAACGCACGCTCATTATTCTAATACTTCATCTCCCATCAGGCCTATAGGTCCCACAGGAGTCAGAGGGAGCACATTCGCTGCCTCATTTTCCCTGCTCAAGGGAATCCCGGAGACAAGATGAAGAGTGCTGAATTTATTGCCGTCTCCATGTGATTTTTCCATTTCAGGAAGAAATCTTCCATTTGGAGCCGGGCAAAGTGGAATCTGGGAAGGGAAAGTGCTCCTACGACCCGAATCTCAACAGCGTGTCAGCTTTGATCAGTGAGTATGATCTGGGTTTGGTCATGTGAGGGCGTAGGCACGGGTACAGTCAGGCCCAGCGGCCTTCATAGCAACAGCAGTGTCATCCCATATGGATTGCTCATCTTTTATCCCCTGTTTCTTTATATGGCTTTCTCTTTGCTCACTATTTATATTTTTGGCAAACTTTGTTAACAGAAGATATTTATTGTCGGCCATTGAAGAAGAAGTCAAGAACTTTAGGCCAAGTGTCCTTTCCATTCTGCGCCTATTTCCCACAGTGAGCAGCTCAGTCTAATCAGCCTAATCATCATATCCTAAGGAATCTTTTCCTTGTTAGGGTGGAGATGGGCAGAATAATATGTGCCTATTAATATGTAAAGCCCTCACTGGGGAATTAGTGGCTACTTGGGATATGTTGGGAACGCTTTTCAGTCCTTTTATCACCGTTTGAAGAGTAAAATGATCTTTATTCCCATATTTACCAGGGCTCATGCAGTTTTATTTCCCACGGAGCCTGGGGTATTTGCACATGTTTTTATAGTCAAACAATCATGTCCGTATATACCATTATATTTACAGTCGGGTGAGAAATGAAAGGGAAAACCTGAATGAGCAAGTGGAGAAACATAATGAATGCAGACTCTTCCCTTAAGGGAGCATCAGGTCACTGAATGGTTTGATGGGTATGAAAGCAATGTGGAAAAAAAACATTAAATGAGGGAATATTTTTGGAAGAATAGTGTTCATACCTCCAGGTGGAAGAATCAATGCCAAGGAGCACTGAAGCTCTTGTGGAGGCGTGTGATGGCCAAACACCTTATAAAGACACTTATGTTAGTGTCATAATGTGGGTGTAACATTGAAGGAAAGTCATTGGACTAAATAAAGAAAATAAATTACATCTACTCATGGATGGATTACTGAATTGGCCTGCCAGGGACATGCCCAGCCCCCATCTTCATCTACAAAATGTCATTCAAAGATGCATATACCAGCCAGGAAGAAACTCAAATCGACCACAAAGAAATATAAAATGACTACAAGGGACATAAAGAAGACACAAGGACACCACAAAAATTACCCTAAAAAGGAGCAAAACAACCAAAAGACAAGCAAAATTAGTGACACAAAGAGACAAAGGGCAACTACAAAGAGACTCAAAATGACTACAGAAAGCCACAAGCCCACTACAGAGAGACACAAAGCAACTACAAAGGGACTAAAAATTACTAAAAAGAGACTACAAAAAGACACAATTTGACACAAAAATAGACACAAAACCGAGTCAGAGACACAGAAAAAGACTACAAAAAGAGGCAAAACAACCTCATACAAAAATATACAGATAATGACTACAAAGAGTCACAAATGTGTCTATATAAGAAAGGTGGAGGGGCCTTGTGCATGTCTGTCCCCGTGGGCCCATTGTCTCATAATCTGCACATGTATCTACTTTACTTTAGTAAGGAAGTGTATCCCCACTTTTATTCACTATCTTTATCCATCATGTTATTGTGAATATACATGTACCAAAGCTAAATTCAGCTTGTCGTCTGTTGTAGTATTAATGAAGGCAGTGTCCTCTGTCCCTTTACCCAAGGTCACTTAGCCAGGTCCAGACCACACAGTTGCCACCAGTGAAAGGCGATCTTCTCTCTGTGGGGTGAGACAGCGGGTGTAAATCACTGGCACTGCTTTCCCACATTAGCGCAGTGTCAGCTGACCAGTATGGAACCAGTGCTGTCATCCAAGATGGATTTATCTCCCACTTCCACCAGTTAGCATAATACAAGAGACACTGTAGTTTGTGTTGATAAGGATTAAGAACCCTGGACCACAACAATAGATTTAGCATTGAACACTGACTGCTGAGCTCTCCACCACATTAGACATCCCATCATCCGCAGACATTTTAATGATATATCATCAATCTTCATATGGCGCTGATGAGGACCATGACATTGAGTATAACGGTGGTAGGACAGTGTTTTTTTGTTTCCTCTACCTCCTGCTGTCTGCTTACTCCATCTCTGACAGTCCCACCTGCTCTCCAGTGGGCCCCTTACAGCAGCTGGAGGGCCAACACCTTGCCTTCCTGTGGCTTAACAAGGCTGTTGTATACATTTGTCAGTCTGCACACATGGATGTGCTCACATATTATGCGTTTGGGAAGTGCGTGTGAAGGTTGTTTCGGGAAGTTTGAGTACTGTTTTCAGTAACGCTTTATTTTACGTTTCCCTTGAATTCTTTCCTAGAAAGAACCATACAAAGAAAATAAACACCAAAGGATTTATTTTTGCTTTATGAAAAGAACAAGAAATGTTGCAGTGTTTCAGCTGGAAGGGGTTTAAAAGTGGTTTACAGTAAATAATTTGGGCCTGCTAATGAATTAAAAAAAACAAAAAAAAAAACAATGTATAAATCTGCTGTCACATAGGCCTACCGTAAAATGATCACATTAGCATGTCCAGCTAACTAGCTCAAGAGCTCAAGTCAATGGGCATGTCATCAACCAACTTGGCCTACATCATGTCAGGGGTCCCAGTTTATGTTAGCATTAATTACACTTTAGTCTATAGTACTTTCTTATGAAACCACATGCAGCTTTAGCATTCAGTCTTTTAGCATTAGCGCTATATCGTGAGCTGTATCGCCGGCTTGAACATGTCCAAGAATTTATTACTGGCTTCTCATTTTAAAATTAATTTGATGGAAACTTTTTTTAAAGTCTGGGGGGGACAGTCTTTTCAATGAACTTTTGTACTTTTAGCATTAGCATTAGCTTCCACTTGCTAGCTACAGATATTAAAATCTGCTGGTGACAGTCATTTGAGGGCTCAACCATAAGGATTGCAAGATTGTCTAGGGCAAATAAAATGGCATACTAGCCTTATAGATCTAGCAACTGTCATTCTAGCCTCTTGTTATTTGATAACCACAAATAAAGAAAATAATTTGTATTGGGGCAAGTAAAAACAGACTTTGGGCAGGACTCACTTGCCTGGTGAAGTGAAAAAACATACACCACCCTTGGTGGTAATATTCAAACTGAATTATGTACTATGGTAGAATAATGCTTGTCAAATACCTAATTGAACTCTTTTTCCATTTTCCCTGCAATTAGTAACAAATTACATGGTTCTTTCCAGAAACCTTTCTAAAAAGTTACAGTTGCTTTATCATTTCTTTTCTCGAAAATTTTCAGAAACTATCTTGAGTATTATTCACTTGCCATCCTTACCGCTTTTTGTCTAAATTAGATAAATGTGTAGTTGATTACGGTGTCTTACTGAGCTTCTGTATTGTGGAATGAAGAGTTCTGAGATGTTGGGCTCTAAATATAAATGTTGAAATAAAAGCCTTGGTGTTTTGTGCCAAGGGCGTCGCTGGAATGTCAGAGTCAAGGAATTTCACCAAACTCAACTGTTTTCTCTCTTTCTCAGATGGTGAACTGTATGCTGGGGTCTACGTTGACTTTATGGGAACAGACTCTGCCATTTTCCGTACTTTGGGGACAAAGACTGCCATGCGAACAGATCAGTATAACTCCAGATGGTTAAATGGTAAATATTCTATTTAGCCTATAAATTATATGCAATGCTTTCCTCCAGCCTGTGAAATATACAATTAAAACAGAGTTCCAAATGTACATCAAATGAGATAAAAAGATTCTGGTGTTTGCATGTGTTTAGAATCCCTCAAGAAGTGATAAACAGGAAATGCTGACAGTTTATAAAAGATTTCAGCCAGATGTTTTCAAAAGTTCATCCTTGGCCTAAACATCTCACCACCTCTTTTTTCTCACAGACCCTACTTTCATCCATGTACACCTCATCCCCGACAGTGCAGAGAGAAATGATGACAAGCTGTATTTCTTCTTCCGGGAGAAGTCCTCTGAGATGGGCCAGACTCCTGTGACCCAGTCCCGTATAGGACGCATCTGTCTGGTGTGTACACAGTGAGAAGTGTGTTTGTTTTGCGGTGTAAACATAATGAAAAGAAAACCCGAGTCGATATGAAAAACAGGCTGGAGGCTCCCCAGGCAAACTAGTGTTTGTCCAACGTTGACGTGCTGGAATCCACATGTGTCTTTAACCTTCCTGTCTACAATGCATCCCTCTGTCTGGGAGGTTGCCCTCTGACCTCTGACCCTGTGATCTTCTGACCTCTTCTCCCTGGTAGTCCTAAAACACTTGAAGCTTTTAGTGTACATGGCAGCGAATAAGTCATTGCTTTAAAAATAAAAATAAAAAAACCTTAGTTAAACTTCTCAGTTGTTGAAAATTTGCCACCTTTTATGTGGATGTCCAATCAGTGTGATGGTAAATATAGACCACTGAAGTAATACATTTTAGCATTGTGTGCTATATTGACTGAGAAAGCTGGTTTCTCCTGTTTGGCTGTGCCTACCATAATTCACTGCACGCAAGCTTGCTTTTTCTGTCTAATATAGAAAATAAACTCACAAAATGTCAAGGAAATTTATATTATTACACCTAAACAGAAAAATACAACGGCACACCTTCTAAATATTTTTTTCCAACTCTTTACTGAACAAAGAATTAACTCACACACTTCATTCATGGTCATTCTTTGCACTGTTCGAACCACCACCAACTCTGGTTTGGTTTAAATAAATCCTTAATTATTGTTAATATTAATGACAAGTCATATCGAAAGTTCATCATACTTATTTAATGAATGGTCCAGGCATTAGTCAAACCCTTAAAAATTACAGGGGAAATTGAGGCCTGGCTGTGAAAAAAAATTGCATAAAAAAAGAAAATCTTAATTTCTTTTAAAAAAATGTTTGGTATAAATGGGATAATGCCCTTCGAGGTGTCCATCATCAGGAACCAATGGCCCAGCAAAGGCAACAATCCGACACTGGGCACCCATTGTCAATAAACTCCTGATAATGGACACCCCGTTGTGCAATGACCCCGAAACTTTGAAAATCTGCAAATTATCCCTTTAAACTAAACTTCCTACAGCCTGTATGCCCTAAAATACAAATTCAGCTGAGTAGCAAAAACAAGTAATATCAAATGTCTTGGATAACTTGTGGTGTTTATATGGGAGTGTGAGTGTATGTGGTCCCTTATGGATTTGCGTGCATGTTTGAGTCTTACAGCGGGTGTGTGAGCACGGGTATAAGTGAGAAAATGTGCCGTGCGTGTGTTCGGCTCAGCTGTTCTCCGTTATAATTATTTGAAGGGGTCAGGTGCTGACCCAGCACACAAACACTCAATCCCCTCCCAGTGGGTTCTGCCAGGGCCTGCAGAGACCTGGTCCTGCCATTCTTAACTCGCTACACATCTGGATACTATTACTGCCACTCTCTGCAACCTGCATATCACCAAAAAATACTCTCAGTCGTATACTGCAATCACACTGGAAATTATGAAAACTCCCAAAATAGGATTAATTATAAATGCCTAAAGAAGCCTACAAGTGAAATATTAAAATATAGATGCTTTCTGTAAAGATGCTGATTATGAGGAGGACTCTAAAGCACATACTGGTCTCAGCTCTTTCTTACTGGGATAGATTCTGGCGTGGCTCCACCACAGATGGAAGAGTCTAAACAGTGTTTACCATCCCACCCCCCCTCCCTTGTTTTAGCTTCCTGGCTTTGCAAACCAAGATGTACTGTATAGTGTGTGTGGGTGGCTCCACCTGGGTTTGTTTTCAGTAGGAAGACAGAGGAGGATGCGAGTGATGGAGAATCTGTTTTGTGTCTCCACCCTTTCAAATACAGAACGATGATGGAGGCCACTGCTGTCTGGTGAACAAGTGGAGCACCTTTCTGAAGGCCAGACTCATCTGCTCGGTGCCGGGGGCCGACGGCATGGAGACGCACTTCGATGAGCTCCGTGAGTACAAAGACCTTCACTCCTGAGATTATGATGTGGTTTTAGTTATGATTCAGGTTTTCAGTTGAATTGGTGATCTGTAGGTTACTTGGTGTGGGTGGGGGTGTTGTATAGACTTTGTTGTCAATCAAACATGCTGTCAGCACTGTGATGTCTTTTCCTTCTGCTTCACTGTTCTTTTGCCAGATTACATCCTACACATGCAGCCCTGCAATGAATTATTGGTTTTGTCAATTAATCTGCACATTAGTTTCACTATTGAAGCTGAGTTATACAGTATTCTGCAAAAGGCAAAAGAAAAAAAACCGTATGCACATGCTTCATAAAGTAAGCTGTACAAGCACTAGTCATTCATTTTAATCATTGTGATCAAAGGCTAACTCCAGCAGACCAGCTCTTCCAACTGTTTTCACAGTGAATGTCCCTGGACAATAAATTGGACAACCGTTTTACCCTATTTCATTCCTCCATATACTGTACTGAACATAAAGTCTGTCTTATCTAAAATGAGAAAAAAATGCCTATTCCAGCTTTAATTAAGTAATCATTTGCCTTATAAAATGTGAAATTGCTTGCTTTACCTGACCAAAAGTTCAAAACCCAAATTCTCAAATCACACTGAGGAAGCTAGATCCAGAGAAGGGTTGGTATTCATGTTAGTAGTCTGTCGATTAGTTGATTAATTAATTATTACAGCTCTAAACACATAATTTCCTGTGAACATGTGAAGGATCTATTTTATGTTTTCTGGGAATGAACAGTTATTTAGAACAACACATGTAAATGCATATATATATATATATTAGATATTTTAAAAAAGCAAGATTAGTTTTAACATAGAAAAACTACATTTTGCCAAAAAAGATTAGTATTACTAAAGTTGTCAGAACTTTTGTTACACCCTGTTTTTTGAAAGAAACTAAATCTCCTCTTGTGCAGTTAATCATTTTGACAGTTGCTATCGAATGGCAAAGAAAAAAAAGAAAAAGGATGACATGACTGGATTTATTTCAGACATATTCATTTTCAAGTTCCTGTCATGTATGATCACATCTGAAATATTAAGTAGAGTATAGTCTACTGCAGGGTCTGTTTCTACTGCAGCACCTGCCAAGAGTGTGCTTGTGCAAACACACACACACACACACACACACACACACACACACCAGAGCTCAGTCCTTGGCCCATATGGCAGCCCACTCCCATCACATGGCCCATACAGTGTACTGTAATGAGAATGACACACATACTCCCACCGCTGTAGTTGTTCTTTTCTTTCAAGATGTCTTAAACAAAAGTGTCTGTTTTTTATGTGTGTAAAAGGGGGGTTGCCTGATGGCGGACAGATCCGATCACCAAGCAGGAATGTCTGTGAGTGTGAGACTATTAGATTCTCCAGGGGAAGCTCCTTCCCTTTTTGTCTCGCTGGTTTAAAATAGAGCCAAATAGTGATAGGGGACTGATGCGTGTGGCAACTGTTGCTCTTTAACTAATCTCAAGAATGAAAAGTGCCATGCCTGTTGGATCTGATGATAGTTTTTTGTCTCTTTATCTGTCTGACACATTCCCTGCTTTCATCTCAACCTGTCTGCAGTTCTAAAAGCACTGCTTTGTTTTTCTAGGTGACATTTATTTTATCCCACTTCCAACATCTGAAAAAGAAACACTCTTGAAAACTCTGTTGCCTTTTCGTGTGTGCAGCCACTTCACCAAATGATGTAAGAGCGGTTCTGAGTGTTAGGCTCACTTTGCCTTTACAAATGAGAGTTCTGTCTTTGCTGGTCAGGCCAGTGTTGACACGCGCATGGTGTGCAAAGTGGTTCTGAGAGAGTTGTCAGTGTTTGGCGCTGGTGCCGGTGATGGTTTTACGGATATTGCTTAAATAGGGCTGTAAATGTGTTGTGGAATAAGCTGGTGAATAAGGACAAGCATTACATATTAGACTTGCCCATAGAGAAGATGTCAGTTTACAGAGCGGCCGTCCCTGCCAAGGACTCTTGGAGGGGACAGTAAATTGGATATGATTGAGTTCCATGCTAATGGCTTCTCACGTCTCGATGGAGAGATTGTGTTTACAGAGGGAAGTTGAGATTTTAGGATTGCTCAAGGGCAAATTTGGTCTTCAACTGTTGTACATTTAATGTAGGTCATAAAAGAAGTAGTTGGACATTTCAGAAAATACCCTGATTTGCTTTCTTGCTAAGAGTTAGACAAGAATATTGATACCACTCTCGTGACCCTACGTTCAATATGAAGCTACAGCCAGCAGACAGTTTGCTTGCTAACTTAGTTTAGCATAGCATAAAGGCTGGGGAGAGGGGGGAACAGGTAGCCTGGCCAAAGGTATTCCCTTTAAACAGATCTGTAGGTAATGGGACCACATTTTTGGTGTTGGAAGCATC
This sequence comes from Centropristis striata, assembly GCF_030273125.1. NCBI lineage: Eukaryota > Metazoa > Chordata > Actinopteri > Perciformes > Serranidae > Centropristis > Centropristis striata. The sequence goes on along the minus strand of NC_081519.1, from coordinate 19,298,362 downwards.
AAATCTTAGCAGGCTTTGGTTGACTACAGGGGACCTGTTAGTGTGGAGAGCAAAAGAGGCTGAACGAATGGCTAAAATGCAACCTTGGAAACCATTAACTTACAAAGATTTAGCTTTCATAAGCTTAGCTAACCTAGCTAAACTGATTGTGAAACAAACTGATTTAGTCTCTGAACTCCAACTCCATTTTTGCATTTTAAATTGCTAATAAAACAAAAAAAAATCCCCACTGCGTAGTAAAATATGTCTTGGCCTAAATGGCTAAAACGGAACCTCAAAAATATGGGCCCTCGCCTCCAGTGACTAAATTGACATCAGACCGATGGACGATTGGTTCCAGCACTTCTAAAGTTCACTAATTGACACATTGTTGTTGTATATGGTTTGTTTAATCTGTGCAAAAATCACAATGTTTGCCAGTAATGCAGTGGAGACTCCAGGAATTCAGTGTATCCAGCCAGGAAATATTCCCACATGTAACCCCCGCAAAACCTTGAAATTTTGGACTTCAAAGGTGCTGACAGGCAAATTCATTACCTTTGGAAAAACCTGGGCTAGCTGTTTTACTTTGCTTCCAGTATCTATGCAAATCAATGCTAACTGGCTGCTTGTTGTAGCTTTATATTTAACATACAGATATTAGATTCATATTAATCTTGTCATCAAACTCTTGGCAAGAAAGTTCATAGGCATATCTCCCCAAAATGTCGAACTTGTACATGCATTACATTACACAGCTAAAGGTTGTTTCAAGCCAGGACAAGTTCAGAAAGATCAGTTCCCCATGCTAGAATGAGCTAATTCTTTAACTTTCCTCCTTTCTTTAAGAGTTTTAATAAAAACGACTCTACAAGCCATTACTGACGAGTTTGTTGAAATATCCAGACCAGCTGTATTCCTGATGTTTTAGTCTTATGTAGAAAGGCCTTATGGCAAAGCACGTCTGAGACCTGGGGAGTTTTTACAGTTGGAATATGTAGCACTTATTGGCTTTACCTGACAACTTGTACCTAAATGACCTACAATGATTTAAAACACACTGTTAAAATGATTTTTGACTCAATAACAAGAAAAAATAGAAAGGGGCTCCTGTGTTTTTGTTGTGGAACGCTGTAAAACAAGTCTATAACCAATAGAGAGATAAAAAAAAAAGGCAGAGAGTAAGAGAAACGAGCCAAATGAAGAAAGAAAGGGAGACACTTGGATTTTAGAAAAGAAAAAAACAAGACCGATCAAGTAGAAAATGTAATGTTTACTGAGGAAATGGGATGTATGGCGGCTGAGATTTTATTGCGATACAAACAAGGGCAAAAAGGCTGTGGAATATGGATCTTGTTCTGGCTGTTATTAACACATGAGATCCCCTGGAGCCAAGTCATCACAGCCCTGTCAGGACAGCTTTTATTGCAAATCACAAAGCTCTTTTTTTCCCCATGTTTTCCTGTTGGCTTGATCTGTTTTTAGCGACTGTATACCGTTCATGATGGTTGCTCTATCTTCGCCTCAGCGGCGTCTCGTCTGCATATACACACACTTATGTGTTCTTCCGTGCAAATTGCCCATTTCTGCGGAACAGCAGCTGTATGTCATGACAAGAATCATCTGTTGTGTGACACCCATGGCAGCCCGTCGTGCTGTGGCCATGCTAACCCATGACTGTTCCACTGCTCCGGCTGTGGCAGCTGTGGAAGATGGCATGGTGTGTGTGTGTGTGTGTGTGTGTGTGTGTGTGTGTGTGTGTGTGTGTGTGCGTGTGCGTGTGCGTGTGCACATGCGTGTGTGCATGTATGGGTGTGACTTTAGGGAATTTGGTAGCTACAGAGAAATAAGGACAAAGTGCCGGCTATCTCTGAGCTTTATCCTTTTCTCCAAGAATGAGCTCAAGGCTGCTGAGAGTCTCTAGAGGCAGGCTTGACTGTACAGACTCACTTATGTGTACAGGACCAGAGCCCAGTAGTTCAGATTCAACAACACTGCTCACCCCCTCCATGTATCATTCTATCTGCATAGCAGCCTGACAGCTAATTTCTCATGCTGGTATATGTGGGTTCGCAAGTGCATAAATCTGAATTAGTCAACTTTTTCATTTTTTTTCGCCAATCAGTTCTCCTTCTGTTTCCACACTCCACACAAGCTCTAATAATCATATTTTTAGCTCGATCCCTCTGTCTCTCCCTTGTTAGCTCTCTTACCAATCACGTCTTTACTCCACGGTCATTTCCCTGCGCAACTAGGTTGGGAACGCATTCTCTGTTTCGTGCCGAAGGCCCTTGTCCTATTGTTGGCAATGAACATGCCTCCTGGGACTTGTATTTAGGTCAGGTACAGAACAGGAGAGAGACTTATCACCCATCACATGTTTAGCTCCTCTTTATTTGTTGCTGTGGACCTTTCCTCAGTATCAACAAAAGGATCATCTAAATCAGTGTCCAATGTCAGAGCTCTGCAGGAAAGAGTATGTGAGTGTTCGTGATTTAGAGACCTCCAGAATTGGCAAAGTAGTATGTGATGCAGTTCCCCTTTGGGAGAGAAGAGATATTTCCTTTCCCCCGAAGTGGAAGACATGAACTATGGTCACAGGAAGAGGAGACACATCATGTTTAAATTTTCTCGAGCAGTCTCAGTTGGTTCAGCAATCACCAGTCTAGACTGTAGAGAACCAGACTGTTTGATTTCACTGCTCTGCTATTAAATAGCACTGCTACGTGTCTGATGCTTGGATTGGATTGCTCTGTTGAGGTTAAGTGATAAAGCCTCTCCAGATTCAGTTCTGATGTTGTTAGCTTGTCAATAAAACTTCAACCTAACGTGTCCTTCCTGAGGACATTGTTCAGTTTCCTGTAGCACTAAGTCGATTGCTGTGGTTTTACACCTACAGTTTCCGTCGGCAGGATATGAGAAAGGCAGGAGGGCTGTCTGGATGGAAGAGACTCACTTTACAACTTTGTAGCTCTTGTTATTTCTATCAGACCAATAATGTTTCCAGTCATTTTAGCACATTTAACTCCAAGGATAACAATCTTGGTCTGTGTGTTGGTCAACTGGTTTTAAGTGAAATGTATTGATCCCTATTGGATGATATTGGGGCACACATCTAACCCCCCTCAGAATACATTTTTTTAATTTTTTTGCCATCAACTGCTCAAATTCTTAATGTATCTTATACTCTGGTTTGTGACCAAACACCAACAAAATTAATGAAATTCACATTACACTGAACTGTGGTTAGTGCAAATTAGCAACTGTTATCATGCTAACACGCTAAATTAAAATGTTAACATGATAACTTCTAAACAGCATATTAACATTTCTATGAGGAGCATGTTAGCATGCTAGCCTTAGAGTTAGCTTGGCGGTAGACTCCCAAGTGGGCGCGCAGACAGACAGCTGTGAACACCACGGACACGTAGTTCTTGATGATCTAAGGGACTCTCACAGAAGTATAAAGACACAACATATGATCCCACTTTGCTCGTTCTCCAGATCCAGTAGTGCGCTCCATGTGTTTTCAACAAAGTGGAAGTCTCATCTTCTTTGTTAGTGCATCACTAGTTCTGGGGAGTTGTACCCTAAAGGTCTGAGGTTGGATTGACTGAAGGCTGTGTAAATATTAGTAAAGAAGAGTGCTTGTGCTGTGGAGCGTGATGTTTCCTTCACCCAGTCTGTTTGCGCTGACGTGATTTCTCTCTATTTTCTTACAGGAGACGTTTATATACAGCCAACGCAGGACACAAAAAACCCTGTGATATATGGCGTCTTCTCCGTCTCAGGGTTAGTAGACTATATCAGGCACTGTATATGCACAACACCTGTAATGGGCTCTGTTATAAGATTTAATATAAATTTTACTGACCTTTCTCTTCCTTTTCTTCCTGTTTGCAGCTCTGTCTTTAAAGGCTCAGCAGTTTGTGTCTACTCCATGGCTGACATCCGCATGGTCTTCAACGGACCCTTCGCCCACAAGGAGGGTCCCAATTACCAGTGGGTGGCCTACACTGGGAAGATCCCCTACCCTCGACCCGGCACGGTAAGTTTCACATCCACCCTGACCCCACACATGAATCCCACAGCAAGCTGGCATAACAGCTTCTCTCTGACCTCAAATAGAAACCATGTGAAAAACATGCAGGCATCAGCATAACTAAGCACAGAATATTACTGTGAAACAGGCTCTAAGATACACTGTTTTTATGTAATTATGTCAATTTATTTCATGGGTTTTGACCCAAGCTCAGCATGATTCTGTTTCTCTTTCAGTGCCCTGGAGGCACGTTCACCCCCAACATGAAGTCCACTAAGGACTATCCAGATGAAGTGATTAACTTCATGAGGAATCACCCTGCCATGTACAATGCCATCTACCCAGTACACAAGCGCCCCCTGGTGGTTCGGACCAATGTGGACTATGAGTTCACCACCATCACTGTGGACCAGGTGACAGCTGCAGATGGCAACTATGAAGTGCTCTTCTTAGGAACTGGTGAGTGTTTTGGAATAAATTTGATTTTGTTTGATAGAAATGAAGGAAGGAGGCACATTTTTGCTTTTTGTCTGCTTATGAAATTATGAGTTAGGGTTTTGTACACAAAGTCAGACTGAACCCTTTGAGTTGGTGAATGACGGTGTCAATGTGAAGCTGAATAATGGCAGAAAGAAATCCCCCATGGAAATAAATCCCATGTAAGTGGAGGGCCTTTCCCCCCTGCAATCATTTATCATTAAGAGAAAAGCATTCTTGCCTTTTGTCCTAAAGTGGAAATTTAACCGATCAAAGGGTTTGCACCTCGCTCTATTCACATGAAGTAAACAACAGGAGATTTGTACCTGGAGGGCAGGGGTGGATCAACAGCGGGAGGGAGAGAAAAGAAGCAGGGGGTAAGAAGAAGAGGGGGGGGGGTACAGTTAGGACATCCATCACCTTAATCTCGCCCACTGGTGTAAGAGAGATTATCTGTCTGTGTGCATGCCTTGAACCTTTAATAAGGCCCCAGTATGACAGCAGTAGCCGCCACACAGGATGCAGCCCTCACATCTTGCATATGACGCCTCTTTACTGGCTTTCTTTGTTCATCTGTGCATTACGAGGAGGAAACTAATGATTCTGTGTGCGATGGCGGGCCACTGTGGAGGAATGTGTGTTCTTTCAGCTGCTGTCAGTGGCCGCCATTCAGCCCTTTGCTGGGGCTCAATGCAGAAAAGTCATAATAAATCTCAGGTATCCTCCTCACAGGAATGCCAAACCAAACTCTTTACAGAAATCAAACATGCCAGGGAAGGCCAGGGAATGTCTTACGGCATCAAAATGAATAGGGTCACGGCAAGGAGGTAGCTGAGGATGACAGAAGGGGTTTGTCACGGTGGCGGCAGTGAGTGTGCTAAGTGGAACGGAGCTTCACGTCATTGAGGAAAAGGTTAAAGACAAGAGAGCCACGTAACAGAGGTGAAGAGTACAGTGGGCCTGTTGATATGAGGATTATCCCTTGTTGGAGGCTGCTGAGAGAATAAAATGGGAATCCAAGGGGCTGTTGACAGGCGGAGGGGTGTGAGGTTGCAGGTATGTAGCTGACAGGTGTGTGTTGTGGTCCACAGACAAGGGAACGGTTCAGAAAGTCATCGTTCTGCCCAGAGATGACCTGCAGACTGAGGAGCTGGTCCTTGAGGAGGTAGAGGTTTTCAAGGTGAGCTTTTGTTTTCTCTCTCTTCTTCTACTATAATTAATCTTCGCACTTCCATATTTGTTCTCACACCTTGTCACTTTTGATCTTCTTTTTCCATTTTGCTCATTGCTCTGTCTATACATTTCCATCTGCTATAATGAAGATAACACACTGTACTTACAACTTGTTCTTCTCTCCACCAAGGTCCCTACTCCAATTACAACAATGAAGATCTCATCCAAAAGAGTAAGTATGTCTGTGCAACTGATTTGCTTAACCTTTGCTCACATTAAGAGAGCCATCTACCAAAGACTTACATTAATGTAATGCTGAAAGGTCACAAGCCACATATATACAACTATGGCTTCCTTTCTTAGTCTGAGGGAGACAATGAAGAGAGAAATATGGAAAAAACACTCAAAGTTTAGTGTTGTCTTTCAGTGTGATTAAAATACTTGGCCTCTTCGGCATGACATCATTCCACTGACAGAGAGTTTGTGTTACACACAGCCTGCCAGACTGATGAATTTCAAGCAGCTGATCATAAAATTATTATGGCAACCTGATAGATATGAGCTCAATATTCTCCCAGATGATCCAGAGTCTGTTGCTGTTTCAGCACAGTGCAGGATTAGATTTTCTTTTTTACACTTATCTCATGACATCCATCTGGCTTTGTGAAGTCTTTGTATGGAAGCAATTAATGGCCAAAAAGGCTCTAAAAATGATGTTTTTTAGGGGTCACAACTTCAGATAGAAAATTCCAGTACCCAGGCATGATCCTTTGTATTCCAGATTTAATCTTATTAGTTATTAGTTTTTATCTTGTATCTCGAATATCAGTATTTGAATTCAATCAAGCCAGTCTGAGATACCAGATTTTTTTTCCTTATGCATATTCGATCTAAATTGAGCCTCTTGAATTATACCAATTTGAATTTAGTTTTTGAATAATGGGCTTGAATTTATCTACCCTTAAATATATAGTATAATGGAAATCAGGCTTACACATTAAATCTGGACCTATATCTTTTTTTACCTGTTACATAATGCTTTTGCGGGTTTCCCCGGTACCATACCCGGGTTTACCACCATTTAGCTGCTCAGAGCTGCTTTGCTTGCAAAACCTCAGGATGCTATGTCTTTCTCTTATTTCAGTTTCAATATCAAAGTGTCCTATAGCATTATATATGACGCCATTTCCTGTCCTCTTCTCTTTCAACAGCAACAGCTGTATGTGTCGTCTGCAATAGGGCTGACCCAGCTGGCCCTTCACCGGTGTGATGTGTATGGCGAGGCCTGTGCTGACTGCTGTCTGGCCAGAGACCCTTACTGTGCTTGGGATGGCAAGTCCTGTTCCCGGTACTCCGCCTCGCAGAAGAGGTGAGCACCAAAAGCAGTGTTAGCATAAGCTACACTAACTTCATAACTAACTGACTGGCTCAACTGGTGTGTTGAATGAGGCCCAAATTAGACTGCCTGGATGGCTGATTGGCTGTTTTTATGGCATTGTAATGTGTTTTAATGCTATATTCATTATAGTCTTTGTGGTTTACACTCCACTAATAAATCACATACTTGTGGTATGGAAATTATATAAATCCACATATCTGTAGTAATGTAATGGGGTGGTGGTTTGTGGTTAGATCCACTTAAATGTGATACTTTGATGGCTGTATGTATTGTTGAATGGCTTTGAATGGCTTGCGGTTGCTTTATATATTTTTTTCTCTCCTTATTCGGCAATACTGGTCTGACCCCTTTAGACGTAGCCGGAGGCAGGACGTCAAGTACGGGAACCCCATCCGCCAATGCCGAGGCTTCAACTCTAACGGTAATACACCTGTACTTCAACCTCATGAGTTTTTTCTAAAATTCTTTGTTCGTTGATGAACTCAAAGATTTGAAAGTTATTCACATGTTTGTAATGACTAGGGTTGCAAAATTACAGAAATCTTGATGGTGGAAACCTTTTATGGGTGTAAACAGGAAATAACAGGAATAAAATAGAAACAGTGTATATTTGCTTAGGCCGTATTTACCATGGTCATATGCAGAGAGACGCTAACCTTTTACAATAGCATTAGAAGACATAATCCCATTTATTTATCAAATAAATCCATTAATTTGTAAAATTTCTGCAGTGTGAAATGTGTCATGTCGTGAGTTAGCTAGCAGAAACAAATGGGGAAAGTTACCTTGAAAATTTAAGCTGTCAAAGTGGGCCGTGTGCAGACTTCGGGTTTAAAGTTAACTTATTCATAAAATATGTGTTTTTCAATAAAGCATTTATGGAAATAAACAATTAGAACTCCTCAGTTAGCATTAGCAAGCTCAATCAAGCTGTATCTCCATGGTAACAGCTTGCTAGCAAAAACTAGCAGAAGGTTTCATACGTCAAAATCTGTGTACTCTGCTTAGGGTTGATATCTGCTGCCTAACTGAGATATCATAAGAGATATAAAAAAAAATAAAAAATAAAAAATAAGTAGGCTGTTAGCCAGCTAATGCTAGCTCTGTGTTAGCAGGTTAAGGCAAAACATAATACTGCATCTCTTTCTAATTTATCCTCATTCCATGATAACTCAAGTTGCATATTGTCCAAATGCTTTAGTATAACTTAAAGATCTAATATTTAGCCTAATACTGACATTGGATACATGACTTAGTGACGAAATGCTCGCTGCACACATGCTGAGTGTCAGGATCCCACAGTTTTCCAATTCTCTCTGCTTATGCCTCATGTCACTACCTACTTTTGTCTTCTCAAAAGCTTGGTTTTTCATTTTTGCAGCTTGTGAAAATGTTTTTTTTATCCTGTAGGTAGTACATCACACCACACAGCAGATTTTTAGGATTTTTTCTGTTGTTTATCTGTTGTTTAAAAGATGGAATTGACAAGGAGACACCTTCACATAATACAAAGTCAATGGAGAGCAATTAATTGTTTTATTCTCCAGTGTGGTCAAGATAAAATCTCTGTATTAACTCCAGTAGTATAATCAAAACATACCCGAAAGCACGAAGTCCTCAGACAGTGAGTGAATTGCTATTAGTTGGTGTGTGCATACTTTTAACAAAACTTTCCATAAGACCTAGTATTGCTTTGTGATATGTATTTCCACTCAAATCATTTTACTATTGATAGATGTGACTTTTATCTTGAAATCAAAAATCACCAAATCCCCAGAATTACTAAACTCAACTTTCTTTGAAAATGTACTGGAAATATTCCGATCATTTGCAACCTTAGTGATGGCACTTTTATGGTAATCTGTTGCCAAAAGGACTTTGATTTGCCGACACTGAAATTTTGGTTGTAAGAAGTTCATGGTAATGAGTGTTTTGGTTGCCATGGAAATCCCTCTCTTTCTGCCCCGCAGCCAATAAGAACACACTGGAGATGGTGCAGTATGGGGTGGAGGGAAGCAGCACCTTCCTGGAGTGTCAGGCCCGCTCTCCACATGCTGTCATCAAATGGCATCTGCAGAGAGATAACAGCGACCGCAGGAAAGAGGTGAGCCGCCACTTTGTGTATTTATCAAACAGTATGGTTATATAAGCATATCGTGTTTGTGGGTAATTTACTAAAATTTGTATGCATCCAATAGAAAGCACAATATAAACTTCCCAAAACTATGGAATTGGCTTGAATTTGACTTACACAGGTTAGTGTTGGATGAGCACTTCCCCAGATGAACAAGAAAAATGTTTTTTGGACATATCCACATGGGGGTGGCAGCCATTATTCCATTTCAGTTTGTTACATTGTCGTCATGGAGAGATGGAGATTTATATGCAGTATGACACGTTTGAAAAATGACTCCAGTGTAATTCTTTTCCCATTATCTGTTAACACGATTAAGTGATTCAGGCTCTGATTGAACGATGCCTGATTTCTCACACAGACCTCCGACTGTCCTCAGGCCCAAGGGAAGGAAACATAAAGGGGAGCTGTGAAAAAGCCCTCTGCTATGATATACAACCCTGAGGCACTAATTAAAGTTTTATTGTGAAGCTATGTAGTGTTGCTGCCTCTCTTTTATTGACTATTCTGTTGGATGGTCTTGATTCCCACAGGCAGAGCCGACTTTGCTGCTGCCTCCACTTCTGATTCCGAGCAAAAAAGCTGTCGTTCCTAATCAGATTCCTGGGTGTAGAGATCGATTAATAGAGTTACACCTAGAGTTGTTGTTTAGTCAAATTTGAATTGATTGATTTTTTATTAATCCACCCTACAAGGCAAGACAGGAGGGATGTAAACGAATCCCCCATGGACCTGTCACTCCATAGACACAACTTGCACAAAAAGTCCCACTACTCAGGGTCAAAACTTGGTCAAACTTGATCCAGATGTCCACCAAGGATAAATGTCTGTAAATCTGTTAAGAAATCAGAGAAAGATACTTCTGTATCTTTGTATAACTTCTGATCTCGGCTCACAGTCACCAAATTCTTTGTCTTCAGTATCAGACTTACAATTTTCTTACAAGCTCTGTCTCCATTATTGATTTGCTCCCAGATTCTTAGCAGTCACATAACTTGTATTTCAACTGTACTTAAAAAGTATGGATCAAATACAATTTATGCTTTATTTGAGTAATTATAATCTAAATCAATTCACTTTAAATAGCTTACATTTAATAGACTACTCTGCTGTTGTATCAAACTGCACACCCTCTAACAAGCATCTGTCATATTAGGATTTCATATTTATAGAAAGCTACCGTTTGCAAATGGCAAATCTGTCATCAATGCTAGTTCTGATAGGTAGAATTAGTGGTTTGGTGAACTCCTGAAGGCATTTTTGTATGCTTAACCCTCATATCCTGACTCCCTAAATTTGCAATACATGGTTAAAATACAGTGCATTCAGACCCCTTGACTTTTTTCATGTTTTGTTATGTCATTTAATACATTTGCAAGCATTTCTAAACCCTTTTATGTCTTTTCTAAAATGATTTAAGCATTACACTGCAGCTTAACAAAATGTGAAAAAACTGAAGGAGTCTTAATACTTTCTGAATGCACTGTATTCTGTTAATAGCATTATTTTGTATATTGTGTGGGCACCTTGGTGTGTACATACAGACGAGGAGTCTAAATGGCAATTGAATGATAAATCTAGATGATTATTAACAGCTTCCTGTCTCTACCCCACTCACTTCGGTTTATATCCATACAGATATGTTTGTGAATTTAACATAAATAGGTAGTAGCTTTGCATTATACCCATAATGCACAGGATATCACATTACTGGTGTTTCTCTCTTCAGATGCGTTCTGATGGTCGAATTCTGAAGACAGAGCAAGGTCTACTGCTGCGGTCTCTGCAGCCCTCTGACTCTGGAATGTACCAATGTACAGCCACGGAGAAGAACTTTAAACACACGCTGGTCAAGCTGCAGTTGGTGGTGCTGTCGAGCCGGGCTGTCAACAACGTGTTGGTGGAGGGCGGGGGAGGACTGGTGCCGTCTTCTCTCCACTCCAGCAGCACCCAGTGGACCCCCAGTGCAGGCCAGTACAAGGACCTGCTGACCATCCTGAGCCAGCCAGAGATGAGCCTGATCAATCAGTACTGCCAGGACTACTGGCAGTTCGGAGACCCGCTGCTGGGCGCCCTCAAGGCCAAAGACCTGAAGGAGCTCAAGGAGCAGAAGAAGCCCCGCAACCGCCGGCATCACGGGGAGGGGGAGGAGAAAGACGAGCAGGAGGAGGTAGAGACATGAGGAGCCCAGCTTTGTGTCGGAAACACCCTCAACAACGCCCACCCCCCCACTCTGTGAAAACTGGGAGAGACTCATTGAGAGTAGCAACGTGAAAAAATCCACAAACCGAAAAAAAAGCAAACTGAGAAAAAAGAGGCTTACAAACAAACCCCACATACATCCTCACAAGCAGTAAGATATATGATACACAGTATTTATTGTAGGTTGTATATAGTATCATTCTGTGGATTTCTTTGTACTTATAGAAAAAACATGCTCTTTGTGTATAGGTACCTTTGGGGCAAATATTATTATTGATGTTGTTAATTTTATTGTTGCTGTTACTGTCATTACAAAACTCATCTGTCAGCATCATATGACCTTGGCGACTGTTTGGAATGTTTTATCAGGCATGTAAGCTGTTGGGAGCGAACGACGAGGCGCTCCGACGGGGAAATGAGTTGTTGATGAGGGGTGATGGGATCTCTGTTGTTTCTTGCTTGCTTTGACTCGATGCCAGGACTCTTTTTAATTTCTGGACACTCCAGGACACGCCTGCGATGCAATGCCGTCATGGCTGCACGCGGACAGAGACTTCATATTGCAAGGGGACCATCGACACATGGTCCCAGTTATTGTGGGGAAACTATCCTTTCTCCATGGGAACCCAGACGTGCAGATGACATGAAATATTCTCACTGGTGTAATTGGGCCATTTAATAAGAAACTGGTGCTTGCCCCCCTTCTATTTCCTTCCTGATTGAAGGTTTGATTGTAAAATGATGCTGCATCTTTGCTGCTTTTCAGGTCAGATACTAATTCTGATTATTTAAGTGCTCAACGTGCAGCTTCTTCTGGCCATTAACTCAAGTTTACAGTAGAAATAAACAAGGTAACACTTTCTATGAAGCCCATTTTTTTCATGTATGTTAAACACATTCATGTTATAATCTGCTTACTATAAAAGGTAGTTACCCACTATGAGCATGACTCGTTTTAAAGCGAATTGACTAAAGAAACAAGAGATGCAAAGCTGTAAAATTAAGTAGAAGAAGTCTGTCTGCAATAACACAATCTACTCTGATGTAGGGGTTCTTGGAGTTTGGTGCAGAATGATATGCAGGCTCAGCGAACCACCAATCACAATCATTCTTGATCAATTCAAATCCATTCCAAACAACCAAAGTAAAACCTAAATATAAGCAAAGAACTGGAGGGGAGAAACATAAAGGAGCTTCCTTTTTTTAGGTGAAACAACATGCATTGTTAATAATATGATTAATTGTTTCAGAAAAGAGCTATTTAAGTAATCTGGTGAAAAATGTCTAATTTTTCATATACCTAAATATATGTCAGACAAAATTTCTCATACTGTACAACTTTAATTGTTCCATATTATAAAGCATTTTATAATGACTCTAAAGGTAAAGAATCATATTACTTTATAATTGCTGGTCACTTACAGACAGTTTTTGCAAGGACCATAGTGTACTATAATTGTCAGAGATTATAGGGATAGGGTTGGGGGTTAAGCTAATCCTAGAGCATCATAAGTATATTTATGATGCATCATAAACATGGGCTTGCAAAACCATGTCAGTGAGTAACAATCAAAGTTTTATGATACTTGACCTTATGAGTCATTATAAAATATGTTCTAATGCACTACGATTATTTTTATAAGGCATTATGAAAATTAACTAGTGCTTATACTGAGCTATACACAGATTATAACACAATGTTACTATGTTTATAATGGTTTATGGACATTGGCTCTATAGAAAGTGTTACTAAAAATAGATAGATATAAAAGAAGCAAGCATCAGATCAGTTTTTATAAAATATATAAGGAAATGTAATGGTTGGGTTCTTTTCAAATGCAGACATCTGTTGAACTGAGATTGAGGTGCAATAAAGGGTCAAGGTTTGCACAAAGGGCATTATTCTTTTACTTTCAGGGGACATTGGCTGGGGCCAAATGCAACAAGCACACTCGGGCAAGTTCTAGTTGACTTGTGTAAAAAAAAAAAAAAAACTGAAGATGAAAGAGGTGCCCAGATCAGGCAGCAGTTGTTCGCTCTGAGCACTCGAAACTTCTTTTGTTCTTTCTTCCTTTGACATTCATACGTGGAAAAAAATAATTGCCCATATACACAACAGAGCATTGTAACAATGTTGTGACACTAACCAAAATATTGGGAAGCTGGCTTTCATTGTGTGCATGAACCTGTATTTGTACTGTAATTCTGATAAGATACTGTGTGGTCGTTTTTTTGTTTTTTTTCTTCTGTTTTTCATCTCTAGGGGTGTACAGTGTGGTCTCTGAGGGACATTCTCAGTACAGGACAATGGGGACAAAAATGCTTTAAAGTTGCCCTGATTTCAAATATACCCTGTATGACACATGATGCATCTTTTCATTGACATTAATATTGATTTTTTTCCAAATGTTAAGTGAAATTTTCTTGGTTATTGATAGCACATAATGAGGGAAAGTATCATACAATGTCATATTAATTAAGGAGACAAAGGGGGTTTGAATTTGTTATAAAAGATGAGTTCTATTGATTAGAATGTTTATGCTCTATTACAAACATACCTACACATACATATACAGCAGCAAGTAAAATTAATAACAATATATAACGGGGAATAAATCTGGAACAAGGTGCATTAATGTTGATATGATTGTGATATTTCCAGGCTTTTAATACACCTTGTTGCGGTTGTATTCGGGCTGCCTTGAACGCCTCTGGGAGGATGCATCCATAATTCATACAGAGGTATCTGTATCTGCTCCTCGATACTGGAATGTCTGTCTGCATTCCCAGAATCAATCACAGCTCCTGATCGTCTCCTCCACATGACACCAGGGGCTATACAGCAAATAAAAAAAAAAATGCAAAGAAAGGTTGTACAATTTGTTGGTATTTTTAAAAATGTGTCTGTAGTTTTTGAGTGTTTTTTGTTTGTTTTGTATTTTTGCATCATCAGACTTTATGGATAAAAAAAAGAAAGAAAAAAACTAAATGCACAAAGGTGATGTTCTTGTAATGACTTGTGTAAATTACTCTATCTTCCCTTTCCATTGTTGTTGCTGACTAATAAATTAAAGCTCTATATTTTATAAGAATGGAATGCTCCCCCCCTTCATTGTGATTGGCTTGATACTGGATGTTTTCCATGTTCTGCCCAGAACCCTCTGGATCCTTGGAATAAAGTTGTACCTGTTAAAGAGATATGTATGCACATTTGTATAAAACATTGCATTTGTGATTTTAATGACACTATTGGAAGGTAAAACCCTCCAATGAACGGACACAGTTTCTATCAGAGTCTTTAGCTCTTGGCCAAATAGATATCGATTATGATTATTCAGATTAATCTGAATCAGTACGCAAAGCTTCATTAGCTCACATTGTAAGTGTTCAATAGTGCTACATAATCAGAATGTGTGTGTGGAAGAGTGATTGATCAATACTAATTATTCAACAGGTTTACCAGAGGCAGGCTTTCTGCCCTTAAAACCCCCCATTATAAACACACCATCCCACATATATAACAATATATAGTGAAATAAGATAATGCCAAAACACAGCAAACATGAGGTTTACAGTTGGATCACTTCTGATTCAAGATCAAGATCCCTGAGTCAGCAGTGTTGTTTCCATCCCATAATGAATCACATGGAGTGTGTGTTTGGAGGACATGAAGGCTTACAGCACCCAGGGGGCCCAGAGAAACAGGCTGTTGTCAGGTCAGTGTAGTGTGCTCTAGTCAAGCCCATCAGGGTTCCTACACCTCATTAAAGCCTTGATGGTAGAGCTGACCCCTGATCAGCCCGAGAGTGACTCACACTTTCCCACAACAATCTAGGTCAGGAGCAAAGTGGCAGAGAATCTATATGCTCTTTATAAGCTCCTTAGGAAGTGCAAATAAAAACATGGACTACAAGCTGCCGATATGCATTAGGCTATATCAGTAATACACAGGTGCAATTGACATATAAAGACATACTATATATGCTGTCCTAAGCCATTGCACCCCTTGCAACAATTTGCAGAGTCGTAATTCAGTTAAATCAAAATACAGAGACATTTTGCAGACACTGCCTACTCATTCAGTGGTGTTTGGATTTAGAACTATATATATATATCTATATATTGAGATCAGATTCAAATGTTTTCTGTAGGAAATATACAATATGGATTTGTCTTTTATATTATAATATTAGGCATCAACAAATTACCATGTAATGGCAGTTTCATATAAGATAACCCAGCATTTCACATTTTTGAGGTTTTTGTTCATAACCTGTAATTTATGCACAGCTGAGGGTAAGAAAGGTGAGGATGGAGAAAGCAAAGATGGATGATTTAATATTCCATAGCTCTGACCCAAAAAATCTAACATGACATTCAACACAACAAAAATGAAAGTACATAAAAAAACCACACAAATTTATGGCTTCTATAGAATATTATACCACAAATAGTTCTGACGAAATAATTTTGACAAGAGGCATTCCATGAGTGGTGATATACAATACAACATCACTGGGACTTTTCACTGTACATGTAACACTCTTTTTACAGCTGTTTATTAACATTCATGTTGTAACATTACTTTAGATGGTAATAGAAAGAACTCAGTGCAAACGCTAACGCTGTAAGCCAAACAGCAAGGGCTTTGAACTGTTCTCACAATTGGCTTATTCTCAAAATTATAAACAGCAGCATTCTGCTTCATTACCGGTCAAGTAATTTGTTTGAAGCATGCGAATGATTAGGAAATAAGGAAATCAAAATCTTGCTAGACAAAATTGTCTCTTTCTCTTTGCTTGTTGTTCATGTGAAACATTGTATACTATTAGAGACAGTCGCCCACTGAATAAAACAGGGGTTTTTTTTACCTCTTTCCATGAAATTATTATCACAATGTAATTTATTCTTGACAAAGTGCATATCTTCTCTAAACGTTATTAATCAATCTCTTCCAAACATATCACAATGAAAATTAAACCACAATTAACAGAGGATTGTGTCTGAAAACGAAATTATTCGAATTTTATGGGCGACCATGTATAATATTATAGGGGAGAGTTGTAAGTACACATGATTTTTTATTAATGGGCATGCAAAAGCGTTTGGGAACAAGTGCTCCATGGCACACCTGCAGTCTTGTTGGTGTCTCTATTGTGAGACAGAATTAATTATTTTTTTATAAAATGCAACCCCATGGGACACAATGTCACTGTATTTGATGATAAATATATATTTTCAATACTGAAATATCAATAAATTCTTATGTGGGCTTCTGTATTGTATTATGTATTATAATTGCTTAATGCTAAACATGGCACCACCAAGTCTGAATATTTGGCCAGCAGAGAATGCCATAACAAACTTGTATGTGAACTCTCTGACCAACTCAGATGCTTCATAATTCATTCAAGTTAAAAACCAGAAGAAGTAGTGATGCATAACATGTTGCATTCTTGTTTTTTCTTGCATAAATTATTAATAAAAACAGTGCAGAGTGCAGATGACATTGTTTTTTTCTTGCATTTGACTGTGACTTCATAAAAAGGGATACCACGTGGACAACATGCACATTCTTGTTTGGGGCTCTGATATGCTCTTGATGTAATGTGTACATCACAAAGGTTATCCCTCAAAGAGAACCTACTCTGCCCGATTCATCCCGGATGACATACTGGATAAAGTGGAGATGAGAACACGTCTGTAGTCACCTTTTCATCCCAGCATGGGTTTGTTTCAGGACAAGGCAGAAAGAGGTCAGATGTTTTGGAAAGCCATCACAGGGCATTCCAGGCATTAGATGACGTCTGGGCTTTAGAGAACTCTTCTGTCCCCTTTTCATCCTCCCATAGATGCTGCTCTGTTCTCTACGCTTATCTGATGTTTAACAAGGAGCAGCAGAGGAGACAGGGAGAGTCATGGTCCTGAATAGAAGACACCCATATTCAGGGTCACCATCACCACAATACTTCAACTCCAGCCACCTCTGCCTCTGAATCAGCAACTGGCTTAAAACCAAGAGGCTGATCCCGGTTTGGAAATTCAAAACCACCCACAACAAAGGTGGGCCCGGCCGAATCTGATGGGACATTTCCGTGCACCATTCTTCACAACACAACGGAGATGTATGTCTGTGGGGCATTATCTCCACAGTGGCATATCACATGACATAACGCCATCACTAACATCATTCAATCAACTTTTCAGATGCGGAATTCGGCTCCGTCTTATCGTCCTGTCCGATCTAGTGCTGGCTGGCTCAGAGGCAGTCGTGGCATTCTGTGGTTATCTGCTCCGTCTCTCTCACAGTGAGAGCTGTCGGACACTTACTGCATTGTTGGAGCACGGAGAAGCTGGAGGCAGAAGTTTGGCACGCCATGAAACTGGCTGACAGGAATGCATTCTGAGGACCTACAGACTTGGCCACTATTGAACTGAACTCAGTCCATAGAAGACATGATGAGCTGACGTGGATTTAAAGCCTCAACCTGGGATTTGTCACAAACTGGGTTACAGAGTTTAGTTCCTAATGTGACTGGCTGTTTTATATGACGCATCACACCATATTCTGGCCCTCGTGAACTCCCAGTTCTTATGTTATTTCTCATGCAGTAACCATGTGCAGATGAGACTCTGGGGAAAGTGTGGAAGAGTCATTGTTGACCACCCGTGCCCTTTAAAGTAAAGCAGAGAAAAGAGGCAGCAACACTGCACTCTGTTGCCTCTATGTGATCACAACAGGAATCCTGCTGACAGCTGCATTACATGTTGTCCACCAGCAGATGGCAGGATGCCACAGTGTGTACTGTAGAGTTCATATGGAAGAGTCAGTCTTATCCAGTGAGAATAATCCACTAAGCATAAAAAATCTCAATTTACAAAAGTGCTCTTTACACAGGCCCAAAAGTATGAAATGTGACAGGTTGCACGATGATGGTTTATTGCTTGAAACTTACATTTACATTTACATTTAGTCATTTAGCAGACGCTTTTATCCAAAGCGACTTACAGGAAGAATAAAAACAAACAATCAAGGTATAGTGCAATAAGAACTATTAGTGCATCAATAAGTGCTAGTGACAATTCTTTGAGGAGTAGAATTATCGGGTGGTGCTAGGAGAGAAGATGCTCTCTGAAGAGCTGGGTCTTCAGGAGTTTTTTAAAGGTAGAGAGAGAACTTGTTTCCTGAATGAAACCTGCTATAGGCCTATGGAAGTAGTTTGTGCTGGAAGAAATGCTCAGATTTTATTCTAAGTAGAAGTACAAATTCAACATTGTAAAGATACTAAACTGCATTAAAAACCCATACTAAAAGTACAGAAATATTATCAGTAAAATGTACTAAAAATATTTAAAGTAAAAGTATTCCTGTGAATAATTATATTAGGAATGAATTTGATTAATACTGAAGTAATGCTGTGTTAATAGCACTTTATTGAGGTGGGACCATTTTGAACATCCTGTTCGTGGGCTGGCAGCTGGCCAAGTTAACGGAACATGTTAGTCGAGCATCACACACAATTGCGCATGCACGTCGATTGCAGGATCAGAGGGTTTAAATACACAAGAAAACTTTAATCACACAAAGAGTTGTTATCTGTTTTGAACATGTTGTGTTGTGTGGTGGGTTGCCAAAACCGAGGGACTAATAACAGTGACAAGTTGTTAAACTATTGAGACAGCATTTCAGCAGTAAAATAAAGAAGAAATCCTGTGAGAAGTAATCTTTTTTGCCAGACAGTTTTTTTCCATCTTATTGGCAGTCCCTTTTTTTTGCAACCAACGACACGCATGCATTGTCAATGTTTGTAAACAAATATTTAGTCTATTGAAACTACTGTAAGATGTCACTTTAAATCATAAACTGTACAAATAATGGACGTAGTCACTGTGACGTCACCCATTGGTTTGTGGACTGCCTGTTTGAGGCATCGAGTTCAGCGTTACACTCTTCGCCATCTTGTGTCGCCAACAGGGAACAGACCATATTTGGACTGTGGAGGAGCGAGAGGGATCTGACGACACTGACTACACGTCTCTATACACTTTAACCTGACTGAGCGAAGTTCATGTTAGCATTACCTGGGATGTTCATTTTGGCTAGCAAAATACAAAAACAAAATGTACGTTATCTAGAAAAGAAAATTAACAACGACTCCTTGGAGTGTCTATTAGTCCAACCAAATGCTGAACAAGACATTTTTAATGAACAACAGTTCAAATAAACTGTCATTTAGTGAGAAAGTGTCATACAGTGTGAAAGGGTCAAAGTTGTGAGACCAAAACGTAAACGGCCTTTTTATATATATAAAATCTTATTGATACGTTGCTGTGGATACGCATTGTTCTGCCACGCCCCAAATCATACGATTCTTTATCTTCTATTTTCGTCTACATGGGGCCATTATTTACACTATTAACATCATGGTCTTGAAGAAGATTTTCTACTAGCGATTGAGGCCATAGTGTTGTCCTAAAAAAATTCTGAGGTAATAAGTCAAGTGAGCAGTTTTCTTATTTTGTATTGAAATGAATGGACACAAATACTTCTGCAACCTTCGCCAGTGCCCCCTGCTGGAATTTTTGGTAGAATGCACCTTAAGGCACTTCCTGGTTTGCCTCACTGCTCAGACCCGGAGGTTGCCGCCTGTTTTAAATGCTGCTGACGCAAGGGATTATGGGGCGTCACAATCACCTTTCCTTTCATAAAGGATGGGCCAGGAGGTAATAAAGGCAGCAACGAAAATAGACTAGACTAAAATTTGTTGTCAAATTTGCCATTTTTCCAGAATACAAATTCAGTATGTAACTCTACTCTATTTATGGTGTTTTTAATGTGTCTGCTCAGAACATAGTGCTTTTACTTTTGTAATTGTCATTCCTGTCTAGCTGACAGCTGCTGTGGTTTAAATGGACCATAACCAGTGAAGATCAGTTCTTCACCAATGCAGAGCAAGGACAACTAGTGACTTTAACACCCATAATTAGAATGTATTAACTTAAATTGTGGTTATGAAGAAATCAGTCAGAGAGATGAATATTAAAACTGTTGATTAACTCCATGTTTCAATGTGTACATCAAAAGTATTTGAAAAAGAGACAGAGTGACGGTGGACATACTGAGATTCACACACACACACACACACACACACACACACACACACACTTCCGTATTGAATCTGGTGTCTCTGTTGTCTTATCAGACAAAACTTAATTACTGCTGGCTGATTTTGCCATTGATGACTTTGGATTTTTTTAGACACTTGGATTTTGGTGAAGCTCTGTCCATTACAGTTGCTGTCACTGATTACAGTTGATCACAGATGAAAGTGCAACATTATAACGTGTGTTTTCTGCAGGTCCTCAGTGGCATGCTCAAAGCTGAGGCAGTAAACTGATAAGTTGTTGTGATTTATTGCTTTTTAACCTCTTCATGCCAATAATGCAATACTACACATTACAACCATCCATCACTATTATAATTCTTCTGCCAGAATAGTGTCATCAGTCTGATGCCTGATAGAGTTACATTAAAAAAGATATGGAGACATCAGTAGAAATGTAAGGAAACACTTTTCACAAGCAGAGCTGTGTGTAAGTGGATTCTTCCCTGCTTCTCAAGTCTTTCTGTATCGATTGGGCTACATAACTGAGTCCACAATGTGCAGTAATGATTTTAGCTGCTATTTCAGTTTAAAGTTTTGCCGGGAGGATTTGATATTCTGTGAAATTCTCTTTTCCTCGCGGCAAGGACAGACTCTGATCAGCAGCCTTTCATCTCCAGACTGCTGGTTGAGAGAAACAGGAAACTGACACTTCTCCCACCCGACCATTCTTAATGAAGTCATCCAGCGACACAGAGCTAGCGTTAGGATCCCCCTGAGCCCCCATGACTGTATGGATGGCTGCATACTATTGTACTATGGGCATGAAAAAGAGGAAAACCTCCCAAGAGGAAGCCTTTTGAAACCCCAGAGGGCCCGGAGAGAGAGCTCTCTGCATTATTATTCCAACGAGATGCAATTCGAGTATCCTTGAAAAGTGTCACCAAATGGCACTGCTGGGATTTTTCGAACACGAGTTCACACCCCACCAGGATGGCTGCTAAGCTTGTGCTAATTGAGAGCGTGTTACACAGATGCTCTGCTGCGGGTTAGGGGGAAAGCAGAGTGTGATGACGCAGGCTCTTTCCCACATTTTCTCGAAATAATCCTGCAGATCTTCAATCGACCCACTATTTTTTTTAATAACGCTATGCACCCTCTGTCCGCAAACCAGAAATGATGAGGATTGCAGGTGAATAAACAGATGATTTAGAATTTTATTACCATCAAAGTCATTAACTCAGTCAAGGAGTACGGTACAGAGCTCACAAATGCAAGACAGGACCTACAGGTGACCACTGGTCCTGGCAAACATCACATCTACAAATACACCTGTAAGTGCATACCAAAATGAACAGACATGGAATACTAAATACAGTGAAGAAATGTATTGGAAAAAAGCATTGCTTTAAACTGTGTAACAGTGTTCAAACAGTATTTATTTGCCATCTAAACAAAGAGAACGGACGACATGAAAGAATCTATTCACATAAAAATATCTGATATTTTTCTGTTTAAGCCTCTCGTTGAAATATTTATCTTAAACAACATAAGAAGTGATATAGCGGTATAATCTGAATGACTGGCCTGTCCACCAATCAGCACAAATCAAAAGGAGATTACATGTATAAATAAAATACTCTGCAACAACAAAGTCAAACTTCTTCAGATTATAAATGTGATCAGCTTTGTCGAAATCCCCTTTTTTAAAATCTGAAATGCACATTTTCATATAAATTCACAGGTGTTCACAGTTGACAACAGATTGGAGTCAGACAAAGTGACCTTGGGAGCCATAACATTATTATATCATCCACTGCATGGAGTCACTGGAGTGCCATTAAAAAATGTTAAAAAGAGAATCAATCTGTAAAAAAGACTAATTAGAAAATAAATGGGGAAATAGAAATAAAGACAGAAAGAAAGAAAGAAAGAAAGAAAGAAAGAAAGAAAGAAAGAAAGAAAGAAAGAAAGAATAATATATAAATGTGGCTAAAACAAAAGGGAAAATAAATGTTATTTGGAAAAAAAATAAGGAAAAATAAAGGGTTTAAAAAAATATAAAATAAAATGAATAAAATATATGCAGGAAAAATAGAATATTTTTGCAATAAATAAATACTTTTTAAATTACATAAATAATTATATACAGAAATAAACACATTTGATTTTTATATTATATTTTCCTTATTTATTTACTTATTTATTTCTCTCTCTCTATATATATACCCACCGAACAATTTACTTGTTCTTTATTAAATTTCTCTTCATATTTCCACTTATTTATTCCTTGTTTTATTTCCACATTCATTTTCTCATTCTCTTACAGATTTTTTTCTTTTTTAGGGCACTCTTGTGACTCCACATTAATGTGGCTGCTGTCTTTATGTGACCAGCGAATGAAAACCTGTGGTTCGGTGTGTGTGTGTGTGTGTGTGTGTGTGTGCGTGTGTGTGTGTGTGTGTGTGTGGACTCACAAGCCAGAAGGGCAAATCTGGTCCTATTTACCCTCCCCACACACATACACACACTTATGTAACAGCAGCCATGTGTTAGTTAAGTGGCCCTGATGGGCCTGACAGCTGGCGAGGACTATAGACTTGTACTTACAGGTACTTACAGGACTTTATCGAAAGGACACCAGGAATCACAGTTTCTGCAGCCATTCGAATATTGCTCAATTTCCTCTAAAGTGATTACAGAAAACTCCTTCTGTAACTCATTATTAATGCTCCAGGGGACCAGTGACGGGATAGGGAGGATTGTTATGGTAACACCTTATAATAACCATCATAAATTAATGGTAAATGGATAGCTAATTAAACTTCAGTTAATAGATAGTTTACTGTTAACAATGAAATTATTATTAATAAAGTTAACTATTAACACTTTATTAACAATTTATTGCTGCACACTTTATATTTTATGTCATATATAAAGTATTTGTTAATGATGACCAAATTATTTGTAATTAATAATTTACAAATCCTTAATATAACATGAAAATGTGTTAATGTGTGCAACAATAAATTAAAATCTTTCCATATCGAATCTACTGTAAAATTACTTATTATCATTTTATGGTTTATTAACAGTAAATTAACTCTAACAAAAGTTTATTTAACTATTAGCAATATAATTATTCATGTTGGTTATTATAAAGTGTTACCATTGTTATTACTGTTTATCAAGTATTAGGAGAAAAATCTATGGCATTAACACATGATCAAAAGAGTTGAAGAACAAAAAAAAGAAAGCAAAAAGAGGTATGGTAATAAAAAAAAATATAAATAATAAGTAATAAGTTCATAAATGTCAAATATGTGCTTCATACATTGTTTATAGTACAATACAGGTCAGCAAAGCTGAGTTGGTTACCACAAAGTTAAAATGATGCCCTTGAAAGCCGCGTGTGGTCAGTTAATGCACATTATTGTTTTACAGTTACAACCAAATATTAAGACATATGTGGCATTTTGAGTCCATATCCTAACACAGAGGAAGGACATGATGAAACCGAAGTAGATACAAGTTAACTAAGAGCTAGCCAATTAAAAAAAAGCCATGTGATGATAAAAGATGTCATGACGTTTCTAAAAAAGAAAAGCTACAAATTAATTTGGATGCATAGAACTGCTATGTAATGAAGACTGTTTTTTTTGTTTTTGTTTTTTTCATATAACGCACATTGACAGCAGGGGAGCTAAATTAAGAGTGGAAACAGACAGCATAATGTATAGTGTGCTTTTGAAAAGAACATTAGCCTCAGCATGGCTTGTGGCAGGAGGCGAGGGTGCTGCGGCCTGTGATAAGACGGCGTTTGGCGGTATGGTGGCTGTAAATGTCAAATGAACAGCAAAAAGTGAGGATGCATGCTGTTTTGGCTACTTCTACAAAGGTCTCTATGTACAGAATCTTTACACTTACAGCTATGAGGTTCTTTCCTGAGCAGGAAGTTAGGAAAGGAACAGAGTGTATATGTGTGTGTGTGCTTATGTGTGAAGCTGCCTAGTTTAAAACACAATACTGGGCATAATAACTCCCAGTCTGTGGCAGGCCCTTTTAACGTTTAGTCAGCCGCCATAATAATCATTTTAGATTTTAACAACTGCTTCTTCCCTAGTTTGAAAAAGCCAACATGTCCACAAAGATATTTTGACTCTCGCAGTCCAAAGACATGCAGCTTTGGTTAAATTGGTGAGTCTAAATTGCCCGTAGGAATGAATGAGAGCGAGTGGAGACCTGTCCAGGGTGTACCCAGCCTCTAACCCAATATCAGCTGGTATTGGCTCTAGACCCTTGTGACCCAAGTTCAGGTAGTCGGTTAAGGATAAGGAATGAATGAATGAATTATATTTACAATTATTTAATAAATAGTCAGAATAGAGTGTCTCTTAGCCATTACTGGTGCTCTGATCAGGGTTTTTGGGGCCCATCACTGATTGCTGACCCATTTAGTCTGCTAGTCATTGTCTGGGGCATGTATGTGCTGTATGGCTCATTTAAGCCTCAAAGATTTCAGTCACAAAGAGTTGCACAGAAATATTTTTTCAAATTTAAGTTATTGTGAGAAAAAAATGGCCTCACGCCAATAACCCAGTTAAAGACTTCTCAATTAGCACAATTAGCAAATAACACGTTTACAAGAGAAAGTACAGTTAGAGGACCCACCAGCATTGTTTCAGGGAGTATTAGGGATGTAGTGGTACCTCTGACAATAACGGTAGTAGAGAAAACCGTGTGCAACTGTTCAGCATGTGTGGCTGATGCCTCGGGGTATACCTAAAGATAAGCAGCCTGTGAAGGATGCACGATTTGAGCATATGATTAAAGTACTTGAACCATACTATCATCTCCCCCCAACTTCATTTCAGTAACACAGGAACTGTAGAACTTGATGAATAGACATGGCAGGGAAATGCCAATATGTGTCAGTTATGTTCCTAATGTTCTTAGCCAAGGCGGACAATAGTTAACTTTCTTTGCATACTGAGATCTGTAGCGCCCCGCTTTATGCCAAAAACTTTCCGCATTGAACTGAAAGCGGTTGCACCAAAACTGTAATATGAAGCGGACGGTGAAAGGGTTCACCACTACTTATTATTTATGATCCATTTTTCATCGTATGGAAATTCAATTGTAGATATAATCATTATTGTTACGAGTGAAAAGGGAATTACTGCCATGTTGAAATAGTTTTACAGATATGGCCTACTGATAAAATGTTAAAAGAGCTCGCCACCCTCAGTCACCAATCTCAGCATGATTTTATGTACAATAACTGCTTAGTGTAGACGAGAACAGATAAGAGAGATAACCATATGTGATCTTCTTCAAGTGTGAGGACCAGCACTTACTGAGTATCACGGTACAAGGTCAAAATATCCGAAGCAAAACTTTTCTACTGATTCTAAGAACAAATACTGTAATCGCAAGACTGGCAGAGAGAAGTTTCCCAAGTTGGCTCATTAAAAAGGAATCAAAGCCGTTTTTCAGCACAATTATGTCTTCACATATTCTCTTATCACTAAGAGAAGAATCAGAAAGAAGACTTTTGCTGTGAGCCGCAGCTTGACAGCAGATCTGTTTTCACCCCCAAAACTCAAGTGTGCGGAGATAGACGTGGTTTTTATATAAGCTGACATAAAACACCGGAGGGTCAGTGAAAAAAGACACAATACGTGTTAGAAAGAAATCGACGCAGCACTCAGGAAAGGTAGCACACAGCCTCCATGAGATGATACTAATGCTGCAAGTGAGAGAGAAGCAGAGTCAGTGTCACCATGCTAGCAGCTAATGTACAGTGTGCAGGAGTTGGTTGGGACTGCAGAGGTCACACAGGGACGGGTGGGGGTGGGGTGGCTTCTAACCCTGCTCGTCCCCGGCCTCAGTGGCTGCGTGGAGAGCAGCCGAAGCTTCTCCGTTACAACGAGATGCGGGCTCGGCATCCTGCGGCGCCGGGCTTGGTTGCTGTGGCTCCCCGGCTGAGACGACCGCCCCGGCTGCTGCCTCCGGCGCCGGTTGGCTTATCTCCGATCCAGCAGGGAGCTCTGTGACGGCAGCGGGCGCTCCTTCGGGTGTTGCAGTAGATGTAGGAGCAGAGGGGTCGGTGGCGGCCTGGGGAGCTTCTGCTGCGGCGTCTGCTGCCGGGGCGCCGGCCGCTGGGCTGGTTGCCTTCGAGTCACTGTGCTCAGGTGCTCGCAGTCTCTTCATGATGGTGGTGACCCGGACGGCTTTCTGTAGGAGGAGGGAGAACAAACTGAACATAGACTCACGTCGGACTGCCATTGCTGTTATAAAACACTGCACTCCTAAACTTTCCTCTTCAAGGACCACATAACTACCTTGTGAAGAAGACCCCTCTGGAAGAGAGAACAAAAGGGCTTACCTTCCATTTAGCTCGGGCAAAGTTCTTCTCTATTTGTGCACAAACATTTTCCTTGATGTTCTTATCTGAAGCTGCACCGCCGGAGATCCTGTTGTAGAAAATGGGAAAAGCACAACTTCACAACAGAGCTTTTTGCTTCCCCTATCTTTGGATGCCACGGGCTGCTGCACACAGTATTACTCAATTTGTTGTTCATTTTATTGACTGGCAAACTTTTGTAGCAACTGTTTAACCTTTCAGGATTATTGTAATTATTTTTCAGCTTGAGCCTTTTTCTCCTAGTTTTTGTCCCTGTGACAATCGATTTGTGTTCCTAAAATGTATAATTAGCTGAAAATGCCTCAGTCAGTGGTTGAAGAAAGTGATTCATCTATGCCTTTTCAACACCGTAATGCTCAGTTAGTGTCTTCAAACAGTAGCAATAAAGGAACTACCAACATAATACACAACAAGGTGTCTAAAAATGTTTTTTGTTTTTTTGTTTTTTTTCCACACTGGAATGCCACAGAGGCCGTTATTGTGGTTACACTAGGACCACTTACGAAGAAAAGGGTCATCTCAGGCTTCACTGATGAGGTAAATTCTAACATCACACACTGAACATCACAATAACAAGATCAACAGGTCAATGTGCATAATGTTTAGTTTCTTATATATATATATGAGTTAAATAAGCTATAATCAATACCAGCACCACCCCACAGGAAGAGCGCCAGATTTTGAAGCCTAACTTTGGAATAACTTCTGGGTCCGTATATCTTGAAATCACTCGTTCCAGTATCACAATTTGATCTCTTTGGTCAAGTTAGCAGAATGCTAAACCGTAAGTAGTCTGCAGAAGCCTCTTGTGCTCTCTTGCTCTGTGTGCCCCAAAGATGTGGAAGATCCTTGTACTTTAATGCACCTACAGACAAGCAGACTGATACAGCTACAACTAGCTGGTGAATGTGTAGTGGAGCATTTAGCTGTACAGAAACAGATATTTCCCTCAGGAGTTGGTAGACACCAAAAACTGAGCTAAAAGAAGGGGAACAGTGGACTTACATTCATCAGACAGCCAGAAACACAGCTCATTATAAATTATATGATAGCCCGGGAACCAGATTAATCTATGTTTTATTTGCTCTGGCAGATGCATCTGGTCTGACAATGTGTGGAGCATGAGTGTATATTTGTCATTAGTCAACCTGCTGGTGGCACTAAAGTCAACGAAATGTGTTGTCTGGGAACCATGAATCTCTGTGTTAAATCTTTTGCAAAACTATCTGATATTTGTTTCAGATATGCAAATGCAGACATTGCTATCTCTAGAGCCACACTTCTAATGTGGCAGGCAGCTTTGGTTTATTGTTGTGTAAAGCATCAGTACTGTTGCTGTGGTATGTTGCAGCCTAACAATGCTGAGCACTCACTGAGAGCACCCATTCGCCTTTTAAAGTGAACTAAGAAGTTTCTCACTGTGATTTTAAGAGACACATCAAACAAGAAAGAGTCTGCCCTTTTGTAGCTGTTGTGATCACATGAATAGTCTGATCACACTGCTGCGGTTTAAATGGTCTGCACAATATATCAAAGCTCTGCCTCCTACCATTCATGGTTTATAGCCTCCTGGGCTGTCAGTCTCTGGTCTTGATCCACCTCCATCAGACGAGCAACCAGACTCTTAGCTGTCAGTGAAAAATCACACAGAAGAAATTCAACAAAAAAGGGATTGTTCTCCTGATGGACATAAATCTGACACATTTGGCCACTCTGCGGGTAAGAAAAAGAGAAACTCTTTTGAGTTTGAAATGTTTACCCAGAAAGCTGTCATTGTGTTCCTTCACAGCTTTAACTTTATTTTAAAAGTACCTGAATCTGAGATTTCATCCCAGTATGGAGAGTCAAACTCATAGTCGCCTGCCAGGATCTTTCGGAACAGGTTCTTGTCATGGTTCTCATAATCATCGTCATCGGTTTCATCGTAGAAAGGAGGGTTGCCTGACAGCCTGAGGTAGCAAACATAAAAAAGAGCAGGGCTTATTATTTTTTACCCAAATCAACAAAGTCTGAAACCACTGAGTGGCTTTATATAAACTCTTCTTCTTCTTTTATGTCACAACTTACAGTATGTACATGATGACACCTGTTGCCCAACAGTCCACAGGCCTGCCATATCGCTGTCTGCCAACCACCTCTGGAGCTGCACACAAGAACAAAAACATCATTACATTTCTGAGTTTCAAAGCCACAACAGGCTGCCACATCACATTTTCCACAATGTCTTATTTGCTACTTAATGAACTGATATCCTCACCCAGGTACTCTGGTGTCCCACAGGGGTCTTTGATTAGTCCGTTCTCCAGCTTGGCAAGATGGAAGTCGCTGATGACTATTTTCGAGTGCTTCAGGCGATTGTAGTAAACCAAGTTCTCCAACTGAAAAATAGTTATCACAATGACAACACTTGATGTAATATTCATGATTAATTTCTTTTGTTGTTATAGTTCATCATCTAGAGAACTTTTAGAAGGTTAAATTTCAGTCAGGAGAACATTTTCTGAAAATTATAATAAGCAGACTGAAAACATCTAAAAGTTTAATTATCCAGTGGAGAATAAGAGAAATCAAACCAAATTAGAGCCAGTCAGTTTCATTTTGTCAGTGTATTGGTGGTGGAGGAGGTGGAGGACTACAAATACCTCGGAGTGGTGATTGGCAATAGACTGGACTGGAAATCTAACACAGAGGCTATGCACAAGAAGGGGCTGAACAGACTCTATTTCCTGAGGAAGCTGAGATCCTTCAATGTGTGCAGCAAGATGTTGGAGATCTTTTACCAGTCTGTTGTTGCCAGTGCCATTTTCTTTGCTGCTGTGTGTTGGGGCAGCAGCATCAGAGCCAGCGACACCAACAGACTTGATAAAATTATCAAGAAGGCTGGCTCTGTACTTGGTCTCAGGCTGGAGACTTTTGAGACCATGGTGGAGAGGAGAACACTGAACAAACTGCTGTCCATCATGGAAAATGATCAGCACCCTCTCCATCACACAGTAGAAAGACAGCGGAGCACCTTCTCTCACAGGCTGCTCCAGCTCCGCTGTCAAAGGGATAGTTATAAAAAATCTTTCCTGCCACATGCCATCACACTGTACAATAACAAATAGTCTGGTTCATTACATACCGTCATTATGCATGTTATGTGTTTTTTATGCACACTGTTCATTGCACCTTATTTGTTTCATGGCACCAACATTTTTATACTGCATATTCATATTTATTATGCACTGGAATTCTACTAATAATAAATATGTTACCGTATATTATAGGTTGGCATGCAAGAGATTGTGACAATCATGGCCAATCATATCCACTACTTTTCATCACCTTTAAACAGCTGATACAAAGACAACCGCAAAGAACAGTCATCTACTGTAGCTGTCTATTATAACTGTATATAACTGATTCCACTGGATCTCCTCAGTACTTTCTTGTGGTAAAGTGGATAAAAAGTGAAATCCTTTACATGGGTTACAGTTTTATTTCTTGGTGAGCTGCCTCCACAGTCATGGCACCTTGTTTACTTCTGCCTACAAGAAGTGAATCTGCACTTTTGTAGCATGTTACCTTGAGGTTTCTGTGAACGATGTGCAGAGAGTGAAGGTAGGCGACAGCCTCCAACACCTGGCGCACCACGTTGCTGGTGTCCCGCTCTGAGTAGTAGCCTTGATCCAGGATCCAGTCGAACACCTCTCTGCCTGTTGCACTGTGGTAAAAGAAGGTAGTTATTAGTATGATTTTCTCTCAGCATTGGAAGATTCACACCATTGCAATGTTATCCGTCAAAATCAAACTTGGAACCTTTCTGCCATCCCCCATGTTTCCCTGTTTCCATCTGCTCCCTACTATTCAGGGGGAAAAAAGATCTGGTAATTATTACCTCGAATTGTAATTTTACGTTGTATATTCATTGTGAAATGTTAATTACACTGTTCCAAGAATAACATTTTTTTGACAAGATTACACAACACCCACCTATTTAAGGGAAATGGTTTTAATCATTTCCCCACAGATGTTTCTTTGGTGTTTGATCATTTTCCTTCCAAGTAGAATTCCTAAACCCACAAATCAAGTATCCTCAAAGGAGGAGACGAGTATCATGCATTTAGTATATCCATGGAAATGCATCAAATTCCTCAAGAACACATGCTGATGAGAATGGAGCAGCTAGCAAGCAATCATATCTGAATACCAAATGAGTGGAGTTCAGAGCCGTTCTCATATCTACAGGGCCTCAGGCTACAACAGCTCATTCCCCACGAGTGTATAATCAACACATATAGAGTTGAGCGGGCCCAAGCTACTGTAAAGACGAGCAGAGAACCTTTTCCCCTCGCTCATCAGACATCTGAACTCACAGTTCAAGGAAGAGGAAGTACTCTTTTTTGGTCTCGAAGACATCCACCAGCTGGAGAATATTGGGATGCTTCACCCTGAGGAGATTTGTCACAAAGCACAAGACAGAGAGAGAGAGAGAGAGAGAGAGAGAGAGAGAGAGAGAGAGAGAGAGATGTTAGGAGTTGGGTGATGGTGTTTGCATCAGTCATTCTGTCATTTGAAGGAATCATGTAAAGACCTGCTGTAATCCACATGAATATCACACCACAGTCATCACAGAGACACAGCAAGAGTGCATGATGACTCTTGCTGACTCCACCTGTATCTAATCTGATGTATCCATGTGGCTATGACAACCAAGCAGCAGCATGGTGCTGACCAGCTGAAATAAAGGTACAATATTTGAGATTACAGAGTTGTTCCTACCTGTCAATCACCCAGTTACTATACAAAATGTTCTACTGCTTTCAGTATTGTTCTCACCATTTCTTAAATTGAGCTTAATGTGGACAAAAGGGTTCAAAAGGACCAAAGCTCTGTCTAAAATCGATTCCTCATTCATACAAGACTCAATAGGTTACTCAATGAATGTACTGAGATTTGAGACATTTATGCATCATTATCATTTTGTTTGAGCACTGACAGGTGCAGTGTTACATAACTGTAATTTACATGTCCGTTAAAACAGGAGCCAAGACAAAGTAGTAAAAAGTAGCACGTTATTTCAAATAAAACTGTACAAAGTGAAAGTAGTTCAGCAGATTACAATGTGCAGATGCCCAGAATGGATGTGCTTGTAATTAGGGCCACGGGGCAATCGCAGTGCTCAGGGCGTGCGGTTTGACTGGGATCGGTGTGTTATTATTTTCTCTACGGAATATGAATTTTTTTCCGACTTCCATTGCGAAAAACTGCCCAAAATTTTGCATTGAAGTGAATGGGACTGCCGAAAAAAATCGAGTAGGCTTGTGTATTGGTGTATTAATCCACGTTTCGATAGGTCATATAGTTTTTTATCAATCCCTGTTCAATGACCATGATCATTTTTGGAGAAATTCTGAGATTATAATGGGTGTGTATTGCATGGAATGTTCGTGTCACAGTGTGTGACATCATCGCTGAGTGTAGAGGGAGAAAAAAAATTGTCAAAAAATAAATTTGAAAACTGTGCTCCAGGCCGCAAATTCCTCTCTATAGAAATAATTTATACATAGAAACGTAGGAAAATTTGTCTTCTCACTCACAATCCTCTGGTAAAGCTGTCAGAGTTATAGTTTGGGTGTAGGACGCACAGATGCACCACCAACACGCACCAACAGCCCCATTGACTCCCATATTAAAAACGCAGGAAGATTTCTGTAGAAAACCATATTTAACAGTTTTTCAGATCGCTCTTACAAAGCTATTTCTTCATTTTTCTTCACAAAAAACATATGTTGCTGTTCAGGAAGAACTCAGGACACTCAAAGTGAAGTCGGATCAATGATAGGTATTATGGTTTTGCCAAAAATGCTTTCTGTTCGAGGCCAGATATTCCAGTCTGTCCACCTCTATCTGCTGTCACTGTTCCGGTACATTCTACAGCGGCAGTTAATTCTGTTGATTGCTCTGCTCTGATTGGTCAACCCCAAAGCCTTTGATCCTTTGATGTGATTACAGTTACAGATACACGCACGCACACACACACACACACAAACACAAATAACTTTATGTGATTTTAGTCATACACACACATACACACACACACACACGTGCGCATAAGCGCGCACACTCCTCCAGATACACATGCTTCACACACGCACACACAGACACACACACACACACACTTATCATGAGAAAATGAGCTTTGTTATCTCGAGATTAAGAAATAATTAATTATTTTCAGCTCATTCTCTGCGCCTGAAATCCATTTACTTTCGGCCAATTTGACCCAAACTTTCTAAGTAATAACTGAAAATGGTTTGTGCTGTTGTGATAAGTTCATTATTCATATAATAATTATTATTATCTCATATAGTATATGAGGTGTAAAGAGCGATAACATCCCCATAGGGAGGTGATCAGCATAGACGGAGACTGCTGTTAATGTCCCACATTAAAATGAAAGTGAAACCTAAGTAACAAATTACTTATTTTAACACAAACTAAGATCATTATTGTTTATACGTTATTCTACATTTTGTTTAAAACTGCGAAAGCTTCATATGAATAGAAGATAACAGTCATCCGAACCTTCTAGTAGGTATAGCAGGTCCCTTGTAACCCATATCTGTCAGGCTGATAATGCTTATTAAACCAGGTGATAACACTGAAAATAGTTAGGGGACTAGAGTCATTTTTGCAAACCGTGTGAGTGCGCTGCATGTATTGGCCAACACTGTTTTCCTTTTTCAGTACTTCCATAGGATTGGTCTGTTAATTAACTGTGAAGTATTGCCAGCAGAAAAAAAATCTAACACACTCTCTGCCAGACATATTTTAAGATGCATATAAAAATACTCTGCTTGGAAAATGTGTTTTTTTTCCACACCAAAAAAAGTTAAATTGCCTCATTAAAAATTCTTCAAATTACATCTACTCCTTCTCCATCATTAAAAACCTCCAGAATCTATGAATATCTATGAATCAAATTGAGGTTAAAGTTAAACTCATGGAAACTTTCCCCTTCAGCAGATTAATGTGAAAACAGCCTTTCTAAAGTTTCTAAGTCATAACAATAAAAAATGTATGATGATTAATACTTGAATAAACACCTCTTTTCTTTTCTAATGTCGATATTCAAGTATTTCATATTCAAGACTGCATTTGATGTTTTGCCAGCAATTATCCTTAGCCTTTGACAATGTCATCATATTTGATTATTCACTCCAACCCCCCACTGATGATTAGACCATAAAAAAGCAGACGCAGTGCACATCTCTGTTATCGAGGTGTCTGAGGGGTAATTTTCAGAGGAAGATGAGTTCATGTTTTGAAAGGCTTCTAATAAAGAAGTCACACTTTCATATTCATCTTGCTTCACTGCTTCACTTGCTGTCAGCGACAAATTGTCTGATAAGGCCTGGGTTATGCTAATTTGGGTTTTTACCTGAAAGTTAGATAATCACAGAGAAGTTGAGATAAACAAGGTTCTTAGAAACACAGCTCACTGTGTGTGATCACTCAGCAAAATGAGGCTCGCTTGACTTTTCTTATTAAAGCAGGCACCAAGATTTGTTTTCTCTTTTTAAAAATTGTTGTTGTCTGTGAAATGGTATTTGAGAAGAAGAAACAGGGAAAGCAGAAAAAACAAAACAAGAAGTTGACAGTCTCATCACAAAACTAACCATGCACTATTTAACACAGATATCTTGACTCCAGAGAACATTAATCACAATGAATAACTTACATCTTTAAGATGAGGATCTCATTTTTTGCTGCCTTGCGGACTTTCCTTCCATCTTTTTTCAGGAACTTTTTACATGTATACATTTTCATTGTAGTTTTGTCCTTGGCCCTGAAAATCTCGCAGAACTCCTCCCTGAAAAAAAGCATTTTATGGCATTTGAGGATTATGTGCAGGGATATTAAGATGGATCAAAAAAAGAAGAAGACAATAAAGCATAAAGCATCAATTCCAGGGTTCACGCCAGCGCAGACTTTCAGAAACTGGATAGACAGCTTTGATAGTTTCTGTATTAAAGACATGTTTTTTGGACAATGCTCATTCATTTACGACAAAATTTGTGCTGGGCCACGCTCTTTCTCCTTTCTTTGTTACTTATTTCCAAAATGGAAAACATTACATTTTTTCTGAAAACATTTGAGGCCAGAAATATGCAATGCAGTAACACAGCCATGACTCATATTTGATCAGCACCACCTACAGTCTGACAGTTTGACCACAGCACTCACTGACATGATTGACAGCTCAGATGTTATTTTCATTTAGGGTCAGTGGATTCTTGTAAATCCCATTAGGAGCAGTAAGAGGAGACATAGGAACATAGGTTCTCACAGAATTTGAACTGTTCCACCTGCTGGCAGGTTAAGAAGGTGGTTGTGTTTTGTTAAAAAGCAGGAGTTTCCTTATGATTATGCTGCAAAGATACTTCTCTAATGTTTGGGCAAAAAACTTCCTGGTTAGGTGTTATAACATATCATTTATAAAGTTAAATAAATGCAAGTAAATGCTTGAAGTTAAACAGTTACAAGGACATCATGAGTACTGGAAGTGACACAATTAGGTTGTTAATGTAAAGACTTAACACACATTGTGTGTTAACATTGTCAACTTTTGACATAAGAGTCCTGGGTTTGTTTGACCCATCCATTCTTTATACACTGTTTCCTTTGCTCCCCCCTTTACTTTCACACGCCATAAAGCCACTTGACATTGCTTATAATTACAAATGCCTTTATTGAGCGCTGTTGAACAGCATGTTAATGAAACTGCCCCTTAAATGGGCACCTCCTGGCCCTATTAGCAGGCAGAACAGACCCTCAACTTGCCCATACCTATGGGCTGATAACAGTGATAATGCCCATTCAGTGGTCTGATAAAATCTGAATCAGGTGGAGCTGGATATGTGTGCCAAATTTCAAGCCAATCAGGCTTATAGTGTGAGGAGCATGGCCAAACATCACAGTTTTGTGCTAATTACAGCACCAACATTAGGTCCGTTAGGGTCATATTTCTAGGGAAGCAGTTGCACACAATTAATTGAAAATTGAAAAGCATTCAAAATGTCATATGACTAACATGTACCATCTCACAGGATTGTATTTAAGGCTTTAAGTTATGCATAAGGACATGGTTTGAGTGACAGCTGGCTGTCCTCAAAGTTGCTCACTGGTCAGCCAGCCCCTTTTTTGGATTAATCGGGAGGTAGGAAGAGTCAGGCACTGCCAAGATGGTGTCAACCAGAGCCACCCACTTTTAGCTTTAGTTTGACTTTTCAGAAACATTCTGGTCACGTCATGGAGACGATGTCCATGTTTTATACAGCCTGTGGCTCGAACCCCTAATAATGCATAATTCAAAAGTCAAGAAGTTGCTGAGATACTTACGATTTAACAATCTGACCCAGATCATATTTATCTGTCACGTCTGAAGGATTGTTATAATCCTTCTTCTCCCCGATTGTTAAACAGCCAAATGGCATGGCCGCTCCTGACCTGTGGTGAGAGAGACCGGAAGAGACACAGAAGAGGGAGAGAACAAAATGAATATAAACACTTCCATCAATCTATCAGGATGTTATGTACCGGCGTCCCACCTAGCTGATGATTTCTCTCCAATTTGGAGTCACACTGTGCCATAATATTACACTGGATGATGACTGGGCAGAAAACATGGCCCTCCCTCAGAAATAAAGGATGACTCCAGTAATGCTGAGAAAGCCTTTCAGAAGTGAGAGCTAAAGAGCCACCAGAGGCAGTATCAATGCAGTGGATTGTTTCACTTACTGTATCTGAGCCTTTCATGATCCTGCATTAATAAAGGGCAAAGCCATGGAGGGATCTGCTGCACAAGCTTTATGCTAATATATAACATATATCAGTAATAAAACAGTGAAGGAAATGTTTTGCTCAGTCTTGCTTCTCTGTGGAATGAAAGTTGCAAACCATAGGGGTCAGGGTGCAGAAGAGGAGCAGCAACTAATGTGGCCTGAGAACCCGGCAATGCAACGGCAGCAACAAGTGAAGCATTTCCAATCAAGAACAGGCCAGCAATTACCGGCACGGCACCCCAGGAATCTGAGAGGATTTAAAATACTCTGCGAGCTCTGCAGCAACACTTGAACACCTAATTGCAGTGCAGCCTCCCTGTGCCTCTCGCTCTCAAATAGCATGGAGTGAAATTTGAGACCAGCTTTTGCCACTTTTAAACAGAGATTTAAAGGTTTTATGGTCAGCTTAGTTGGGTTTTTTGTGTGTGTGTTTCAATGGAAGAGAAGTGGTTCTTTCTTTTTATATCCCTGCACTGTTGAGGCAGGTGCAGGGACACCTAAATATGTAGTTAATTAGCAGTTTTTGAAGTGTTCAACAATAAAATATTCATGCTCTCCTTGATTTAAGACAATAGGAGTGTTCATGTATGAAAACCTAAAATCCCCATACTGTTTTTGAGGTCAACTAATAATAGAGCAAGACTGAATGTATTGATATATGATTGCTGATATTGGCCTATCCACCCATATCAGCATGTATCATGATATTGAGTATATTTATCCAAAGCAAAGCATGGCCTGGATGTGTCTGTAACACTGGTACAAGAGCTTATTTAAAATCTTCCGTGTTGGTATTAGAGCTAATGGTGGTTTGGTGGGCGGTGGTGGTAGTGCTGGAGTGGGTGTGGATGAGGGGCCCAATTTGGAAAATCTTGTCCCCCTGTCCATAATGTTGGGGAGTCATGGTGCTTCATGTAATGCATTTGTCCGTTGCTATTGTGTAGCTTAGCTATTTTCCAAATCATGTCCAATTTTCGGTCGTGAGTTATGTTTAAGCTTCTTAAGTAATGGGGTTACACAACTAAGTGCTATAGCAAAATCAGTAAAAAAAAGTCCCTTTGAGACAGAAAGTTTTGTGTATGAACACACATTTCATTATTATTATATGTACTGATATGTGTGTAAATGTTTGTCCAGTTATAATAAAACCACAAAATGATAATGCATATGTTCTTGAAGTCTGATGAGGACACCAAAGGCACTTTATAGTGATGTCTGTCAGTGTAATGACCCTGCTAAGTTACTTCATCCTTTTTCTCTTGAAGACTAAAAAGCTCAGATATTACTTAAATATTGCTTGATCACCCCTGCAGATTCTACTGTTGCACTTACCCACTTTCTTTCTCCACACTTCTTACTGAGGATAGAATCAATCAAGCGGTCTGGATTGACCGGATGAAGCAGAGAAAGAGTGAGAAGGCAGCTGAACTAAGTAACTGCTTCCAGGTAACAAAGAAACAGGACATAACCACCTAGCAAATGGTTGTTTTTATACTTTGGCTTTTGGCAGAGCCAGGCTAGCCGTTTCCCTGTTTCAAGTCTGTGCGCGGATATTAGACTGGAATTGATCTTGTCATCTAGCTTTTTGCCAGAAGTAGATAGCATATTTTCTGTAACTACTTCCCTTTCGAAGTAGCTTCCCCAAGAGTGATATGGGAACCACAAAAAAGCACAAAATCCTGTCCATCATATTTTTTTTAGCATTTGTCTACATCAATGTATTTCAAATGTATCAGGCTCTACTATATACATGATATCTTTTTTATGAAGAGATTTAAGTCTGATCTTAAATGCTGTAGAACTGAAGAAATGATCACACATAGTTGCCAATAGGTTTTGGAGATAATCCTGGCATGGTATGTGTACTTTGAAATTTTAGTGTCAATATACTGTATAATTTGGCATGATATTACAAGTGGAGTACATTTTTTTGGAAATACATTTAAGAGACCATTTTAATAGAGAAACTGGAGTGACTGTTTTGGCCAAATCTGTGATTAAATGCCTAACAAATGAAGGCAGTAAATCCAATAATGCTATAAAACAGCACTAAAGAAAGATCTATCTTGGTACAAATGGCTAAATCTTTACATCTCCCTTAACAAGAGTATTGTACAGTAATATGGGCCAACTCTGGACATCATCATTATTACAAAATCAGCTTGCAATAGCTGGCTGCTGAATTTGAGCAAATTGTTTTGAAAGGAAATAGCTTGCAAACAAAAAAAAAGAGAGTGAAATAGCAAAGCAAATTGAATCAGTTACAACTAGCAAGTGTGTGATTAAATGTTCTTCAGGTTCAAATCCCTGGACAGATTTTCAATGTGGAAATCTGGAAATGTGGAAGGAACAGTTGTTGCCTCTCTCAACAACTACCACTGATGTGTCCTTGAACAAGGCACGAAACCAGTAATGCTGCTCAGCGCCGTTCAGTACAACACTGCAGCTGCACTGACGAGTTCTGATCTGCAGTGAATATTCTGTATGTGAAGCTGCTTGAAGGTAAAGCAGGGCATCATTTAAAAAACAAGGGTGCAGCAAAATTCCTCCATATGAATAAGGGGGGGGGATTATTTCCAAGGCACACAACATCCATCTGCAGCAACAGTCTGGGAGATGGATGTCCACATGTAAATGAGAGCAGACAGCATAAGAAGTATAGCGTTATGTGTACAGCACTCTGTTCACTGTAGCTCCACAAACCGACGTGTAATCCAATCTAAATTAACGAGGCTCAGCACCTAGACGTCTCAAAGTACCAAGAGAGAGCTGTGCTCTCTGTGAACTTCCCTTTCACATCTGAATCTGTGTTGTGTAGTCAGTGTGAGTGGCTGACCTTTCCTGGCTGCCTATGTATACCTCTCTATACATGCCTCTCTGTGGTAAAGGCTTTGGATATGCTGCAAAGAAGAATCGAGAGTTCTGCAGGGCCAGTGGCTTAAACTGAGGTTTTCTGAGTAAATCTGGTAGAAGCAAGGTATTAGGAAACATGTCAGGAAAAATCTATATTACCCTCGAAAACATTTATATTCTGCAAGTAGCTGTAACAGTCCACAAGAGAGTCATTGCATTGTGGAGAGGGGAAATAGACTGGAGGAAAAGAAAGTGAAAGAGCAATTCTGATGATGATGAAGTCTTATAAATCTAATGAAGAAATCCAGCTGATAAACAGAGCCTTTGTGGTAAAGCTTTTTGAGCCCACTTGGCATAGACCTTTATTTTATGGGTTCATGATGAACTCGCTACATAAAAGGCAATCCATAGAGACACAAAAAAGGTCAAAATATCTGCCAGCCACCCCGATACAAAAAGTGTGACTTAAGGCATTTCCTTATACGAACTTCAGTAAATAACTGGACTGGACATTGTCCGGAATTGCCCTTTCACCTTAGTAGCAGACGACAGGAGACTCTTAGTGTAATAAACACATTCTCACCAAGTGGCATGGCTGACTTGAAAAGTGAAGCCAATGTGGAAATCCCTTAAACCTGCATTCTTTATAATGGCCAGCAGGGGGCGACTCCACTGGCTGCAAAAAATCTGTAAGAAAATGAGCCTACTTCTCACTTGATTTATTGCCTCACTAAATATTTTCCTGAGTTTATATTCTCAATAGCTACTTTCAAGTCTTCTTCATTACATCATGATGTCCATTTTGTAAATTATGGTACCATTTAGAGTAAAATAGAGGATAAAGCAGGGTATGCTTTACAGGTCACGATTAATGTGCACTGTGTGTTTTTGTCGTAGAAATGGGTCCACAAACCAACAGGTGACGTCACAGTGACTAAATCCATTTTTAAACAATAGTGCTCACTTACTAGAAACACTCATGGTCTTGTAGCCAGTCTCTTGCCAGACCTTTATTTCATTTTTTTATTAATTTGATTGAACGATCTTGATTATCCTGATTCTTGTTGTCTCTCAAGTGAAAACATTTTTATTGGGAGCTTTGTGTAAATTACCCTTCTTCTTCACCCTTTGTGTTCTTCTGGTTTCACACCAGTCCCATGATAGAAACATCAACCACGCACCAACTTACTTGCTGTGAGATGTAGGCATTACACAGATTTTATTCTCGGGAGATGACAAGGTAAAGTCTGTTTAATGTCCTGTCCAATTGATTCAGACATTTGCATTCTTACATTAAGCTCCTCCGGGTAATATCTAGATAAGTTCAGGGTTGCAGTGCATGTGTGGAAATGGATGCAGAATTTGTGAAGCATTTCAAGTGGAAAGAGCAGGATGCTGGCTGTATCATATAACAGAGGCTGCATAATGGGCCTATTTGCACCGACCACCATCAGCAACATTCAAGCATTATCACCCTCTATTCTGATTGTTATCTGCCCTTCGAGCGCACCAATCAATGCCTCGCTATGCTTTACGGCCCAGTGTGTGACCTGGGTCTGCCTGCTGGGGCCAGCTTGGGCCACTGTGTTATATCA
The DNA here is from genome assembly GCF_030273125.1 of Centropristis striata. Taxonomy (NCBI): domain Eukaryota; kingdom Metazoa; phylum Chordata; class Actinopteri; order Perciformes; family Serranidae; genus Centropristis; species Centropristis striata. The sequence continues at coordinate 19,257,147 of NC_081519.1, read as the reverse complement.
CCACTGATTTTCTGCAGATGCAGTGAAGATTTACAGGACAGAAGATAGATAGTGATAAAGCTCTTTGGCTTATTAGGTGAATGTGGCTCCTTGTCCAGCCAGGCGAGCCAATGGGCAAATGAGGTTTTCCTTGTGCCTGTTGAAATAGATGAGAAACTCTTGTAGCGCTTGTGTCTGGGTGAAGCTCAGGATTAGGCTAAATGCAGCGCTTATGTGCACTGTGTCAAGACTTTTTAACGCAGCAGTAAGGGGGATTATTTTACCTGCTGCTATGGTATAACATTGGGCTACGACTCTGGGAAATGGCTGGTATCTGTTTGGTATGGTAAGCCATTTCAAATGTGAGTGAGGCACTAATCCCACCATGAAATGTCTCAGAGACGGAGAAGTGGTTTCTTGTTTTTGAAATCTTTCACTGACTGTTTAGATTTCGAGTCTCTGTCCTTTCCCCATCTCTCCCTCCCCCTCCCCCATGCTCCCCCTCCAGCTCAGCAGCCACTAAATGAGGATGCACAGTGCAGACCCCATGCATCACACTTGTGCTGACTGTAGGCCATTACAGATTTACTGAAGTGAACCTAAGCAGTGCTGAGCCTCAACATTCCTATACAAACTATATTTTACACGGACAACATTTACCAATAAAAGGATCAAATAAAACATGCCGTATCAATTGTACATCGTTTTGATGGATGATCAGATCTTACAACATGTTTCTTTTACCTTGGGTACCATACACTGCAAACAGATCAACTGTCTCATTTGTTTGCCAAATACGTTTTGGAGGAAACTTAATAGCTGCCTGGGTTGTGATAGATGGCAACATGGTTTCCAATCCATAATGTGTGAAATTCTTACACTGCACAAAATGTACATAAAGCTTAACACTATGTCAGAGAGATGGACGGACACACATAGGAAGCAATTCAATGGTTCAAATGATATCTAAATAAAACTTAAAAAATCATACAAACTGCAAACTATGCAAACGAACGGAACCTAAAGTGTTGCCCTCCATGCTATAAGTATCGCCGTTAGCCATTCGACCACTGTTTTTTCCATATAGCAATAGAAACTACAAAAGAAAAATATATACAATTTGCATTTTTAAATAGTTTTGAAGATAAATTGCTTTATATTGCCCAACCCTTATCATATAACATTGTAAAATGCGATTAATATGTGAAATTGAACTACTTGGTTAGGTTTAGAATAAAATATCATGGCAATAGTCTGCCTCGGGATGGGGTTTGGGTGGATAGATGGTTCAAACACACACATGACCCAGGAGATCGATGTTCATGTCCTTTGTGAAATCTGAAGTAAGCTCTGATTTATTTTAACTGACAATGTATTCTACTTAACTTACGTCACATTACATTACGTAACAAACATACTTGTTGCAAACCATACATTTTCCTAAACCTAAGCAGATAGTTTTGACACCTCAATATAACTAAACTGAAAGGGAAACCTAACAGAACTGGGACCATTTCTGAACATTGGCTGTACGTACACCTTCTGGTCTAGAGATGTGCTACTGAAGCATCATGAGACATTTTCTTTATTTTCTGAGCCCACTACATGGCGCGGTTTGAAAGCACACTCAATTACCTTTGCTTGAGCCTTTTTCTTTAAACCAAGAGCGCCATCTAGTGGGTTCAGAAAATTAGGAAATTATTCATGAGGCTTCATTGACTTATTACTATCTACTGGTAGGTAATGTTTGCTAAGACACCGTGACAAACATGTGCTCAAGTACAAACATTTCTTTCATCATATTGGTTGTTACCACAAATGCATTTTTTGGGGGGAGACTGGGTTTCAGAATTACTCTTAATGGTTTTTGTCCACAGAACTCATCCAATTCAATTCAAAAGTGCACAAATCAATAGTTTTATATTAACAATGGATCATGAATGTGTAGCCTGAAATGTATCACTTGTAGTGGCAAACTCACAGAGAATTATTATCACCCAAGTCTGGAGTTTCCCTTTAGCTCTACGAAGTGCTTTAATATCTTTCAGCTCGTTGTGGTTTTATGGCCCCCAGCTTCACTGTTCGCTGTTGAGAGGGAAAAAAGTTTTGATAAACCCACCGTATATTTGAAGTGAGCATTTTCTCACAGTACTGTTATGTGTTGATTCCCCTGAGTACACTCCACTCTTGAGTGTTTTGAACAAACTAATAATTTTGTTTTGACAAGGCTCAGCTCAGCCATCTAAAATACCATCTCTCCCTCTCTCTGTCGCTCAGTTTTTCCGTCTGATCATGAGGATTGGTTGGAGCCTCAGACCCACAAGGACAGACTCCCCAGCTATTAGGAAATAAACATCCTTGACATTCATTTTCTTTCATCCCTGCTGATCTCCTGGAATTGCCCAAGAGACTGTGATAGCACTTTGCCTTCAGCTGAAAGGAGGAGATAAGGTCAACACAGATGGGCATGGCGACAATTCTGTAAGTCCTAACAGAGATCAGTGAAGAAAGATGCTCAAATGGTTGCCTCCCGCTATCTCTTCCTGTGAAAAGTTGCAAGGGAATGGCACAAGGAAACTATACTTATTAAAGTGGAAGCAAACATAAGGACTGGAGGATGATAGAAAATGAGAAAACAAGTTATTTTCGGACTTCTGCACATCAGCTCTGTCTAAACTTAAAAGCCTTTACCCTGGGCAATGCTTAAAAGGAACCTAGGGTCAAGTAATAGAGCTTTTAAATAATACATGGGTTATAGTTACACTTCAAGTTTTAGCAAGGTTTCAATCTCACTAGGATGTTTAATGTAACAGCTTCAATCGGGCTCTGCAAACTGATTAAGATTCTAACTGTGATTGGACGAATGCCAGTATGTTCAGAAGGCTTCCACCTGTGTTTAGCTGTGTTTAAATCATTTTCAGTTCCAGGCAGACTGGTAATGACAGATTCTGGTTTTTCATAACATGTTTGTTGTACAAGATTTCAGCTTATTGGAGAAGAATGAAACCTTATCATTGTCGCTGTCTTTGCTTGTAGCATCTCCTCCATATTTATTAATAATGATGTCAAGCACATGTCATGAATGGAGTAAGAGGTGAACCACACTTGACACTGGGGGGTCAGAGTGAGCAAGGTCAGAGAAATGATTTGAATAACAATTCAGACACAAATGTTTACATGCATGGTGTAAATCTCATCTGACACAACATGATTTTATGTGATATGTGTGGAAGCCCATTTCCACCAACATGAAGAGAAAAGTGTTTTGCAAGTCATTATAGTGAGAAAACTTTCTCTAAAAAATGACTCAGTGTCTCAAAATAATGACTTAATATCTCTTAATAACTTTTTCTTTTTAAATAGTGGCTTAGTCTTTGACCTAATATCTCAATATGGTAAATATTCTTATAGCAATGATAGAATGCAAGCTAGTGTATATGACTTGCTGATGTTTGCCAAAGTCAAAATATTGAGAAGATTTCTCATTAGTCTGAGAAACAAAGTAATAATCTTCAGATTTAAAAAAAAAAACACATTATTTTTGAGAAACTATCTCAAAATAAAAATAAATGATGTCATTTTGAGATTAAGTTAGATTTTTTTTTACAAATCATTATTTTGACAAAATTTCTCATTTTGAAATACCAATTAATTATTTCGAGACAAGTCATTATTGTGAGTTGATTATTCATTACTCCAAGATACTAAGTCATTATTATGAGAACATTCCTCATTATAACAACTTCCAGGGTCTTATCACCACAAGACAAATTGTTCTTCTTTTTCGTTTGTTTGACAGATTTAATGGCGTCCGTGGGCTTCCATAGATATGTGACATATCCGATGTGACAAAAAAAATAAATAAATTGCAGTAGGTGTGAACGTGGGATTCTGAGGACAGGATTTTAAAGACACCATAAATGTTGAAATCATTTTCACATCAAGTGTTAACTCATAACACATCAAAGAAGTGCCAGGTGTGAAGGGTGTGTGGGTGTAGAGATGCCACAGTCCAAAATAAGTCATTTAAATAACATGAAGGCAGCCCAACAGTGATGCTTAACAAACACCACCATATATTTAATTTAGATAAATGCAAAATGTAGTTTTGCACTTGTAGCTATTGTACTCCGTGTGGTACAACAACAGGCAAATATGAATGTGCTAATGATTGTTATTGCTTTCAATACACCAACAGCAAAATCCCATTAACGTCAAAGCTGTCCAGCTCGGAGTGAACTTTTATGGATAAAGGGCTGAACAGAGGGCCAGGAGAATCCATTAGTGCTGAGATTTACTCTATGAACGGTACACTCAAGGTGGAATATTGATGTTGATATGATACAATAAATCTAAATCTGTCGGTACATGACCCTGGCGGTGCCTGCAACAACGCTGCACTGTCCCCTGAATATTTCTATATAATCAAAAGAAATGAGCACCAAAGAAGACCAAATCTTTGTCCTTATTATGTATATTATTTTCACACGTACGGTATGAACTGCATTAAATCAGTAGCGCTTCAATGTATTCATGGAACCACTTCTCAGAAAGCCACTGGGGAAGGAGAAACAACATTCTGCAGCATCACCACACTGCCTCATTACTGAAACGCGCGAGAATTATGTCTTTTTACGTTTCACTTTAAGGGGAAATGGTTTCTTGGAAAATCTGACATAAAAGTTTGCATGCACTGTCTCGGAGGGTTTTACCGCACTAATTAAAGTTGCATTGCAGCAACAGTGGTTTGCTGTTTCAACCTTTGCAGGGCAAGCAGAGTAGCAAGCGTGGAGCTGAGGGGTCTATAACGAGGGGAGACAACAGCAGTAAGGACAGAAAGTTGCATCAATCAGCAGCATGCAGAATATGAATGGTGGCAAAGGTTTTTAAAAGTGGGCGCACACACAATTGAATTAATTATTCATGGCTGACAGTCTCCTTTTCCACAGTGTGTCTCACTGGGGCCTGCGGTTCGTGTCTTTTCTTGTATCGAGGAATTGCTGTGTCCCGGGGCGCTTGCTTTAACAGTGTGCTAGCAGCAGAAGCATGGCAGCTCTGGCAGTGCTGTAATAAATACCAGCCTCCTCTCCTCAGCCCTCTCCTAATCCCAGTTCAGTGCGTTGCACTGCTTGTCGGTGTCAGTGTCAGCCTCGCACATGGTGAACCTCTCAAGAATCCATTACATCTTTCATTTGCTTGTCAGATATCACGCAGGATTGGAGCCTTTGCAATCTACCTACTTTTTGTTTTTGAGGACTTTTTCAAGGCTAGGGACCCTAATCATTCAGCCGCCTTTAGAAAACAATCAAAATCACACTCAGTGCTGTCATTCATTCAAATCAAGGCTCTGTATCTGACTCATATTGCTGCATTCTTCACTGAATGAGAAAACACTGCAGTGGCTTCTTCAGCAGCAGAGTGAGCTTGAGAAAACCCTCACTCTTCACTTCGCCTCCTTCCCACTTCCATCCTGTTTTCCTGTACCATCACTCTCTCACAGTCACACTTAGAGCCCCTCTATGGCGACTCACTCGTGACAACAACACCACAGGCCTAACCTTGCTCTTCACAATCACAAGGAAGATTACAGCCCCTTCTTACAACAGCTTCTAAAGGGGGAGGTGAGACCGCAGGATCTTGTCACACATACTGTACAGTCTCAGTTCCTTGAGTTGATATCTCGCCTGCCCTTCCAGGACTGGCAGACTGGCCTTTCTGCACCTGCTGCCCACCCATACCATTATTTTCTGCTCCAGAGGGGAGACACAAAAAAGCACAGACTTAATTAGGCAGGGCAGAACACAGGAAGTTTTGTTATCAGCTATACTCATGTGATTACAAAGCCAGTGAACAGCTGCTCAGAGCCTGTGTGCATTACAACCTGAGGAAGCATTGTCTCAGAACTGACTAGCAGGGCAGCAACATGCCGTGGCTGCTTTTTGTGTCTTCTGGCAAAAATGACAGAATCAGTACCCACGAAGAACTGACTAAAAGTGACTTAAAAATTTGGAACACAATTGTCCAACTATGGCTGCAGCCATCTTTAGTGTCATCTTTCATCTTATCACAACCAATAGCATTCATCTTACAGTTGGTTGGTTGTAAACACCAAAGACCTACAGAGCAGTACGCCAGCAGAACAACTGTTTGCTCCATTTTGTCTGTTTAACCTGCAAGTCATGAAGACATTGTGACTATGCTATGATGTGGTTTTGTAATCAATTATTTAACAAATTCAAGCAAGTGGATAAGCTGACGCTGCTTCTATGGAGTGCTTGAATGGTAATTGTGGGCTTGCCAGGGGGGGAGGTTTCATTTCCTGCATTTAAAATTTGCTATATGGAGATTTTTGGCATATAATTTAAATTATTTTGTTCATGACTTGTGCTAATTTACAAATACGCTTCAAAAAATAAGTAAGCCTATGTAAATCAACAAATTAGCAGGGCAACCCAAAGAGCAAAGACCTTTAACAATAAGGCTTACCCTTACTCGCAATGTTAATGTTCTCATTTGAGGGAACTTTCAGGTAATTTACGTATTTGAGTCCTCACATTAAGGCATTAACAGCTGTGTTTCCATCAACACATTTTTATCCACATTTTGAAGATTGACATGAAAAGGACTTGGGAATAAACGTATTCGTAAAATAGTTAATGCGCTAAACGGGAGATGGAAAAGATCTTTCCAAATAAGTTTTGACGTAGCGAACATTTAACTTCCACTTTGTTTGGTTTCCACTCTGACATGAAAGAACAATTATAAGTTGCCCAATTAAATCTTATTCTGTAAGACACATTTTCTTTTATGGGTGGCCAAAGTTGTCCGATTAACAACTTCTTTTTATTATTTTTTCTCTCTTGCTCAATGTCTTCTTCGAATGTTTACTGATGAATTAGCCTACAGTAATACATTACACTGCCATCTTATGACAAAAGTATGTAGGCCCATGTAACTTTGTTTATTTGATCTAACAAGTTAATGGAAACGTGCCTCATATTCTTTAATGCAACATTTTAAAATTTTGCCTCGAAATTTGATTTAAATGGAAAGACGGCTATTGTGGTAAACTAGCAGGCAGCTAAAAATACCGATCATCCAGCAGCTAACATTAGCTTAGCTGGTAAGTGTACACAGTTCCCAGCCTCAGCTAAGCATACACCCTCCCTATAAACAAAACTGAATGTACACGTTCCTCTGGCGGACATTGGTAAGCCAGCTAGGATACAGCATGTGAATATGTTTGAAATCACCAGTAGTTGTTTAGCTTAAGGAGAGATAGCACAATTAACTTGAATGTTTCACTCCAGGTTTACAGGCTAAGTTTACAATGCATTCAATTGTTGGAATCACAAAATAACATGCAACTGCAATCTAATGCAAGTCATTTTCTTTACAAGACAGTGAAACTTGGATTGATTGTAACAGTTTCAGTAACTTGAGCTAACAGCTAACAAATGGCTTACAAGCAATGAAATTGATTTAATACCTCAGCAGAAGCAGGACAAAAAAACAATGAGACAACTGAATCCTGCTGAGCTGCTGAATTGTATGTTTCGAATTACAGTCCACCCACGACTGCATGGACACTGTTGACCTCCAATATGGCTGCCTAAGGGTGCTTCAGTGTGACCTGGACAGCCTTTATATACTGTGTAATACACTTCAGGTAAGATGGCTCATAAGTACTTTCCCTATGGAGAGAGTGTGTGAGAACAAATGCCGGCTTGTTTTGATAAAACAGCTACAGACAATCCATCCTGAGGGAGTGTGTGAGTGCATGGACATGAGCGCATGCCTGGGTGCACACATGCATGCGTGCATTACAGTGTGAATCTATATACACACTGTACTAAGAACATTTGTGTCCTTTCGTATTTGCAATGGATAGAGCCACTACTTCTAATTTTAGCCCAAGATATTCCTCTGCTGTCAAAACTCCTGTACCTTTATGTCATTTTTAGTTGGATGCAGAAGAGTGTTGGTACGTGCATCGTGAACTGCAACATAAGGTGGTGAGAGAAATGTTTTGAATGCCCTTATTACAGAAACAGTTCAAATAATTATGAGGCAAGTCCAGCAGATTAGACCTTTAGACACCAAGGATCTGCTCAGAAGCCTGGTATGTCAATGCTTTCACAAAGTAATACTCATTTAATGCACAATATATTATGTATTTGTACAATCTTGTTTCAATCAATAATCAGTCAGTTCAACTTGTATACAAACTTGAACAACAGGTAAATACTTCTGGTGTTTCCTCTTTTCTTTATTGTTTACTCTGTTCCTGCTGTATATGTGTTAAGTATAAAGTGAATTTAATACATTTTGGAGCTACCATTTAATGTTATGCAAAAAATATGCTAATTTAGAACTAGGACCACTTTCTCATATGATTGGGTCCAATATGGCTTAAATACATGTTAAGTAGACCCATGTCATACACTTGTCTGCATAAATTTGACAGTTTACTTTAATGAGTAGAGTTTGAAGATTTAAGACTTTGGTGCTACCGAGTGGTGGAGTTAAAGGAGACATATTGGTGATGCAGGCCCAGGGATCAGATCCGAGGATGCTGATATCCCTTTTCCGTCAACATGGAACGCTCCAGGTTGTGCACCTAGTTTGGAGCATTTCAACTGAAAATAAATTGCTTCCGAAAGTGAAAAGTTAGTTCCCAACCCTTGCCCTAAACCCTGAACGACATTGGTGGGCATGTTGTATTCTACAGGTTGGAAAAAGAGCATGGGGTCTTGCAACAATAGTATTCTAAGTCTTCTTACGATTAATAGTCGGTCCATGATTGTTTTTTGGAAAAAACAAATATCTGTAATAAAAGGTCAAAAGCAGTTGTGACATATTTTTCAACCTGTTAAAACGGTTTGGGTCGCCCAATTCGTGACAACTGTATCTTTATTCAACTGTTTATGGTTTTAAGTTATCCGTAATTAAGTGTGTGGCTACTTTGGTCACTGCATTGTGAAGAGAAACATCCTTGATTACAATGGTTCCTCTTAAAACTGGTGGAAATGGTGGGTGGTTTATTGGATAGCATCAAGTCTCTTAGAATTTTGGGGTATGAGATAAAAAGGCAGAAGGGAACATATACACTGCACACATTTTGACCATTGTTGTCTCATTTCTGCAGACACAAATGCGTATACCATGAGAATAATTTAAAAGATGCTCAAAATCATATAAAAGTAAATTTAAAATTAAAGTGTTTAACATAACCATAATGTAAAGGGAGCACTCTGTTCTCTTGACTTGCAGATCTGATGTTGATTGTACATGAGGAGACCCCGTGGCTCAGGAGCCATTGCACTGCCAGTCTTATTAGCTCTCAGTTCCTCTGTGCTGCTCCAGTGGACAGAAACTTTAATTGCCACGCATAAAATCGACATAACATGAAATATTATCATCTAAAGGCCGGTATAAATAAAGCGGACTCGCTTTTAATGTCGAGCTCACACTAATTGAAAGTCCCCCAAAGTGCTGACTGTGAAATTGATAGCACAAAACGACACAAATTATGAGCAGTAAATTCAAGAAAAACCATCAATAAGAATGACAGGAGGAGACTGTAATTGATAACATACTTCACTGCAAACAATACTGCATCACAGCTAATGAATCCCCATTGTGGGATGCACTGGGCTATTTCCTGTCTGTTGGACTGTAGCTGAACTGCAGTAGAGGCCAATCTTAGCCTAAAGTAGACTAACCCAATGTCATATCATCCAACATGTACATACTAGCTCACTTTCATGACATTTCTGTATCACATTTAGTATCACATAATTGTCTTGTTAGACACAGCATTAGATTCACTGTACAATAAAGTCCCCAGCACTTTAATGACATCTTCCCTGAGTCCCTTTTTAATAGTGTGTGTGGAGGGTGTTAAGAGTGCAGATACATCTTGTAGGTTATTAACACAGTTAGATTTCTAGATGAAAGTCACATTACTGTCTCTGTCTTCATGCAAGAGAAGGAACAGGTGTAAGAAATCACCAGTTTTCTGTCTACAATAATATTATCACTTCTTGATGGATATCTTTAAATGTTGGAAAGATGCCAAACTGAATGGACAAACTGCTACACCAGATATACTGTGTGTCTTTGTCTCATACTCCTGGGTTCCATCATGCCCTCACCTGCGGTGACAGCCCCCTCCGACTCTAATCTTATCTGCTTTCTACAGTCTCAGCTGTGATAGCCCAGCAAAGAGAAAAGCTAAAACCTAGGATGTCAGTCGCCTACTTTATGAGCTCCAGTAGCTGCAGCTGTGGAAATGTTTCAGCTAGGGTGAAAAATCAACACTTGGCTTTATGAATCTGCTCGATAAACTTGATGCGGATAAAGGAGAGAAAATGAAAGAAAAGGTTTAAAAAAAATTAAGTTCTGAGATCAGTTTAAGTCTAAGCTTATGGTTAATGTCTGTACCAAAGAATGGACAATAAGTTTTCACTTCCTCTCACTGTACAAAACAAAGCACCAATGGTGTTGAGATTCCACCTATACACCTGCCCAACCATTTGTGAATGAATCACAACTGTCAATCATGATATCCCGCCCTCTTGTACAGCATCAAATACGTAACAAAACTTATCAGACTTACTTATATGATTAAATATCAATAAATACAAAATGAATTAAACCATAAAAAGTAATTTATATTTTGATATTTTTTGCAGTTGTTTCTTCTTAACTAATAACTCTCAACTTCACAACATTAACTTGTCTGTGATAAGTAAGGCAACAAATCCCGTATCCCATGCTACTTCACAATGTAATCAGACCACATTCAATTATTTTGTTAGTACTCAAGTACTCTATAGCCATGTTTCCATTAAAGTCGAAATGAATTTTCAGCGCAATTTTGAAATGTTGCATGAAAGAAAATGCAAATTAGGGACGTTTCCATCAACTGGTTTAGATCAAATAAACAAAGCTGCATAAACGTACTTTGGTCAGAAGATGGCAGTGTAATTTATTGCTTATTTATTTATTAGTTATTTATAGGCTTATATGTCAGTAAACAGTAGTAGGAGAAAAGATTGAGCAAGAGATAAAAAAAATAATATAAAGAAGTTGCTAATCGTACGACTTTTTTTGCCACCCATGAGAGAAGTATTCAGGAATTGGATTTTATTGGGCAACTATTAATTGTTCTTTTATGTCAGAATGGAAACAGCTGATCAGTCATGAGTTAATGTTCGCTACGTCAGAACACTTTTGGAAACAGACTTTCCATCTCCCGTTTAGTGCATTAACAATTTTGGAAAAAGAAAAACCATCTCCAGTAAGCATAAAAACATTCATGTGCATTTTCAAGTTTTTTTATTTTTTCTGTCAACCTTTTCAGATGTGAATCTTCTAAAGGTGCATAGAAATTCATTGATAGACACACAGCTATTAATGCCTTAATGTGAGTACTCTTATGTGTATTAGGCTAATTCAAATGTACATAACTGTACAACCTGAGCCAAGCCACTGGAGTTTTTACTAGAGTAGTCAGGAAAGTCAGTCAAATCACCATTATGTCATTATGTCCCTTGGGTTACATAAATGTCTTCATAAATGACATGAAAACCCATTTGCACGAGAGGAACATTTGGGGAATCATCAAAGTCAGAAGGAATAATCCTCTGGTAACCTTGAATGTTCAGATAAAAATTTGGTGCTAATACATGAAGTAGATGATCTCGGTTAGAAGATCTCCAACCTAAACAACAGAATAGACCGACCACCCATAATGACACACATGTCATTTTACATACACGTAAGGTTTGTGGTTGTAAAAAAGCCTGCAATTTATGTGAATTTATGCTACAAAATTAAATCAATGTACGTAAATGCTGGCAGTGAAGTAGTTACAACGGTGACGTGATCCATGGTAGTTACATAAAAAGTAATCCACTTTTGAAGGAAGACAGTACAAAACTTAAATATGAGTCATATTTTGCTGCCTGTACAAACATCTTATAATGACGTTTTTGAGGGGAGACCAGTCTGGATGTGGGAGTTAGGGTTAGTCATCAGGATTCATCCTCTGGAAACCATGAAAATATGGATTGAAATGGTGGACCGATCAATCCACTGACTGACTAAAGACCAGCCGACATTGCCAACCATAAATATGCAACAAGGTCTCATCACAGAGAAAATGACAGTCCCATATATCTGAAGAAGGCTGACGTCGTCTTTTTTGGAACAGAGACCAAGGTCTTTTCTGCAGACACAAAAAAGACCAAATTTTCCTTAACTCTAGTATGACAACAAGTTCTTCCCAGCACCATGCTCCTTGTGCTCTCACAGTCTGTTGTGTTTTCCTCCTCTGAGCAAAGTAAATAGATTGTGTCTAATGCTCTCATTAGTTTCTGCTGTATCTACGTTGCATTGCGTGCCGGCTCCATCTTTTATTCTCTCTTCTCATTCAGTTTGAACAGCTCTATTCTCCACCGGGGAGAGGAGGCTTCTTATATCATCGTTTCACTGAACTGAAAATAGGAAGTTCAGAGCATGAAAATGCCTTTGACAGTGAGGTGGGGGGCGGGGGGCTGAGGCTGCCGCTGCTGCTGCACCCGGAGCCTGATGTTTAAAACAACGCAGATCTGGAGGGTTTTGTCTGAAGTCCAGCACAACTGAAACCAAATGCGCTATGATGAATACATTGCTCAAAGGCAATGCATGTGTGATGAAGATGTGGGTATCTGCATGGTTTAGATTCATTCTATGTGATGTCTTTTTGCTAATGAAAAAGCTTCAATCTGCAGGGAGTGGGCCAGTGCAAAGGCTGCACTTTTTAACAAAATACTTCAAAACATGTTATGTAAAAGATCAAATGATGCTATAAAATATGCATGAGGAAAAGCGAGCTAACAATATATAAAATAGGTTAATAATATCAGGCGTAAATCAGATGTTTTATTGCGACTAAGCAGGACAGATCTACTGCTCTAGGTCCTGTGACTAACTGACATAGCTCGAGCTCTGGTGGATTTTGATATTCAGACTAAACTTGTGAGTCAGCAAAAACAGGAATACTGCAGTGGAAGGTTTAAAGTTGTTGTGAAAGGCAAAGCAAGCTGTATGAAATTGAGCTGGCTTACTCCACCCTTTCTTATCAGCTGGAAACCAACAGTACACAGATGAAAACCAGTTTGGAGATAATGATTCAATCTTTTACACAGGCCTCTTATTATTCACAAGTTAACTTGCTTTAGATTTTGTTAGCTCACCATCCAAGTCCAATCGTGAATGCCATCCGCATGTTCATTTAAATTCTCTTTTATTCCGAGAGAGCAAATAAAACTCAACAGCATGAAGAGACTTCATGGCCAGGGCACCATGCCGCTGCTTGTTAGAAGTGTGTTATGAGGTTCTTGGAGGGGATAGAAACTGATGGGTTGGACTGCTGCAGAGCTGTTGTTGTCGAAGGGCTTGGTGTGAAATCAAAGAGAAGTTTCTCTCTAATGCTCGCTGCTTTGGAGAGAAGCCTAGAAAATGGAACAATGATACTGTATCAGTTCATGTTAGTTAATGTGATGCTTGTCTTTCTGCTGCTTTATTTTGTGCCACAGCACAGTGAGGGATTGAAATCTAAAGCACATGAGGTACTACAGTGTATTTCAAACAGTAGATGGTACCTATCAGTTTAAGTGTAAATGTACCCTATATTTGAAATATTTTTCATCCCCTTACCGTGTAGTCAGACAGCCCTTTCTGATGGGGAACTGAAGTTGTTATATCCACTTATGCTCTCTTCAAAGCCACTAAACTCCTTTGACAAAAACAATTATTTTACTTTGCAGAACAAGGGAGTTGCTGGTCTACTGATGCCTCGATCAGTTTATTTGTTTGTTTGTTTGTGTTAATGTTTGACTTTGGTAAATCTGAACTAACCCTTTAAAACATTAAGGTCGCACAATAGCAAAAACAAACTAACTGATCAAGGCAGCATATGAGCAGCAACTCCTGTGTTTTACAAGGTAAAATTACTGTTTTTGTCAATGGAGTCTGGGGGATTTAAAGAGTGCAGCGATAACAAATTAAGTTCCCCATCTGAACGGGCTGTCTGTGCAAGACAAAGTGGCGAGAGTGTTGTAAATATAGCATACACTAAAAAAAAAGTAAAGATACATTTAGTTGCTGTCCCCATCCACAGCAGTGCATTGCCTTGCTCCTGCATGTTTCTCCAATTGGGATCATGTTGACCGCCATCTACTATAGGTAATACAATGACCTCATACAACCCCACTTCAAAGAATCTGAACTGTCCCTTTTAAAGCCAGATGGCCTTTATAAATGTTACACTTCCTATGAAAAATCTGTGAACTGTATTTACATTTTTTAACCATCTTACTGTCTCCAGCCCCCCACGACCTGAGTTTGGACAAGCGTTTCAGGATAATTCATTAATGTGTTGAGATTATTTTGCCTCTGGCTGCACTTGTTGTCAGTAGTGATGCAAACTCTTCTTGATAGGAATGTCCTCTGTTCACCTCCAGGGAATTCTCTCACCGATTTAAAGGAATAATCAGTCGTGTTTTATTGCCTTGTTGCACCAAGTGCCAATACTTTGTGTAGCTGGAAGGTTGCAAGTATTGTTGATCAATGTAAATCATTCTATTGCCTTTCAAAGGTTGCACAGAGTTCACATCTTTCTAGAAAAATCTTTCCAACACATGGAAATACATCCCAGAACCCCACGTTTCAATGAAGCAAATTATAAATTTTTTATGGTTGTATGTGTCGGATTGCATTGGCACTATGAAGCAGTGTAAACATTTTTCTATTGCTACATAATATATGAAAGAGCATGACCACTGTTGTCTAGAAGAAAGGATGCAGAAATAGCTGATTCATAATCATTCTTAGTCAATGGCATTTGAAATTAGATGAGATGAATTAGCTAAAGAAAATGAGTGGGCATGCTTAAACACAGTGGTCTGTGTGTGAGTGTGTATGGCTGGCTCTACATTGCCAGTGTACAACAAAACAAAGAGAAATACACTATAACATCATCTTTACAGATCAAGGAACACAACTTGAAAATAAAACTGGCCAAAGGTATGACAGCATATGGGATTTAGCAATCAGGCAATATGTGTGATTTTAGCCCACAAACATAATTTTATCTTAAGAATCTGAATAAGAGACATTATGGCTTTTCAAATGTCAGATTCTGCGGTGTGATTAGATCCAGCCACATATTTCCTAAACAAGCTTTTTATCATAAACTTGTGAGTTAAGCCACTTTCATCTCAAACCATTTCTGCATTTTTTTCTTTAAAAAAATATCACTTTGAAACATTTTATTTGTGTTTATTCTGTTTAATTTACAACTTAAATCTCAAAAAACAGATATTCTAATGGAATTTGACCCCTCTTCCCTGGA
This sequence comes from Centropristis striata, assembly GCF_030273125.1. Classification (NCBI taxonomy): domain Eukaryota; kingdom Metazoa; phylum Chordata; class Actinopteri; order Perciformes; family Serranidae; genus Centropristis; species Centropristis striata. The sequence continues at coordinate 19,241,765 of NC_081519.1, read as the reverse complement.
TCAATCCCCCCTACAATGGCTGCATTACACTTTCCTAGAAAGGTATGAAACAGTTGAACAACCTCTTTAAAGCTTTGGCTAATCAGTGTGTGCTGAAGACGTAAAATTAAATGCTTCCTGTAAAACATAAAACATACATCATTGCTCAGTAATGCAGTTCAAAAGCTGGACTTATTTGATGTGTTAATAAAATGTCCAGAGTACCTTTTAAAATGTATATTTTTTAAGGTTCCTTTGTCTAAGGGTTTCTATTGAAGTACTGTTTAAAAGGAAGTGCTGTGTAGTCTGGAGGCTGATCAGTATGCATGTGTTGCCTACGGGATTTGTAACCACTGTCTAAAGTACAGTACCTTGATCTGACAGCCACATTCCCCCTGGCACAACTGCGAGTGGAGGAAAGAAAAGCATCACATTTTGGTTACTCGTGTGTGTGTGTGTGTGTGTGTGTGTGTGTGTGTGCTTCAGGGGGGTGGGGCTGCTATCGTAGATCTACAGTACAGTGTATTTCCAGTGAGGAGCTTCTGAGAATAATCATCTTTGCTGCTCCAACAAAATTCCTGGTGTGATTTAACTGAATAAATAAAACACAAAGTTAGCTGCCTCAACAGTCATTGCAAAATATGACCTGTGGGCTTCATGTGCAAATGAGCCATCGGTAAATTGCTGCAAAGTCATTAATTAGATCAGACACAACTTGACAGACACCCCGCAGAAATAAAAGCTGCAGACATAAATACCAAGGATGTTTGCAGAGGTCTATAAAACATTGTCCTGCCCTGATGATTTCAGACATGTTCAGTGAGAGCAGGTTAATTCACTGGTTGTGACATTCAAGAAGAAGAATTCCCTTCATGTTTGTGCACCACTTGAAAAGCTTTGAATGCAGCTCCTGCAGGATTAATACCTACACCGGTGCAGTCCTTCAAATTGGGAAATATGATGATTTTTGTGGAAAAAATACAGAGGTTACCGAGCTTCACTTACAGTAGCATAATATGTAATGTAAGCCATAATTTCCACAGCCTCTTTATATTTACAAGCTATTCTCTCTGGGGGAGAAAAGCCAGCAGGATGAAGGATGCGTAATCTCTCTTGACAGAATGTTCATGAAAATTAGGTTTGTGTCACTGCTGTGTGCTTTTGGATACTTAGCAAGAGAAGCCAGCTTGTGCTGAATTTCTAGCTGCTTTACAAATGACAGTAGAGTGGAGCAGCTGTATTTCTCGCTGTGCACAGGTAAACAGATGCTGAAGACGTTGCGAGTAAAAATCATAACAGCAGACTGAATGACACTGCAATGGCTTAAAAAGTTTCGAAAGCTTTTAAATGCTAGATAACAGCCAAGTATCCATGGTTACACAGCAGTCACACGGGCGAAACAGCACGAGAGGGCCGTCTTTTTCTATAAGGGGTGACATATTTTTGGTTCGGAGAGAACTTTGCCTGCTGGGAGGACATGCTCTCACTGCTCAGACCAGGGTGAGTGCATGTGTTACAGCCTACCATAAGCACAGAGCCAATGAGGGGTGGTGAGCTGTCAAGCATATGGCCTTGAAGGTCCCGATGGATACACAGCACCGCCTGCCCAAAAGTCCGGCCCACCTGCTCCTCAGCAGAGCCAAGCAAAGCTGATGGCCATGCTGTCTGCATTTCCTGTTGGAGACTAGAAAAAGCCAAGCCCCCCCCAAAACGTCACCTAGCTTGCATTTCAGCCAATGCTTAAATTGTTGCAGGCATTCATGCATGTCTCACACCCTCAGTGTGATCACATTTGCCTTTCTCAAAGGGATGAGCAGAGAGAGCATGGTCCAAACCTTTACCGGTCCTGTGCTGCACTCCAACTCATTCTTCTTAACGAGACTGTATGTAGCAAAAGAAAGTTATCTAATAAATCCATGCAGTACATTTATCTTTAGATGAAACGTCATCAAGTTTAAGCTACATAACCTATTTTTAGGACTTGTAATTACCAAGAAAGTAGTAAAACAAACAAAGAAAAGAGTTGCCTCCCAACTATTTTATATCTACTCAGCAAAAGATCCAGCAAGACGTGTAAATCATCCACACTCCTTCACCCAATTATCATCTGATCCCAGAAAACACCAGCGATGTTCACTTCATCAAACACAGCTGCCAACACTTTACTTATTTCGGTAGTTTCTTGCTGTCATTTAGAAAAGTCTGTTGTGCTGAGTGGCTTAAAATGTAGAATTATATGCTATGTAGGCACAGCTGAAAAAGAAGGAATCAAAATTTTAGAATTATCTAATTTATGTGCACATGTTGTACTTTAGCTGTGTGTGAGAGTTTGTACTGAGTTTTGCTGTCATTTATGGTTGTGCTGTTTCTCTCCTCTCTGTGTTTGGCCGAGGCTTTGCAAATGCATACAAACTGTGCAGACGAAATAGAGTGATGGCATTCAAACTGTAAATTTTAACCCTGACTTGCTCTTGTTTCAGCTATGTTCAGGCAAAAATAGCAGGATGAAATTCTCCATAGTGTTCTGATGGGAGATGCAGAGGTATGAGTAGGCTAGTTTATGCAGTGAAAATGCAATTTAATCTAATATTGTTTGGATTAGCAACAAGTGTTAGCCAAATGAAGCTTCATGAACAATTTTCTTTATTTTCTAAAACACATTTGAGACTATCCCCCCCCCCCCAAAAAAAGACCTTATTTTAACATTTCGGGTTCAATTACGTACTTTTTTAGCGTACATACTTAAGTATACTTAGTAATATGTTGCTTAAAAAACATAACGTGAAAGAGCCAAAAACTGCAGTTTGCCAAATGGCCATTTGAGGCCTGCTCCAAAAGCTAGTCAATCCCAAGACACCCCCATGTTAAAATTCCCAATTTACAGCAGAAATAAACATGTTAACAGCCTGATAAAAAAAAATTCTCTACAGTTTATTCTCTTGCTCATTATAAGTTATGGGGTTTAATTTTTACATAACTAACCTGTTTAAAAATAGATTACAGCTAAAGTTTTGCCCAATTAAGGCCATGGTCACTTTAAGTGACAGATGGGTGATGTCACAGGTAGCTAAACACTTAATTCGGCAACATTGCTAATTTCCCCATTCATGAGGATTGTACGGGGGTGAGCGGCAGCTTCAATAATGCTCCACCCATTTGTCCATTTTTGGAGTAAACAGGAGTTAGTCAATCACTGCCAAGATGGCGATGGCCAGAGCCACCACACTAAGTCATAGAGACTTCATCCATATTTTATGTCTATAATCATCTATATCTATAACCTCAATCACGACGGAATCGTTCAAGTATTCATGGTCCTCAGAGAATAAATCCTATCTACTGACTTAGCCGACAATTGGTGCCTAAAATTTCCTCTGGTGCCCCCATCAGGTTGATATTTTGGTTTTGAGTGACGTCTTGACAAGCATTAAATAGATTGCCTTGACATTTTTTGGTGTCAAGAGGATGAATACTCAGGCTTGAATGAAAAACAGCAGCCCTTTCATCTTTGAATGGAGCCAGTTCGTCTTCTTTTTTTATATCATGTGTGACATGTGGCTCTGTTCTACTTTTATCTTTATGACATCAACGCTCCTGGCAGAAAAAACATGCAACTGTGCAGGCACAACAAAGCCAGTCTGAGCTGATTGACTCGTTTGAATCCAGCATAAATGTGCGCTGGGGAAAATTGGAGTAGTAACACCAAAGGCCCATGGGGTTGGTCCTCTGATGCTAACTTGGCTTTTCTCTTATACATCAGTGTAGTTGTAAAAGCAGGCTCACTGCTCTACAAAAACCTACTATCCACCACAGAGCTGGACTCATGCTTCTTTTCGTCCCACATGAATGAAAAAAGCCCATCTCTGAGGCCTTTCTCCAGTCAATAGTAGCAGACTGTACCTAAATATACTTGCTCTGTTTTCTTGCTTTGTCTAGGCAGTGATACAGTTAATCTCAGTGTGTTGGTGTTCTTCATGAGGAGAGAGAGAGAGGGAGGGAGAGAGAGGCTTGCATAGCGCGTTGTGAGAACAAGCAGGGAGGAGTGGCGAGGAGCCAGGTGACTCAGAACATGTGACAGGGGGTCATTGCGGTGGGAGGTGGTGAGATGAATGACTGAGGTGTGAATCCTTGTCGCTAATGGAGGCATCCACCTCCACCGAGCTCTTTTCCTGAAGTATGTGATTAGCTCATCTCCGCAGCCCCTGTGTTCAGCTACCTTCAGCCTCTGAGCCCAGTGTTAAAATATTCCTCTGTGAATTTTACACTTAGCATAAAATCTCACCACAAGCACCACAGAGGCTGCTGTATCCACCAAGGTGAAACGGTTTATTTCAGCTCATAATGCACTGCCTTGATGTAAGGCAGCTCGGCTGTTTTTTGTGCTTTATGTAAAATCTGAAATGCTTCCTCTTCACACTTCACCGGCTAATCTGACCATTCTCTGCGCCTGTTGTTCGTTGCCTTGGTTACAAAGTCCTTCAGTGTGGCATCATAGTACAGTACGGTTTCTGCTCAATGCAGAGAAAAGCATCATTTGCTTTGGAGGAGGGTGTATGTTGTAATCTGCATATTGCTAAATTTAGATTTCTTTTTCTCGTTCGTCTTTTGGAGGTCCATGAGGTTTATGTCTTCAAACAGCAAGTAGAGATATAAAACATTCATCTGCATTAGCGCATGGATCAGTGCTACTATTGTGTCTTTCACGCAAGAGGAGTAGGAACTGTTGTCTTGAATGATTTTTATTGCATGAGCTCATTAATGTCTACCACCTGTTCCCTCAGCGCAGTTTCCCTCCTCCTTATCTGTTGACAAAGATTTTGCAAAGTGGATCTCATTCAATGTGAAATTTCTGCATCCCATTAAAGCAAATTTGAGTCTAATTAATGAATCACCTTCAGGAGAGAAACATAAACTTGTTTCTACTTCTTATAAACAAGATCTTCCCTCTGTCACAACACACACAAAGGGCAGACATAGTGAAAATGTGCCCAGGGCTTTAGCACAGTAGTCTACTGTACTACTGTGCAGCGTTCATCTTGGGATCTTTCCAGGCTACCAGAGGACTCAGGGTCATTCTGAGGCAACGAAAGGTTACACCTCCTTATAAAAAGCTCTAAAAAATATTGTTTCAAGGAAAGACCTGAAAGCCATAAAGATGGTGTACCAGTCTCGCTAAAGTGGCCATAATCTACACATTTATAATAACAATGTGTGAATAAATGCAGCTCCCTTTGGCTTCACAGATAGCAATTATAGCAAATTTCAGCTCATTGTTTCGCTGCCCACAGCTTTTCTCTTTGATTCACTATCAATGCTCCCATAGCACCAGCTTCAAAAACAGCAGGCAGTTTTTTCAGAGAACAAAACTCAATAAAACCACTGTACGCTATCCACTGCAAACAGTCACAGTTATAGCTCTTTCCCATCCTTGGAATGGGTTCTCTTTCATTCATTTCATTTGGACCAAAGCTTTGCTTCAAAGCTCAAAACATTCCCAGTTGTAGTCAAAAATAGCGGTTTTCTTGAACTGAAACTGCGAACCAGGACAACATCAGTGGGCATGTCATACAGGTTAGAAAAAGAGGACGGAAGGCAATAATGTAAGTCAACATTTTAACATGGGGGTGTACAGGGATTGATTGACTTTTGGAGCCAGTCTCAAGTGACCAGTCGAAGAACTGCAGTTTTTGGCACTCCTGCATTGGCTTCACTTTTTGAGCCTGGGACTTTGCCACTTGGTAAAAAGCATGAAAAATCCTCATTCTAAGCAAACAAAATGGTGATTACATACTAATGAAAATGTTATTAAAAATATTCTGCCAATAGATACCCCTAAATTCTACACATTGACAACATTAACTAAACAGTTAAACAGTTTGTTTTCTTTTGGAAATCACAACTTTGTAATATACAATGTGCTCTGACTGATCAAGCCTGCTGGGCAAATATAGGAAAAATGACTTCATTTTGCTCCCTCTGGTGAAGCAGAGGAGAAGATTTCTGATTTAATTGCATACTGTCTTTACAGAAGTTGCCTGCTTTATTGCCAAGCCCCTTCTTCCCGTCCTCCTTTTCCTGTTTTGCCAGAAGCTAAAATTGTTCTGGTGCACCTTTCAAAATTGCAAAGTGACAAAGCTGAACTTGTCATTGTGCTTAAAATCCAACTCAAAAACAGGAAAAGAAGACAGATCATAAAGCCTGTTCAACCTCCACTGTGCTCCCTATCAAGGTGTCCAAAAACAGTGCAGTAATCTATTACTGCAGGCAGGTGCCAGAGCGCTATTAAGTCCTGATTCAAAGGTCAACTCAAAGCACATCTACCTGTGTCACCTCGGTGACAAACTGCCAAGAGCATGAGGGAGCAGCATCGATTGTAGTCATGCAACTGCCGGTTGTCTTCAAGGTCTGTCATGCAACTTTAATGAAAATAGATTTCCCCTGTCCTTCACCTGTGCAACATGAAGTAAAGACGAGTGCAACATGTAGAGGAGACAGTATTAAACAGGACCAAGAATTCAATAACACACCAAACATGACAAACACAACCTGGAGGCTTTCATTTCTATTTTTCCCCTTCAGAAAAAAAATCTAATTTCCTGAATTATATCTACCCTAGCTTGAGTGTTTTTGCACTGATTTTGGTTAGTAATAGAAGTCTGGAAATTTCAACACATTTCATCAGTTTCGTGTTGCACAGAGCAGAACCATGCCGCAGTCGATGCATAAAATGTCACCTGAGAAATTACCTCGCGCACTCAAATATCACACAAAATGCCAACTTATTTCTTCCGAATCCAGTCAGCAAACAGCATAAATCAATAATAATACCTTCTGTCCATCAGCAGCCTTTATTGCATCAACCCCTGTTACCTTAACTACTGTTGTGAATGAGAAAATGACAGAGCAGGCAGCTGGGGTGACAAAGTAAGTGGTGATGATAGCAATGCTCTACATAGGAGGCCCATTACTCCTAATGCACAGTAGAAAGGAGAGGCAGAGCCAGATCAAGACTGCGGTAACGTCACTGCACGCCTTTGCATAAGCGACTCACTCGCAGATGAAAATGTCTACTGTGGCAGCATGAATCAATGTTGAGGTGAAATATTAATCCACTTGCATTTAAAATTCCCCTTCAAATTTTCTATTTGTGGATGCTAGGCAGGGTGGCTCTTTGAAGCTGCATGGCGCCAAGTAACCCTTTCACTAAAGAAGAGGTTTGAGGGCAGAAAACACTCCTTTTGTTTAGTTTTTTTAGTTGACGCTTCCTCTGTCTTAATCGTGATTGATGACATTGATTTCTTTCCTAATTGACAGTAATTGTTGGCTCCTCCGAAAGGCAGTGCCACATGTCATTAAAACATAACTGCAGTTGTATGCTTCCTCTGATAAAACCTATAATGACTGATGACAGAGTCAGAGTCAGCAACTTGTTCCCAGATGCCTGTGATGAGAAGAAAGCAGCCAGAACAAACCGCACAGATGAGAGACTGAATCCACCGCTGGCCCTCCTGCAGGAGATTCACTGACGTAACTTTTTCACCAAAATACTACCTCCTCCATCTGCACTGAAAGGCAAAACAAACTTGGCAAGGCTACAATGAACTGCAATACCATGAGGGAAACAAACAAAATATCCTAAAATGCAAGAGTCAACAATGAAGTACCGAACGGCTTTATATATCCAGTGTTTAGCTCAACAATGGTTCGTACTTACATTACACTAAATAAAGCTGAATGTTTCAATGTTACATTTTGTTCTACCATATTGAATGTTTGTGACAAAATGACATTTTGGTTGTTGTGTGTCTGTGTCTATTCATACTATGTACATAGGTGGGGACCGGTAGAAGTTTTTAACCAACAGAGTGAGGACATTATCGAGAAGTGAGGACATTTTTGCCGGTCCTCACTTCTTCAAAGGCCTGTTTGGCGGTCAAGACTTGGTTTCAAGGTTCAGGTTATAATTTTAGGTTAGGGTTAGAGTAAGGCTTGGGGTTAGGTATTCAGTTGTGATGGTTAAGATTAAGGTAAGGGGCTAGGGAATGTATTATGTCAATGAAGGGTCCTCACAAAGAAAGAAGTATGTGTGCATGTGTGTGGTTTCATTGGATTTGACTGACAGTGGTTTGGCGTGGAGTATTCCTGATTGGTGCATGGAAGATATAACAGGTTTTTTTGTCAACTGAGCCCAGCTCACTTCAAACTATAAAACAACATACATTCAGAAATCTTTCCTGTGAAAAGCCAAAACAAGAACTGTGCTCATGTAGGACATGATCGTTCACAGTCAGAAGGTGATTCAGAAATGAGGCCCTTTAAAAAAGAAACTTCAACAATTTTACACAATAAAGTGTGTTGATAAGTGTTGGGGAGTACTACTACATATGTGAAAAGAGTTGTATGAAGCCTTTTGTAGCTGCTGATGGCACTACAGCATCTGATTAACGAGTCCAAATGAGGACACCTGCCAATGTCAGTCGGGACCAAGCAGCAACCTCCAGGCCTGAAAAGTGAAGCCAATGCAGAAGCCCCTTAACCCTGCATTCTTTGTAATGGCCAGCAGATGGTGACTCCACAGGCTGCAAAAAGTGAGATTGTTAGGAGTCTATGAGAGAATCCCCCTACTTCTCACTTGATTTATTACCTCAGTAAACATTTTCCTAATGAGTTTGTCGTCTCATTCACTTGTTTCAAGGTTCATTTGCTAAGTCTCAATTAGATTAAAATAGTCGATAAAGCAGGGTATGCTTTGGGGCGTTTCTATCGTTTGATTGTGATTTGTCTTTGAATTTTAACCCCTTCACCGTGTTTATGGAAGTTGATAAAAGTTTTTAAAAACATTTTGGTCACTATTTTTGGCTGGCTGATAACTAAGCTCCACTCTTTTGTCTAAATATCGTCACTTCTGGCTCCAGAAACCAAAATGGTAACGGCCAAAATGCCAAACTTGAGGCTACAGACGGGTAGTTCACAAACCAATGGGTGACGTCATACACCTCTGTAGCCCACTCCTCATCTCTGGTTGAGGTTCTTGGCTCAAAATTTTTGGACTTTCTCCATATCGCCCAAGCTTGTATTCTATTCATCTAATTATTTCAGAAAACCACATTTCTCTAATTGACATTACACAGCCACAAGAAGTATGCACAAATACAAGTTTTCACCATGTAAAGACATGAGTTGTCTCTAAATGTGCAGTTGATGGAACAAAAGCTCTTTCCTTTTTTTCCCTACATGACTGTCGCATCTGTGCCACTCAGGAGGAAATGGGAGGGACTGTGGCTATTTCCATGGTTTGATGACATCATATGTTCTTCAACTGGCAGATCAGGATCTGTGCCTAGGTTTCATCTCCTTTTAAGCAGTCACGAATGGAAAAATCTTAATAATATTTATGATGAACTGCTGTGAGGTGTGTTAAAGGAAAGATGATCTAAGTGATGGCTTGTGTTGAAGCAGACACATAATGATTAATAATAAACAGGGAGAGAAAAATGTGCATGAATGAGCTCTTCCAACAAGGATGTTGACAATCAAGTGGTAATGTATGCATACAATGTTTGTTTAGTGTTCACTTTGAATGCATCCATCATTTCTGTCACGAATGAAAGCATCTCCTCTTTCATGTTGAGATTAGCAGCTTAACGTCAGATGTTGCATGGCAGGACTGCTACAGGTATCACTGCAGGATTTATTCACTGAAGGACCCCCTCTTATTTCACTCTCACTCGCTTCTCACAGCGCAATATCGATCCGCTGTGAATGGAGAGAGCGCACGCAAGGCTACAAAAAAACCCCATGTGTTGCTGCAGTTAGTGTGTGACTTCGTGGCGACACTTATTTTTGCTCGGCTGCTTCAGTCATGTGAGGACAATGCTGGCCTGGGTTTGACGGGGTGGACAGCGGCAGCAGCAGGGAAACAGGAGATGCATCAAATGGAGACCATTAACAAAAATATCCCACACAGAATGAGGGATAATGGTGTCAGCATTTCACATCCTGAAAGTCAACATAATTTAGTTTTGTTAGTTTACAGGATGTGGTTTGCAAAAAGTGATATTTAGGCTTCAGAATCATATTTGCATGACATCACAATTATGAAACAGAATACATCTGCAGGCTGTTTGGACGTGAGGAAGCATGCATCATGCTATTTTCTTTTCCTCAGCGCTGAGATGTTGCATTTTATATGTTTGTTGAGTTTATAAAAACATAAAAATATACAGTTTATTCATATGGCAGAAATCTGTATTTATCAGGGTTATGTTAAGTCAATACAACAGGCAGCCTCTGCAGTTGCTGAATATCCACAAGCTTTTGATTCCCTTCTTCAAAGCGGGAGACTGCACTCACAGTCCACACACTACAGTTCTCATAAAAAGAGCCAGTCCGATCTTATTACTTTAGATCTAACCCTTCCACACTGGAGGGATGTTGTCTCTGACTTAAGCCATTACACTTCCTTCTCTTGTATAATACAGGTCCCTCACTCATACTCAAAGGCCGGCTATTCTTATTTCCAAGCAGCTCTGGCAACAATATAATGAAACACCACATTGGGAGCATCTGTGACACTCCAATAATGTCAGCAGCAGCATCTCCTCCCAGTTACAATTCCTGTGCTTCAGTGTCAAAATGTGTACTTCACTCTCCATAGAGAAAATGACCCTGCCCACTCAGACTGACACATAAAAGTTAGACAAACAAATAGCATTACTGCATTCACAGTCTCCGCTTGTTAAGAGTGCTTTTAAAAAAAAGAAAAGTAGCTCAGATATTGGATAATGGCTCAGGTCCTTCACATCAGTGGCACACTCACGCTTTCTGAGGGTCAGGGCTGAAAAGAATAAAAAAGGGCACCAGTGAGCAGAGACTTTTCTCGCATTCAGGCTTGTATGGCTCTGCTTCTTTTATTCCCTAAATAAAATAAAATGTTTTCTTCATTAAATGACACCCTCATTTCATTACCTTTCAAAATTTACAAACACTGTAGAGGGCACATCATCATGTTTTATCCATTAAAGGGCATCATAGAGGGCATTTGATTATATTTTCTCTACTAAAAGAAGACACTAAATGGTACTTTATTATTAAATGTTCTCCACTAAAAGGACACCCTAGAGCAGTGTTTTTTTTGCCCAAGGCAGACCAAAGTGCAAGCCAAAATCTCAAGGCACACCTGTAGTCACATCCGTGCAAAATAGCCTCTATAACATGTGTTGTGATTCTTATAACTCTGTGAATGTTTATTTTTCTTTATAATATTTATTTTGAGGGGAGTATAGAATTTGCCTCCATATTGGGAAATGACTGCGCACAAAGTATAGTAAATAAAAAAATAATTCATGAGTTTTAGTATAGTTGAAGTTCACTGGATTGGCATTCTAGGTTGCAATTCACCACGTTTTCTCCATTTCAGTGCAAGTTTTTCTTAAACTTTGGGGGTCCAATGGGGGCTGTTGCCCGCTCTGCCCCCTTCTGAATCCACCAGTGCTGATTTAATTACTGTGCTGCAGTAAATACCAATTTATGCCCCAATATTGTTGCTCAGTGTGTTTTGATCTAGTACATGTAGTCAGCATAGTACACCTCTGATATGAGTTTCCGTGTGGCTCTTGCACAGGAGCATTAGTGGCTGTGGACTCCCAAAGGTCCCATAAAATCTTTAATGGGCACAAATAAAGCCACATGCAAGTAAAAGAAAAAATATATGTGTAATATCTTAGAGACAAAGGAAATACTTGCACGATACTGCACAGTACACAGAGAGGAGAACGTAATAAAAACAGTGTACATTGGTGCAGTACTTCTAGAGAGAGCATTGATCTGAATGAGCACACTTCCAGAAATTGATCCCGCAGCTATTTATACAGGAGAACCTACTCCACCATCCTCCCTGTTATTTCTTTCCATTCACTAACACCCTCGCTGTTACACTAATTATTTCACCATTACAGCACATTTGTACATCTGCAGTCGAATTTTCAAAGAAATTCTCACAGCCCCACATTTCTCTATCGTGCCAGCAGCTCACACACAATCCGGAACAGATGCAACACAAAGTTCGAGGGGCTCTCCCTAGAGATCTAATTGTGTGCAAATTGCGAGGCTATGTGGTAATCTGCTGCGCTTCCCTGTCGCTGCTGCTGCCACGGGGCCACCTGGGGTCCACCCCAGGTCTGAACCTCTTCTGGGACTGAACTAATCATTACATACAGCTCACTGGTAACCCAGTGCACATCCCTTATTTTAAAGGGCCTTTAGGACGTGGCATATAGAAGACAGGCATGAACCTATGTAGAAATGCCCCCCACCCCCATGTGTAAATGTGAATGTGTAGCTCAGCTGGTTTACAGAAGGTACAGACCTGAGCTTATATATCTAAATAGCGGATTAATAATAACGAATGTCAAGAGGCAGATTGAGACTTGATTATTCTGCATCTTATTAAATCCTGAATGTCAGAGTGTCTGCTCTCTAATGTTCTTCTGAGGCAGGGAGCATGCAGGAGTTCACAGAGATTAGTGTCAGTGTCTCACAGGCTGTTACAGTAAAACCTTATCTGTTCTTTGCATGCTGATGGTAGCAGGAGTTATTCCATGTCAACTGGAAGCCTTGGCAGAATGCAAAACACTGATTATGGCAGGTTTCCAATGAAGCTAATTAATTTTAATGCCTGCAAAGGTCATGCATGTGTTCTGTATAACTAATACATTGTTGCATGTGGTGTTTGATGGCCGTTTAACTTAAGATATCTCAATGAAAATGACACACATGAGGCAGAGTGATAAGGGTATTTAATTTTTGTTTCCTTCCATTCATATTTGCACATTTTGTTTCAATCGCTGTAATGTTTTAAGCCATCTTTAACTGGTCACTTCTCACAAGAGATAACAAACCACCTTTGACAATGTCAGAGAACATTACTGACCCTTGACATGCTAGTGCCTGAATGGTTTTTCACATTAAAAGTCCGCCCTGTGGGGAAGCTCAGCATAAGTCACTTAAAATTATCCTTGCACCTATGTTTTAATGTTGCCCAGTGTTGAGGCATCAGCATCCCTACAGAGTTGCAGCCTCAGCACTTACACAGATGTGTGCCTGTGGAGCCAATGAAGACTCAGTGCTGTATAAACTCCTGAAAGAGTGCAACTAAAATACTCATAATGCTGTAAGAAATAGGGATTTTTATTCATTCTTAAATCCACATTTATGCTGTAACTATAAAGTTCACCAAGTAAAAAAAAACATACCTAGTGTATCTACCCACTACCTACTCAATTTCAATACATTTTCTTTGTGGATATCTTGAGATCAGTTATAGAGTTAAAATGTGTAATGCAACTATAGCTAAAACAGATTTTTCTTAATGCAAATGGTTTTTAAAAAAATAATTTAAATGTTTAATACATTAGATGTGATGGTTGGTTAATTGACGCTAGAGCGTGGTTTCATCAACCCATTGTTCTTTATTCTGTGAAATATTATTTAAAAAACTTAAAATATATTTAGATGCCTCGAAAACGGAGGAAAATATATATCTCAAGTCACCGCATTTTTTTTTTCAGCATTCTGCTTTCCGGAATCTGATCGCCTATTGAGAAAACATCCCAACTTACCTTGACACCAAATTCCGCCTCTAAACGTAGGATCCAGTGACTGGCAAAGTGGTCCTCGGAGATTCCCCCTCTACTCCTATTAGACCTAACGTTCCTGTGAAGTTTAGAGAAATAAAAGTACTTCTACATGAGATTCTTTGCGCTCCTGCAGCCTGTAGTACTGTACCATCTGTTGTGCCTGTGCGCGTCGAGCTCTGCGCGGTGAGGAGGAGAGGCGAGGGGAGGTGGGGGGAGTTGAGTGTCCAGAGCGCACCGCGGATAGGACAGCGCGCACAGGAGGAGAGGGGTCAGAGACGCGTTCAAATCCCAGCCAACTGAACATGCACGGACAGTATTTTAGTTAACAGAATGAGCGTGCGACGTGCAGCCTGTGGGCTCTGGTTAACCAAAGCACAGTGAGGAGATGCACCTGCACTCACTGTTACTTTACCACCATTTTCCAATCCTAAATCTTCAATTTACACTAGTAGCAGTCCAATAAATAAGATGATGGAAGTTGTGAGAATCGTACCTAACAGAAGAATTTTGTACATATACAGTCATGGTAAAAATCATTAGACCAACCTAGTTTTATTCAATATATTGTTCATTTTAAAGCCTGGTACAACTAAAGGTACATTTGTTTGGACAAATATAATGATAACAACAACAAAAAAAGCTCATAAGAGATGATATCTAGCGATTTTCCATGGTTTTCTTGATAATGATTTTGGTTATTATCAGTAATTATTATCAAAACAATGGTCTGATCATTTTTTCCATGACTGTATATATAAACACCATACAGTCTATAGAGCTACATATACCTGTATATCATTACCTGCCAGCAATTATATACCCTCACTCCTCTGTGTAAAGTGATGGACTGAGATATAAAGGCAGTCCTGGAGGTTGACCAAGAGCAGCTCAACACAGGGCTGGCAGAGCTGTAATAGTGCCCTATTTTTCTCTCACAATATAAACCAACAATGCAATGCCTAATCATAACGAGAATGAAAGGGGTTCGATATCAAAACATATCTGGTATAAACATGTATTCAACTGTAAGGAGGTAAGAGAAGGGAATCTGTTGGCAGCATCACTGGAAAAAAAAAAACAACAGCTGGCCAATCAGATGCTCTGCACGCAAGACATGAAGAATTAATTTGTCTTAATCTATCTTATTAAAAAATTTAATAATCTTTGTAATTTGCTTACTCGAGTTGATCTGTTCGTAAGCCTCAGATAAATGCATATAATGTGTTTGTAGTGAAGGCCAACAGATATGGGATTTTTTAAAACGATACTGATTTTGGAGAGGAGAAAATGACTGAATATTAATATGGGGGCAGATTTATAGTGAGTTTTTGAGCTGCAATGGAAATAGAGCTTTTCCCTGTAGATTCTGCAACAATTTTGCAACCATGTGACTATGTAAAGGTACTCAGAAGGCTGCTTTCTTAAAGAAAATGTCTTTATTTGAGAATATTTAACAGTATTAACAATTATATGCATCATATATACAATGTATTACATTGTCAGCTCTAGGAATGAACACAAGAACATAATACTAAAAAATGTACTGTTAGTCAATTGCTGACTATTTAAATAAAGAATAAATAGAAATAACATAAATAGCTATATGACACCATTTCTAAATCACAGCGTCTGTGGCTCAGTTGGTAGTGTGGGTTGCCCACCGATCGGAGGGTTGGTGGTTCAATCCCTGACCATGGCAGCCTACATGTCGAAGTATCCTTGAGCAAGATACTGAACCCCAAATTGCTCCCGATGCTGCGTTCATTGGTGTGAGAATGAATTCCCAATGGTGGCAGGTGGCACCATTTAGGGTAGCCTCTACCACCAGTATGAATGTGAGTGTGAAAAGCGATAATTTACCATTACCATAAGCATTGTTTTCCGCATTTTATGTTCTGCAGAAAAGGTTTTTTCATATATATCAGCGCATATTGGACACTGAACTGATACTGATCGATACAGCTATCTCTGTTAGGGCCAATAAATCAGCTGGGCTCTTGTTTGTAGGACTGTTTCTTGTGAGATTAATGTGTCAGATAAATCTGACTTGCTTAGACGTTTTGTTCAACCACACTTTAAAATAAAAGAAAAAAGAAATACATACCTACAACAGTAGGGTGATGGATGGTGCCAGGTGGTGCTCATAGCTTTGGAAAATAAGATTTTTTACAAATCAACAGAAATATCTCCTATTAGAAAAAGTGACTGAACAAAACTCTGGGAAATTAAAGCAGTCAACTGTTTTATAGGGACTGTTTTTAAGCAGAAGTTAGTTTACAGCGTGTACTGGGCTGGTGGAAGAAATCCCAGTGATGAATTTCTCAAAGTGGCTTAATTCCAAGCATTGGGTGAGGATATATGTTTTCCTGTAATCTGGTTGAATCAACCCTTTAAACTGCCATCTGCAGCTGGCCTTTGATTGTTCTTGGAGAGGAAAACACACTAACATTCTGCGATTTATCCGAACCCTCAAGGGTCCACATGTCACACATCATTAATGAAGCATAAGGAGAAACATATACATAAAGCCAGGAAGTGAAAACCGTGGATGCTCATGGACTGAGACGGCTACTAGGAGAGCAGATGGTTTCCCTCAATGTGACAGATACTGTACGATGCCCCACATATGTTCAAAACGATGAAATCAAAGGTCAAAAGAAAACAGTTGCTAGAGAAACTTGAATCACACACTGAGGTTTTCCAATAAGAGCTGAATGCATTGTAGGTTGCTAATTCTTAATTTTCAAATTGTGTTCCTGCCAAGCATAAAATATCACTAAAATGAAAGCTGTTCCTTCAGCTCCTGCAAACAGAAGTGTATCTCCTCTGGTCACGGCTGACTCCTCACCCACATGTGCAGAAATCTGCTGAGGCAGGTGAAGATGGAGCCTCCCACCCGGGACGAGCGTTTCTGGCGGGGCACAGACGGAACGTTGACCCCCGCGTTGCTGGGTGCCATCTGCAACCGCTGAGAGAAGCCAAGCTGCCATACTGGCCATTTACTGCTCTTGCCAAATGGGATCATGCTTCTTCTGCTGTTCACGATGTGCTTGCCAGGCTTGGTCACTCTCACAATGGAGTGTTAGAAGAGCACCGTAGCACATCGGGTCGCTCTTTTTAAGGGTCAGTGAATGCATGTTAAGGAAGTGTAGAATCCAACTTCAGAGGACCAAGTTATAGTGTCATAGTATAGTATAGTATAGTATAGTATAGTAAAGTTCACCTAAAGTGGCTTAAAGGAATTCTTCAACTTTTTTCCTTTCTTGCTGCAGGAGGAGAAGACGTTAGCTACCACTCTCACGTTAGCTAGAGCCAGGACTGTTAGCTTAGCTTACAATAAAGACTTTGAGACTGTTAAAACTTGTTTTACACTCCAGGTTTTGCTTGATTTTACAAAAGACATATAGCAAGTTTATGAGAGAGTTTTAGATGTGTAGAAAGGTACATTTTTTAGCCTTTGGACAGAACTAGCTAGCTATTTCCCCGCTTCCAGGTTGATGAGCTAAGCTGAACGCCTGCTGGCTATAGTTTCAAATTTTGTGTAAAGGGATGAGAGCGGTGTCAATCTTTTCGTCTAACTTTAAGTGTGTAATCTTTTGTTGAGCTTTTTCTTTAAACACTGATTGAGTCTTAATTTGTGACTATATACAAACTTTGGTTTGTTTGTATAAATCATAGACTGCATAAAACATGGACATTGTCTCATCACCCATACGTTTCTGAAGAGCCAATTATACAATAGGTGGAGCTGAAGCCAGCCGAATAAAGCTTTGTTGCTTAAACATCCCACCAGTGAAGGCACTCACCTGTTACTCATAGAGACCAAAACTATCTTTTTTACCAGGCTGTAAACATGTTTATTTCTACTTTGAAGTTCATCATTTTGGCACAGTGGTGACTTTTGGAGCAAGCCTCAAGTGGCCATTCGAGGAACTGCAACTTTTGGCGCTTTCACGTTGGCTCCAGCCTTGGAGGTTGCCACTTGGCCTCGCTTTGCCTAAATCCCAGCTAATACAAAAATGGGGGGCCGAATACAGCCTGGTTACTGAGACATGCCACCTGTGACAGCACCCACCTATTACTGAAAAAAGGCCAGACCCTAATTGTGAATAACTTTGACTCTAATTAAACAGGTAAAATACATAAAAATTCACCCCCTCAGTTGTCATGTAAAAATTGTTGTTGTTGTTTTCAAGGCTATGAATGTTTATTTCTGGTGTGAAGTTGGGCACCTAAAAAATGGGGCTCTATGGGGATTGACTTGCTTTTGGAGCCAGCCTCAAGTGGCCATTCAAGGATCTGTAATTTTTGGCACCTCCACATCGTCTCCAGGCTGCCGCTTGGCATAAATCAGAACAGTCTATACTCATTCAGGAAGCTATTTTGATGAGACAATGTAATTTAAATTGAATGAACTACAAGTAAAGCAGTCAATGTCCCTCTCATTCCTGCCTGTCCACTAGACAAGCTTGAATTTACAGCCGACTGGCAGAATTGTTATAAGTGTGAAACAAAACAAGATTAGCAATGCCTAAGTGCTTGGGAACAGTTTAAACGTATTCAGAGAGCGACGTCTGATGTGTTTCGCACTTATTGTACAGTCAGTCACTTTGTCTCCTGTCACGACCATATCAGTGATGTAATGAAGCGAGCAGTAGTTATTGCACAACGTCGAGTCAGCTGTCATCTCTCAACATTGGGACAGAAGAGACAGCTGGAGATCTGTCACCAGGATGTTGTGTTCTTTAAGGCTGACCCACAGTTCCTCATCGTGTCTCAAATGTACCACGGAGAAGCTGTGATTTCACTCCATGCACAATCAAGCACAAAGGAAGGAGTAAACTCTCTGTGGCACATGGTCTGAGGCGTACAATCGAGGATCAAGTAACTTATCAATTAATCTGCAACATCTAGAATTATGATGAGTTCACTCTGTTGGGGTTAGAAATGGGTGTTTAATCTCCTCTCAGCTCAGCCACAGAGGGTCTACTAACAGACGGTATAGCTCTTTGTCTTAATCCACAATAGATTCAGCTCTGACATCATATGATTTATATCCTGTGTATGTTTTTTTTACTTGAAAACTTAGTTCTTAGCTGTTATTCTTTCCCCAACAATCTTCCAAATGTTTTTTGTAGTGTTCCCAGTACTTTTGGTCACAGACAGACTGTGCTGTTTCACTGCAAACACTGATATCACAACGACATCCATGGCCTTGTAGCATCACAGCGCTCAAGCTGGAGTTGCTATAGCAACGCCCGATCAGAGGGGTTATTTTTCTGTGTTTGTGAACATATTGAGGAGATGACGGGGAAAAGATGATTTTATAATCAGTCACCAGCTAGATAGCATTTGGTTCTTACCAGCAGTGGTGGAATGTCACTAAGTACTGTTCTCAGGTAAGGTTTTGAGATACTTGTACTTGAGTATTTCCATTTTAGTCTAATTCTACTGTGCTACATTTGGAGACAGATATTGTCATTTTACTCCAGCAGTAAGTACTTGTTACTTTGCAGAATTCATACAAAATATACAGTGGTGGTCAAAATTATTGAACACCTGAAAGATCTGACCAATTTTTGCCTCCAAAACATGATTTAATTTCATAATATTGATGAAACAGGCAGATGGTTGCTCTGAGCACAACAAATATCAGACGAAGTGAGTCCCACTGTTTTTATCCACTTTTAACTTTAATATAATAAAGTCCACCTTTTCCAGCAATTACAGCAACACATCGCTCTGGCATGGTGTCGATATATTTCCTGAGAACTTCAACACTGATGTTATCCCATGCCCTCTGCAACTCTAGCCAAAGGCATTCACTCTAAATGTACGATAGATCTGTCGAGTTTATTTTCCAACTCACCCAGTAAGTTGTCTTTTTGGGCCTGGATTTATTTTCCAAGAGGACAGTGACCCAAAACATTCTTCTAACTGTTGCCAGAACTACCTGCGACAGAAGGAATCTGCTGGAACATTGAAAATGATGAACTGGCCCCCTCAAAGTAGGACTTACTTTGTTAATAATTCTGATAGCCATCTAACCACAATTTAGAACCGGGAAATCCACACAAGTGTTGCTCAGGTTCATCCTTACATATCTGATATCCTAATGGGAGGGATATATCAGACGAAGTAAGTCCTACTTAAATTTCCAATGTTCCAGCAGAGTCCTTCTGTCGCAGGTAGTTCCGGCTACAGTTAGAATAATGTTTTGGGTCATTGTCCTCTTGGAAAATAAATCCAGGCCCAAAAAGACAACTTACTGGGTGAGTTGGAAAATAAACTCGACAGATCTATCATACATTTAGAGTGGACGCCTTTGGCTTGAGTTGCAGAAGGCATGGGATAACATCAGTGTTGAAGTTCTCAGGAAAAATATCGACACCATGCCAGAGAGATGTGTTGCTGTAATTGCTGCAGAAGGTGGACTTACCAAATATTAAAATTAAGATGTGGATAAAAACAGTGGGACTCACTTCGTCTGATATTTGTTGTGCTCAGAGCAACCATCTACATGTTTCATGAACATGAAATTAAATCATGTTTTGAAGACGAAAAAGGTCAATATTTTCAGATCTGTAATGTGTTCTAATTATTTTGGCCACCACTGTACATCAATGTTATTGGGAATTTAGGAAGCCTCTTTTATGAATGAATGATACCTTGCATGGGGCATTAAATATGTAAATAAAAGTGTTTTATCATAAATGCTATCCCTCCTATTTGGAAGACCCAAAACAGTTTAGGTGAGATTTGTTATTACATCTGTTATGTGTGTCCGTCCAGTTTGAATGAAGTGTGTTTTACAAAGAGTTAACAGGGCTAGTCGTCGTTCAGTGTGAAAGAGAAAAACTTTGAGTCAGAAGGTGTAAGGTGTTTAATAAGGAAAATAGGTGTCATAATATTGGACTGCTCAATTTTTCAACATCCTATTGGTCTGACACATAAATATATGGGTCTGTCTGCCCAATAATCAGTATATACACACTGGAGTCTTCTCAAAATGTATTATGTTACAGTACTGTTCAGAGCAGACCTGGGCATTGGGCAGCCTGCGGGCCACATCCGGCCCGTTGGCTGTCCTTGTCTGGCCCTCGTGAGGTTACCCAGAAATTAGAAATCAATACAACCGCAGTGCTTTTATTTTGAAGGCGATTTACATATATCTGAGTTACCCGAGTTACCTCGGTACCTTGTCAAAAACACATATTGCTTTTTGCATAAAGTTAATATTTGCTGCATAACATACATACTCTATATTGTTTTTGTGGTTTGAATGTATGTTTAGTAGCATGACGGTCGACTCTTTAACTGATAGTTCACAAGATTTATTTAAAATCGCAGCTCCATGAAAATAAAAATAAGACATTCCTTGGTCACCTTGTGAATCCACTGTAAGAGCTACGAGGTGGAAAACAATAACAAACATTAGCATTAGTACTTTAGCAAACAAGCACTTTTACTATAGTTAAGACAACAAATATAGCCGCTAATATATATGACAGAAGAAAATAAACTTTAACAAACCTTTTGCCCTGTCAGCCAGCCACTATAGAAGCCTTTTTATACTTTATAACAACTTTATATGAAATATGACGCACTCGTTATTATTTTCCGTTCGTTTTTCATTTTACTGTTCCGCCTGTTATTTTCTGTCACTACCTTTCAAAATTAAAGCACCCGTTTCACACTGGACGGCACCTTTTCAAAAATAAAAGCATCACAACATTGTAAAACACCTAGAAAATTTACAAAAATGAAAAAAAAAAAAATCCTATAGGAACCTTGCTAAGGTCATTTACAGTTGTGTTTAAAATAAATGGAAAAGTGATATAGTGATTGGAGTATTTACTACATTTTAATGCTATATTTGATTTACTCCACATTAACAGCCTAACATGTATTCTTATCAGTAGCAGCTCAAAACGAGATAATTTACTGTATTTTATAAAGTGGTTAAATTAATATTGAGCAGAATTTAGTTCAGAGTTTTGGTCCGGCCCCCACAGCCTTCGTGGTATTGGTCATGTGGCCCCTTGGGAAAATTAATTGCCCACCCCTGGTTCAGAGGTTTAGGCACAAAAGACAGATCTCATCTTTGGACTACATGGTCGGTCAGACCAGTGGGACGTCAGAACAGAGTCCAGTTTTTTCTATTAAAAAGCTAAAATAACTTGTGGCTGTATGCTTATTATGAATACCTTTAAGTGATAGCAACAACAAAAAGTATTTTATTTGATACCCCTTTTTCCAGAAGCATTCAATTGGGTAAAATGCCACCACCACTCCCTCCCAGACAAATTATTTTTACATGAATACATTACATGCTACAGACTACATCACGTCAAATACATCATGCTGGATTTCACCACACCACAGACTGCATGAGTTGTAGCTGGTTGTTACCTTAAAGGTATCTGCAACCACAAGGAGGGAAGCTTGGAATGTGGGGAAGCAGCCCTACTTGTTAAAGAGTATTTTTATACTTCACTGCTCACCAGCATGACAACACTATTTTGTTTTTTTTTCTTTAAAAAGCCTGAAAGAGTGGTAAATGTCAGCCTGTTATTGTTCCTTGTTACCGAAACACGCTGGAAATTTTGATGTATCATTATTATTTGTCCATATTCTTTTGGTGAATGGATGGTCACCAAAATATGGTTCCTCTGGCAAGACCCAGCGCATGACAGGATCTGCTGAAACAAGCTTTTCAACAGGAGCCCTTCTGAGATGTGAAATCATAAAGGGCACAGTGTGATTTGATATGAACCCTGCAGAGGGAGTGCTGCTGACACTTTACGGACACTTTTAAAGGTCAGAACTGGAGGCATCAACAGCAATGAATGTAAGGATGCAAATAGAATATTTAGTAAATGTACATAAGTGTTGCAGATTGTTTCACTTATGACCACTGATTTATGCAACATATTTTAAAAATAGTTTATGAAGAAAAGTTTTTAAATTATCATCACTGTCTTTCTATTTTGAAGCTTCATACTGACAAATAGTTGCTGTGCCGTACTTTTCTCACTGTGTCAGCGTGCAGAATCTTGTGTCATTATTCCTGCAGGAAAAGGCCGTATGAGTTTATATGATTGCATGACATGGACATTGTTATTGCGAACACATCCATCCAGAGACGGGATGAACGTTTCCCCATCACAGCCCATCACGGCACTCAGAAGCCTCTTTAAAGCCGCCACATCCATCCACTTCCCCCTTAGCAGGATTTTTTTAGCATCCTGCATCATGGCCAATGGTGAAATTGACATTAAAATTAGAACAACGGAGAGGCTGCAGATAGTATATGTAGGATCACTTTTTTTGCTCTCTTACAAAATACATCAGAAGAGAGTGCTTTTGAACTATTTTGGTGGCAAAAATGTCAGTACTAAAGGAACAATGTAGGAGTGGTCACTGTGAACTGGCTAAAGCTGGACCGAATTCTCCTATTCTAGCTTTTATTGAGGTTTTCAAATATACACAGTTGCCCGTAAAGTTGTAATTAAATAATTTTTACCTCTTTCCATGAAATGATTGTGACAATGTGATTTATTCTTGACAGATAACATGTATATCTTCTCAAAACTTTATTAATTAATCTCTTCCAAACATATCACAATGAAAGTGAAACCACAATTAACAGAGGATTGTGTCTGAAAACTAAATTATTCCAACTATATGGGCGACCGTGTAGCCCCCCCCCCCCCCCCCCCCCAAGAAATTTCTCTAACAAAATCCTTAATTTGAATTAAGTGTTTTGTGGAATTAAATTAGGTGTTTTTTTTAGTAATGGCCTAAGAAATATACTGTTATATTGTTTAAGCCGATTGTTTTTATTTATTTTTTCATATATCTATCTATAAAAGCAAGAAGCGTCTGTGTGTGTGTGTGTGTGTGTGTACGGTGTGTGTCTAGGGCATATCTCTCTGACCGTTAGTCAGACTGACCTTAGATTTCGTATGTGGCTTGCCCATGGCTCGAAGGTGTGCATCCTCGATTTTGAAGATTTTTGAATTCATTTTTCAAAATATCATTATTTACGTAGGACGTGTTGCAGCATTGCACTGTTTACAATCGGACGCCTTTTAGGGGAGCTCCACCCTATTTTGTGATAGGCCTACACCTGGCCAGTAACCCAAATAGCTCTGGATTTCCACACCTGACTCATCTCATCTGTAAGTCTATTTAGCCTACCTATCTTTCGGAGTTTTAAAGTGTGCTACAAGGTTCGATTTTCCAATAATAGAATAGTTTCCAGCGAATATCAATGTTCAATGTGTATGTGCTGGAAGGTGTGCGTACCTTATGAAAAGTAAGTGTTTTATGTAGTTGCAGACGTTGTAGTGGTCTGCATGTAATGTGCAAATTTTGTTATATGCGATTAGCATGCTCAGCAGAGATTTAGCTTTATTCACTTCTTATGTTGCATCTCCCACTATACAAATACTTCCTACAGGCACTGCACTAGTATATATAATTTAATCATTTTGTTGGTGGATAGTCCAACAAACAAAGTACGTTGTCCCAGCAGACTGGTGTCAGTGTCCTGTTTGCAACTAGAAGTCAACTTTTGAGTGAACTTGCATACTGTATGTGTGAATTTATTAGCTTCAGTGTGAACTATGCAATGCATATCCAGCAGTTACGTAGAGATGAAGTTAACTGAAATCCTGTTCTTGTTTCCTAACCGTAACCAATTAATTTTGTCACAGCGTTAAAAGAGTTGAATAAACAGCAACCATTTGACAGTGTTAAATAGAATAGTTATTATTTTGTAGGATATCATAAGAACTGTTGTGCATACTTTTCCAGAAGACATCATACATACATGTTCATGAGAATGTAATGAACATTAATGTAGCCTAATCTTGTTTAACTGTGAAGAAATACTGGGTTTAAAAAGAATGAATAAACACGCAAAAACTGAACTTTTCAGTACAGCCCTGGCTGACCTCATGGCTTATTATACATTTTTGATTGCTTTTCATTTACAATAAATACAATGTAAAACAGATATTAGTTGTCTGTAGTACCACTCGTTTTCAAATGTAAAAATAGAAATGTAGGTCTTGTGTCAAATTTTTAATCTCTCAAATGTATTAGAAATGCCAACTCTTTAATGTCTCTGAACAATGAACAAATCCCAGAGTGTCCTAGTACGTCTAATATTTCTTTAGCAGCAAAGAGATTTTAATTTGGGACGAATGTGTAGAAATGTTATATTAGATTGTGACAAAAGATAGAGTTTTCTTATGCTTAAACGAAAAGCTGATCAAAGAGAGTATTACTGACCATTCCTCCCTTATAAAGCTGATTAGCCTCCAGCAGGTGGATGTGTTTGTATTGAACATTTAAGTGCCGGAGCTCAGAGGATTTTTCAATGCGGGCATACAGCCAAGTGGAAGAGCTGTTCAACGTTCAAATGTCTTCATGTCTGTTTATTTATGGCAGGTACTGTATATCAATGCTTGCCAAGATTCTCTGTGCTATTTTTGGCGCTCCTGAAATAACACAGTAAGCTCATTTTTGTCAAAGGCTTTGAGGGCTTAATTTAGATTATATGAATGAATACCCATGGTCACTGTGGTGATAAAGCTCCACAGATTTACTTCTGCAACTTTTGTAACAGAAAGAAAAGCTGTTAGCAAGGTGAAATAATATGGAGCTAAATGCTATAACTATAACACTTACAGTAAAAATTCTAATTTATTAGTTGTAGTAGGGTTAGCTTAGCTTAGCACAAAGACTGTGAACAGACGTATAACCAGGCGGCAATGTCCGTGTCTGAGCATGGAGGCCAACCAGGAAGTGCCTTGAGCCTGCATTCTACCGAAAATTCCAGTAGGGGGTGCTAAGTTTGGCTGCAAAAAAAATCATTTCAGTGCAAAATTTGAAAACTTCTCACTTTTTTTTTCTCACAATTTTCAGGACAACACTATGGTCTCAATCGCTAGTAAAAAAATCTTCTTCAAGACAATTTGATCTCAATAGTTCTAATAATGGCCCCATTTAGAAGAAAATAGAAGATAAAGAATCGTATGATTGGGGCGTGGCTACCTTTGATTGACAGGTGGCTAACAAGGCGAGCCCTCATCAGGAGAGAAGAAATGCAAAGCGCATCCCGCCGTGTACCTGTTTGTCCTTGTCCGTGTTTCCGCCCAGTTTCGTCTTATAACTTTGACCCTTTCACACTGTAATGTCCCCTATTGACATGACATCATTTAAAATGTCTTGTTCAGCGTTTGGTTGTACTAATAGACCCTCCAAGGAGTCTGCTCTTCAATTTTTCAGGTAAGGTTGTTTTTAACATCCCAGTTGATGCTACAGTTAATGTTAACATGAATTACTAATGCATCTTGCTAACCAAGCCAGCTAGCAAGCACTAGCATTAGAGGACAGCTAACGTTAGCATTTAAGACAAAATGCTAACGTTAAATTATTACTTGTCAGTCAGTCAGAGTCTGTTTTAAAAAAACAGTTAATTCATATATATATATATATATAAACAGATTATTTTAAAGGTATTGCTTTGTGTTTCTGGTACATGTGAAACAGTTTTTGAAATGCTCTGAATGTTTCTGTGTTCTTTATTAATTGTATTAGCCATGAATCTGCTCGGAACTGTAGATAAAAAAATTAGCTGGCTGAATTTGGCACTGAGTGGAGTCTCCAATTAGACCGGTTTGATAGATTGAAGACTTCAGTTATCCTGCTGCAAAATAACCTGTACCAAGCATCAGTATTCATGTTGGCACATCACCATGTAAGATCTGCACTCATAATTTACAACACTCTTTTACGCTGTTAATGTACGTTTGCAGAACTTAAAATAATTGTTTAACAATGAACTCAGTATAATCATTTGCTGATAAAATTGGCTATCATGGAGTAAACAATTAGGTTTATTCCATTTGCTTATTTTCAGTCACCTCAAGAGAAAATGAGGGCAGTATACACCATTGTTTACACAAATCATAGGTGCTGATTTTTATGCGGGATGTAAAGCAAAAACATAGTCACAGGCTGCAGGACTTATTTATGGCAATGTAAGATTGGAAGATTAAATACTAAGAATATGATCAAATTGTTTAAAAACAATACAGACATTCATGTACCTGTCCTGACAAGCCGGAATTCATTGTGAACCATCATGTTTTAACATTTGTGTCTCTCTCATATTTGAAAGCTATCCACATTGTGAAAACTGGATGACCAGTGCCAACAGAAGGAGGACATCCTCAGTGGAACAGCGTATTCAGTGCCGTACATCTGGTTGTGAAGAAACCAAACAGCATTGACAACATCCTTCGTTCTCGAATGACTTGTGATGACGATGCCAGAAAACCACTTCCAGTTCAGCTTCCTCGGATGAAAAGTATTTTGTTTGTGCTACTTCATTAATGGTGTTGTTAGATAGGTGACATTTAACATTTTAAAGAAAGAATATTACAATTAATGAATTTGATTTACCAAAAGGGCTTTTCGTTATGCTGTAGCTGGAATTGGCCAGGCAGAAGTCCACCTAGTAGGAACATGGTACTCCTGTAAACAATGTGTACTGTTGACAGAGGTGTGGACTCGAGTCACATGACTTGGACTCAAGTCTGACTCGAGTCATTAATTGGATGACTTTAGACTCAACTTGACAAAATGTAAAGAGACTTGCAACTCGACTTTGATTTTAACGTCAATGACTCGTGACTTCACTTGGACTTGAGGCTTTTGACTTGAGAAGACTTGCTACTTTCCCCCATACCCAAAGATTAAAAAATATGATATTAAGGCTCTGTATCTTTCATTGTGTGTGAGTGTCTGTGCGCGTTGTGCTGTCGGCACAACATCCAATCAAATTAGATCCATGTTGTTTTGATCCGACAGCATTCATCCAATCAAATCGCAGGACAACCTATGAAGAGGAACGGCCAAACAACCCGGCAGTTAGAAAAAATGATACCAAAGGTAATTTGTTCGGCTATAACGCAACAACTTCCAACTTCGTTCGACATTTGAAGTTGCACAAAGAACGGTAAGTTTTGAATGAAAGCTAACGTTTCTTGGCTTAGCTGTTAGCTGTAAACTCACTGATAACGTTACATTGCAAACGCGGTAATGTGGTGCGTCCACTGCAAGTTCACTCCCTTATTCATATTTTAAAGTGACTTTTTAAAGCAGGGTTGTATGAGGTACTTATACATAACGATAGTCAATGTACTGTATCACACACAGTAGACGGCGGTCAGCAGCAAGCATATCTTTGCCACCTACAAAGAGTCAAGGACTCTGTCTGCAGCTTTTGACACAGTTGACCACAACATCCTCCTTCAGCGCCTCCATCACACCATCAGACTCTCTGACTCCGCCCTGAGCTGGTTCCAGTCCTACCTGGCTGGAAGAACAGAATATGTCTTCCTGGGAGGGGCAAAGTCAGAGACACAGACTGTCACCTGTGGTGTCCCTCAAGGGTCGGTTCTCGGCCCCACCCTGTTCACCCTCTACACTCTTCCCCTTGGCCACATCATAAACCAGCATGGAATATCATTCCACTGCTACGCTGACGACACACAACTATATATAAAAACTGGTCCATCACTATCATCATCAACATCATCACCGTCATCATCTTCATCAATACTGGGCACCTGCCTTGAGGAGATAAAGGCGTGGATGGCAAAAAACTTTCTACAACTAAACAGCTCAAAAACAGAAGCTATCCTAGTTGGTACACCACACCAGGTCCGGTCATCTCCCATAACGCACATCACCTTCTCTGGTCAGAACATCCCCCTGTCATCTACAGTCACCAACCTGGGTGTAACAATTGACACTCACCTCACCTTTGACACCCACATTAAACATATCTGCAAGACCTCCTTCTACCACCTCCGGAACATCTCCAAACTCCGCCCCACACTCAGTCTGTCAGATGCAGAAAAACTGGTCCACGCCTTTATCTCCTCAAGGTTGGACTACTGTAAGGCACTCCTCATCGGGACTCCTAGCAAGAGCCTCCAAAAACTGCAATATATCCAGAACAGCGCTGCTAGGGTCCTGATGAGGGTGCGTAAATATGACCATATCACACCCATCCTTCACTCACTCCACTGGCTTCCTGTTTCATCCAGGATCGACTACAAAATCTCTCTACTCACCCATCAGTGCATCCACGGAAATGCCCCACCCTACCTCAAAAAACTCCTCACACCACAAACCTCCTCACGTAACCTCAGCTCCGCAAACAAACACACCCTACAGCCCCCCAGGACTAAGCTCCATACAATGGGCGATCGGGCCTTCTGCTCAGCTGCTCCCCACCTGTGGAACTCCCTCCCAGACCACCTGAGGGCTCCGCAAACAACAGACTCTTTTAAAAAAGGCCTAAAAACCTTTCTTTTTAGAAAAGCCTTTTATTAAATGTAACATTGTGCTTTGGCCTTTTAACCTGTTTTTAATCTTGTTGTACTCTGTAACACCTTGAGATTGCTTTTAACAATGAAAAGTGCTTTACAAATAAAATCTATTATTATTATTATTATCAAGGCCAGTTTAAATGTACGCAATATTAAGAATATGTGTACCGTTTTAGCTTCCTGTCAGACGGACTTTTCCGACAGGAAAA
The DNA here is from genome assembly GCF_030273125.1 of Centropristis striata. Classification (NCBI taxonomy): domain Eukaryota; kingdom Metazoa; phylum Chordata; class Actinopteri; order Perciformes; family Serranidae; genus Centropristis; species Centropristis striata. Next base: position 19,212,524 of record NC_081519.1, on the reverse strand, counting down.
CGATTGTTGTTGTTCTCACTCTCCAACAGTCCATTGACAGCAAGTTTACCTTGCAGCAGACGTGAGTTTCGTGTGCTGCAAGGTAACGTTAAAATTGCTGGTGTGCTGGAGAGTGTGAATTAACAAACAAACTGAATTTTCTTGACAGAATGGGCTGTCTTGACGGCAATAAGGTAAAGTAGGTAAAATATTCTGTATATGGCGTACACTTAAACTGCCATTGATTTTATTAGTTTTGCCTCTTGCTTAGATACGTTTAGCTGCTGACCTCGTCCACAATGTAATGTAATGTAATGTAAAGTCATGCTGTGTCTGCTTATCTGTACTGTGAGTGTGTTGACCTCAATCTTCTGTGTGTAGTCCCTCATACAACCTCACCTCACACATCCTGAACAATGCCTTCTAACCGGAAATACGTTTTAAAATACATGACCAGTGCTGTAATCTGCTACAGCAGCAACTGTAAAGTAATGTTTACCACACACACACACACACACACACACACACACACACACTCATGCACACACACAATACAGTTCATATTAACACAATGTTAAGATTGATATTAATAATAAGTAATAAAGTTGTTTCAATAAAATTAATTTGTGGCTATAATGGATTTTCTGACATCTGTTTAATATGCTTATGTAGCAGGTTCAGATGTGAATTCCACAAAAAACATTTATTTTTGTTTATTATATTTTGTTTTAATCTCCTGCCTGTATGTGAGTTTTACCTGAGTTGTGTGTATGTGTGCGGCGACTGTCGGCGTGATGACGTAGGACCATACGTGCGCGCTCCTTTCAAATCTATCTTCTGTTTGACCGGAGGTAAGCACAAAACGACTATTCTCTTCCATTAAAAGTTGATATAAATGTCATATACGGTTGAAATAATCAGATTAACATATATGATGTATGATGATGTCACGGATGTTGCCTGTTAGTTTCGCTGTAGTCTGTACAGTTTATGTCGAGTTTTTTGTGTGTATTATTTGCCGCTAAATGCGCTAGCATTGTTTAGCTCTGTGACTAACGGCATGCGTCTTGCTCCCATCAGAGCTATGAGAGACACCACGCCACCGCTCATCACACTGTATGCTGTTTTGTTCTTGTGCCACTGCAGTAAAGTGCCGTGTGTGGAAATCCTGGGTCTCCTTCTCATCATTAACCAGAACACAACGCAGAGAAAATACAGACCGGTTACACTTACCTCTTACAGATATGAAGAATACCAGATGAACAAAAGCATCACAAATGAACCTCAACAGCCTTCAATCTCGCAATTCTTGGACAATCGTGTAGGGCATTATAGCATGAATCACCCACAGCAGAAGGCTATCACCAATGCAATACTTTCCGACTTGATTATTGACTGCAACTTGCCCCTGTCTATTGTCGAAAACAAAAGTTTTCGGCACTTTCTGACGGTACTTGACAGCAAGTACAACCCAGTGTGTCGCAGAACACTGACATCAAAAACGGAGAACCTTGCTGAAGAGAGACGTTCAAAATGAAAAACTCAATTGAGCAACACTGACCATGTTTCAGTCACTGTGGACATTTGGTCTGACCGAAAGATGAGGGGATTCCTCGGTGTCACTGTGCACTGGATAGAGAGAGAGACAGAGAGGATACAGCTAAAATCCAATCTCCTGGCCTGTGAACGCTTCAAAGGCTCACACACAGCTGAAAGAATTTGTGACCAATTTGAGGCAATATGTGATGAGTACAACATTAAAGATAAAGTGGACTACATTATTAGTGACAAGGCGGCTAACATGCGAAACGCATTCACTGTGTGCTTCCCCAGTGAACGAGAGGATGACAATGACGGAGATCATCTTGATGACCCTGAGCTCTGGTGTGACTTGACCCTGGAAGATCAGCTAACAGTAGATGTTGCTTTAGCAAAAAAACAGCGCTTGCAGTGTTTTGCGCACACTCTACAGCTGGTGGTGGGAGATGGTTTGAAAGAAACAAAAGTGGTATCTCCTTCTCTTTCAAAGTTATCAAAACTCAGCTCACTGCTGCACACAAGCACAACATTCAAAGATAGATAGATAGATAGATAGATAGATAGATAGATAGATAGATAGATAGATAGATAGATTACTTTATTCATCCCCGAAGGGAAATTCGGTTGTCACAGCAGTCCGGTATTCAAGTACAATAAAATACAATAGAATAAAATACTGAGGTAGCATAAATAAAAACAACAATAGAAAACAAAGCACAGAATAGAACAAGGACACATAAGAAGTTAAAAAAGAACATCAGTTGGTAGGATGGTTGGCAAGATGATGGTAATAATTAAACTGGTGATATGATGCAACAATGCTATAGTGACTAGACGGTATATAATAATAATAATAATAATAATAGTGCAGTATATAATATATATAATATATAAGTAAAATAATATGACATATAATATATAATAATAATAGTAATAATAATAATAATAAATAAGGCCGGTAAGGCCGGTATAATAATAATAGTAGTATATTACAGTATATAGTAATAATGGCAGCAACAGTATATATAATAATAATATTAATATTAATAACATAGCAAAGTGTCGTGCGTAGATTTAGTGCATAGATTTAGTGCATTTCAGTAATGTTGGTTCTGGCAGAGGTAGATGAGTTGTATAGTCTTATTGCAGAAGGAAGGAAGGACTTCCTGTATCGTTCCTTGGAGCAGCGGGGTTGTATGAGTCTTTGGCTGAAGCTGCTCTTTAGCTTGTCCAGTGTTTTGTGGAGGGGGTGGGAGGGATTGTCCATGACTGCCAGCAGTTTTGCCAGCATCCTGTCCTCCACCACCTCCTCCAGGGTGACAAGCTTGGAGCCAACAACAGACTCCGCCTTCCTGATCACTTTGTTCAGTCTGTTGGCGTCCTTTGCTTTGATGCCCCCCCCCCAGGACACCACAGCAAAGAAGATGGTGCTCGCCACAACAGACTGATAGAACATCTGCAGCAAGATGTGTTTGATGCTGAATTTCGGGAACAGAAGGGCATCCCTGCTGCAGTCTTCACAAGATGGAACTCAACACTGAGGCAAGTAAAGGCAGTTCTCCATTGCAATCATCTAAAGCTCAGTGCCGTTCTAGAAAAGGCTGGGCACAAGGAGTTGTCATTCACAGCACGGGAGTGGAATCTGTTGAAGGAGTTGGTGGACATCTTGAAGCCATTTGGCAATTTGAAGCAACTGATTTGACACAGGGGGAGAAGGTCATCACAATCAGTGCTGTTGTTCCATCCGTCTTGTCCCTCAACCACCACCTTGAGAAGCTGAAGCCTCAAGTATGTTTCCTGAGCGGCCTGGTCAGAAGTCTCCAGGCATCCCTGAACAAAAGATTTCTTGGAATCTTCACCAACGTGAAAATGGCCAGGACACCAGATGGGATCACTGCCCCATTTTCAGATCCAGTCTACCTCAAAGCAGCTGCCTTGGATCCAGCCTTTTCTCTGTTATGGGTGGAGCCCCATGTGCTGGTTAGTCGTGACGTCAAGGCAGAGGTGGCACAACGAGTTAAAGGTAAATGTTATAGTCTAATCTAACCGTTTTCCTCATAATCTAATTTAATTGACTGCAACAATAATTACGTATTTCAGTCTAACATACTGTATCACCAACACTAATGGTAATAAGGACTGTTTTGTTTCTGCTATTGTTTTTACATGTTTTGCCAGAGTTGATCTTGCAAGATGCTGCAGAGACTGAGCAACCTGTGCCTCTCGTTGATGAAGAAGAGCAAGAGGACCTTAGAGAAGGAGAAGGGCTGTTTGCTGCATACCATAAGAGGCAGAAGAAGGATGTTGGGACCACTCCAGCACTACAGCTAAGTCACTACCTTGACATAGCCGAAGGACAGAACGCCCTTTTGTTCTGGGCTTTGAACATGAAGACTCTTCCTTCACTGTTCCGAGTGGCCATCAGAGTCCTGGCAGTGCCTGCCTCTAGTGCTCCAGTGGAGCGAGTTTTCAGCCATGGTGGCATCATACTACGTCCCCATCGTGCACAAATGACTGACAGACTTTTGGCCAATTTGGTCTTTTGCAAATGCAATGCAGCATAGGGCCCTAACATATAAAAAGCACAACCCTGTTTATTGTTATGTTCATGTATTTGTTATGTTTCTCACATGTATACACACACGTACACATATACATACATACACACACACACACACCCACACACACACCCACATAGGCCTGGGCCGATAATCAATAAATCAATTACTCGCACGATAAATTAAATGAACTCAATAATTTTGCCGGCCTCAATATATCGCCATGCGCATGCGTGTTTGTTTTCCTCGTCTGTTGCCTCCAAGCAGGCTGGATGACAAGAGGGTTCACTCTGTGCTCGATCGATGAGCGGAGTGAACCCTCCTGTCAGTCATCCAGTCTCTTTGTCTCTGTGGGGAAGGCTGGGCCGCTAGCATTGGCTACACACAGAGTGCAGCAGGTGAGCCTCGTGCGGAGCAACGCGAGGAAAAAAGATGATTGCAAAGCCAAATGCCACAGCCCCGGTGTGGGAATATGTCGGTTTCAAACCGAATGAAAAAGGTGAGCCCATCAACACACGGACGAGCCTGTATGCCGAATTTGTTCAAAAGTGGTGGCAACAAAAAAAGCCACCACAACAAACTTGCATGCCCATCTAAAGCAGAACCACCCGACCCAGTCAAAAAACTGCACCTGGAGATGCAGAGCCTTCGTCCCGACAGTCAACACTGGTCGACAAAGTAAATATAAACGCTGTGCGCTCACAGAAAGTGGAGTTTGGACTCGAAAGGACTCGAAACTCAAACTGCTGGACTTGGGACTTGACTTGATACTTGTCAGTCTTGACTTCGGACTTGACTCGGGACTTGCCTGTCTTGACTTGGGACTTGACTCGGAACTTGAGGGCAAAGACTTGAGACTTACTTGGGACTTGCAAAACAATGACTTGGTCCCACCTCTGACTGTTGATACCACAGCAGTTTGTATGCCTCGTTCATACTTTTCAAGATTTCAGTTAGATTTTGAAGCAGTTAGGTTTAGCAATGGTGATTTGAGAAAAGTATTTGTGTACCTTTGTAATTTTTGACCATGGTTTTGTTATTTAGAATTTTAGATAAACCTACAGTTATTAAAAAAATACAGAGTTAATTTTATATTAACTAAACAAATGTACCATATGTTTGAAATGCTGTCAATGTCATTAAAATGTATGTGTACATAAGAAATTTATTAGGCCTTAGGATCCGTCATTGTCTATATTCAGGGAAACATTTAAAAACATTTCTATTATTTATGCTGTTAATTTTTTTTTTAGCTATTAATATAGAAATATATATATAGAAATAGACATTTCATTTTGTGGCAAAACCTGAAATGTGCTGTTACGGTACTGAATGTGTTATTGTCAAAATTTATACCAGAAATACACAGAGACATAACTTGTTGCTTCACAGACAAATTTATTTTACATTTTAGCAAACCGATATAAACTATAAAAACAACTGTAACAGCAATGAACTAATTGAAAACTATTAACAATTTGTTGAAGCTACGTCTGACATGAGGGCAGAGTGTCAAAGACCATGGGGTTATAAGGCTGGGGTGGTAAGGGAGGAAGACTGGGAATAAGGATCTAGGGAGCAAGGAAGAGCAGAGCAAAGACAGAACAGTGTTATGGCCACAAGTGTTAATAATACAAAAAATAGAATATTTACAAAAATAACACTCATCACATAAGGCCTGACACAGTAGGCTATGTTTGGGCCTAAAAAAGTTTCAATTATGACTCAACTTCAACAGCAAACAAACTCTCACTGATACTTCACTGTTGCTGAAGTTGGGCCTTAATGAACTCAGCCAAATTGTTTTAAAAAAACAATCATTTCCCATAGTGGTAAAATGAACTCCATCCCTCATGAATAGCCCAGGAGCGTCAAACCTAATATGAAGGTGATGAACAAAGCTAACACTTAAACAATGAACATATGTAACCATAACACTTTTTACTCCACAGATTTACTCCAAGGTTGTTCCCCATGGTCTCTGCAGCTCTCTGCCCCACGCCGGACGTAGCTGTCCCCAATGATCCATATTCTGACTGGATGGGAAACATTGCTTTAGAGAGAAATGGAGCATAATTTATAAACTCAACAGAATAATATAAAAAACATATTCCCTGGGCTTGGTTGAACACACCCCTGCTGTACTGTTTTTTTGCAACAGAAAAATAAATACTCACTTCTGTGGTGATGTGTGGGTGCACATGCCATTACGCTGGTGTGTATGGGCACTCCGTGAGTTACTTTTCTGAAAAAGAGAATAAGAGTAATTCCATCACCTGTTAAATGAATAATACAATACAATAAATGAGCAGGACCTGCTAAAAATAATCATGAAAACCAACACACACTCCCATAACGCTGAACTATAATTAAAGCGTCCATGGTAAAAATTTAATTTAGTGTTATTAATGTTAGTTATTATCAATTTGCTAACAAACTGGTTCTTGAAGAAACATGTTGAGGCCCTAACAATTATCAAGACTTTAATAACGTCCTTGTTCCAATATAGTGGATGAGTTGTAAGCTGTGATTGTTAGCTAACCAAAAGAAAACAATTGTTAAAGAGCTAATAAAATTGCTAATAGGTTGGTTCAATAGCTAATTGGCTAGTTAAGGACATTGACAAAATCCATTTACTATTTCGCTGTCATTGCCCTCTTATATTTAATATTTGCCAAATGCAATTTATTTCAAAAAGGGTTTACTTTAAAACTTTGAAAAGTTTACCTGGTATTGAAGATGTTTGTGGAAGTGGCTTCGCAAACGTAGCTATTAGCCAAGTGCAGTCAGGTTGCCGGTGTAGAGGGGTGTGTAGTGCCGTGTCCTCGGCCGTCAGTCAGATCCACCCCTCGCTCCTCCCTACTCCAAATATGGTCTGCTACCCGTTTCCGAAACAAGATGGCGACGCAAGATGGCGACGAGTGTAAAGCTGTACTCGAAGCTTCATATGGGCAGTCCACAAACCAATGGGTGACGTCACGATGACTATATCCATTATTTATATACAGTCTATGCGTATAACCCATGTAATCGTGACCAGGAAGCATAGCTTATCACGACCCCTATTGTTTGTTTTGTTGGGGATGGCCTCTTGTGGCAGTAGTGATTATAACAGGAGCAATGGAGGAAGTCTGATTAAGTAGTATAAACTAAAAGTCAACATTGTTATTTTTAGTTCTGTACATAAATTAGTTTCCTTACATAAATATGTTACATTCTATGTTGAATACGTGTCTACAAGTTTTTTTTTTAACCCAAACCATGATATTTTTTCTAAATTTAACCAAATAGTTTTGGTGCCTAAACCTAACCACTGATTGTTATGCTTTTTTATGTTGATGTTGATTGTGTCCGGTGAGCCAGAGAAAGTTTTCAAAAAATATGTATTGTAGGCCTACCCTACAAGTTGCCAAATGCTCATCAGTGAGTTTAACATGTATACGTCCGCATACACCAATGGGACAGCCATCAGGAGTCATTTGAAGTTCAATATTTTGCCCCAAAAAAAACTTGGACATGTAGACTGCCAAGGCCAGAGATCGAACCACCAACCTTCTGATATACCATCTGAGTCATAGCCTGGTATAGAGCTTTTCACCTAACTCTGAGGAATTTGGCCTATATCAAAACACAATCAGGGGGAAAAATCACAGATTATGCATTTACTGAAAATAATCTGGAATAATTCATCAGTAGAGAGTTTATGTTGCAAAACACTAAACTAAAGCCTGCTATAGTTACCCATAACACTCTTCTCTGCGTTGGTCCATGGAGACTTTAACATATGTCTTCAGAGAAGCATGATTTCAGCATTAAACCTACCTTGTTCAGTTCAATACATATATACTCACTTATGCAAACTCTGGCAGGCTGTTTGGCACGACATGATGAAGCAACATCCAGCTGTGGCCAAGGTCCCTGAAACAGTCTCATTGTGTGGAATTCACCTGTAAACAGAGCTCAGGCTCCCTGCGTAGGATGTTCAAACTCCATCAGTGATGTGGTTAGAAGTGACATCATCAAACAGGCGTATAGTGGAAACGGCTACCACATTCTGAAGACTTCTTACATAATACAACGTTACCATGTGGGTCATACGAATGTAAGGAGGGGTGTTGTTCTTCACACACCATTGTGGTTCAAGGATGTTGTCATACGATGTAGCCGCTTCATTCCAAGTGTGTGTGTGTGTGTGTGTGTGTGTGTGTGTGAGAAAGAGAGACAGACAGAGAGAGCATCTGAGGGTCGCTTCAGCCTGCATTAAAAATGACAGGGATTACATTTCACAGCAGTTTCCCTTTATTGTTTGTAACTGCATGCCAGGGGCTCAGGACAAACTCATTAATAAAATGATTTTCGGTGGTGAATAGTATTATGCTATCAACACAAGATTGTTCAGAAGCTTTTTTGTAGTTTCTAGTTAAAAAAATACACATGTAGGAAAGTGAATATGAATGCTAACAGGAAAAGTTGTCTCTTCTCATTATACAGTAACTAGTGCAGTGGCCCTAGGAAGTATGTATTCGTATAGTGGGAGATGCAACATAAGAAGTGAATAAAGCTAAATCTCTGCTTTGCATGCTAATTGCGAATAACAGAATTTGCACATTACATGCAGACCACTACAACGTCTGCAACTCCATAAAACGATTACTTTTCATAAGGTACACACACCATCCAGCACATACACATTGAACATTGATATTCGCTGGAAACTATTCTAATATTATTGGAACTTACAGATGAGATGAGTCAGGTGTGGAAATCCAGAGTGAATTGGGTTACTGACCAGGTGTAGGCCTATCACACAATGGGGCGGAGCTCCCCTAAAAGGCGTCCAATTGGAAACGGCGCGATGTCGCAACACGTCCTATGTAAATAATGACATTTTGAAAAATATCTTAGGTCAGTCAGAAATCTTAGGTCAGTCTGACTAACGGTCAGCAAGACATGCCCTAGACACACAAATCTACACAAATCTTGCTTTTATAGATAGACAAGGAGCCCCTCAGTCACCAAGATCCCCGCCATGATCACAGCCCATTATAACTGCTCCGTGGCGATCATTACTCTAGCTACCATACCATCCTGTTGCCTTTGGAGAGGGAAAGAAGGCTAGATGAGTCACGTCTGGATTTTGAACTCTCCCCTGCAATTCTGCTGAGCTACTGTAAAAGTCATCGGCAGTGTCTGGTGCCAGGCTCCTTGTGTCCATCTGCCAGACTGAGATCATACCACGAGATGGGAAGCGTGCCAATATTGTTGTAATCCTGTTGTGGGCATGGAAATAAGATGACAAAGATGCTTGTTTGTGCTACATATTACATTGAAATGCTTTCATTCACTGACCTAATAACGGCTTTAGATACAGTCAGCACCACCATCCTGTGTTCTGGGCATACAGAACTGCATTTATTAACAAAATGGCCATGCTAAAAGTGTTGCTTTACATTTCATGCCTCACTAAGATAACTGACATACAAGATTGACTAATGGATCCAAATGCCCATTAACATAATTGATTTAATGACGAAACGTTTCCAAAATCAGAGCAGAACATCATGAATACCCACAGTGAACACCCTGGATACTAATAATGTATCAGAATACGCATAAAGAATAAACACAAATAACGTGACAGAAACGTCGTATTTTTCTGTCTGAAGTTGCTTGTTATTATTCTGTCCGCAAGTCAGCCATTATTTTGATCAAATGATCAAAAGTACAGAATGAAGATGAAGATGTGGAAATCCACATTCTAATTAATTATATGCCAATATTAAATCAATTGTATTAATTGAAGGCACAAAATATGATTTGCCAATGAAAATCAGGTTAGAAAATACAACATTTGTGTAAACCACACCCATTTCTGGTCTTTTATCCAAATACAGACACTGAGAGAGATAGTTTTGTTGTTTGAATGAATATTGTCAACTGTCTCAATCCTTGCATGGTCAGTTTAACGCTTTGAACAGATCCGCAAAGATATTCACTGACTCTTTCAGTCACCTCGTCTTCATACTCCAACATAAATCTGCAGATTTGTCAGAGCGCCCCTTGGTCTGGAACTAGAGGTGTGGATTTCCTCTGAAAAGGCTGGTTTGTAAGGAGGGAAATTTTAGAACTTGACGACTATTAGTCAGATGACATTAGCCTCTGGGGGAAACAGAGTATACAATATTTCAGGGTTTTTTAGTTCAGTTAGGAACTTCACGCATGAAAAAAGGAGTTAGAGACAAAGTCTAAAATTGGTTTGTTTCCTAAGCAGCCAGTTTACATGCAATTAAAAAAGCTAATATAAACCTAAATTGCCGTCAGACAAAAGCCAATGGATTCCCAAGATTGCATTTAAGCCAATGCATTATGATTCATTTACACACTACACAGACTGTTCACCAGCATGCAGCCAAAGGCAGACATTGGTCAGTACTATTTGGACTTAGAACAGAAACCAGAACACTTCCGATACCAAAAACTTGTCCCATTGCCCACTGATTCTGCATTCATATGCAGATCTCTCCGAGAGATTAGAGAGGAGGAAGTGGAGCTTATTGCTAGAAGGTGACCATCTGCAGGGCCTAAGGCGAAGAACAGGTCAACCATGTGGTAATGGTTGCTTCTCAGTGCCATGCTGCTAAAGCACTGCTCAAGGCAAAGAAACATGTGTAGCTGTCCCTTTCTGGCTTCCAAGCTACAACCGTCAATAGGAGACATCTTTTTCACAGCAACCTCAGGGACATCTGGTTGGCAAAAGAAGCAAAACACCCACCTGCCAAGTCTGACTCTTGGCAACAAAACATCCAGCTTGGTTTTGTGTTCCAAAGAACACAATAGGCAGTGTTTGTGGTTGGGAAGCCAGTGAGGGATCGTGTCCTTTTCATTGTAGTAGCAGCTATTCAGAGCAGAATCAGCCAGATGTTGGTGGGGGTAATTGATTTAGGTGCAGGTGAGACATGAAATATTATAATACTTCAAGACAGGATTCCTCTTCACAACTCAGCCAGTTTTATCTTTAGTCATGATGATCACAAGGTAGACAATAGATATACAGTGGTCATGTTACAAAGTCATCAACCAGGATTTACATGTATGCCCTCTGTGATTGAACTCCTACTGCACCACCTTTTTAAGCTCATTCAAATGAGTGAAGCCTCAGTGACCCAAGTTGTTTGGTGTCAGGGCCCTGAGTGGAGCAGGGTGGGGTCTAAAGTACAAATAAACCCTCATGCATGAGGACCAATGTGACTCCAAGCCAACAGTGGAGTTAGCAGTAAGAAAAAAAAACACAGTGCAGGAAATGAGACATTTCCAACTGGGAGAAATCCAAAGTTTAAAAAATGACACATTTTATTTAATTAAGCAAAGCCTGCAAGCCTGTTCAGCAGCCAACTTGAGCCCACTACTATACTTACATGGCATACTTCTCTCACTGCAACACTGATCTTTTGATCATGACAGTGTACTTAAGTTGTAAGTGCTCACCCTTTTGCTGACACACCGCTCTCCTGAAAGTTCTGCTGACACTTGGTGTCACTGCACTTGTTCATGTAGCATTTCATAAGCCCAACCTTCACAGCAGCATCCACCCGTGAGTCTGGGGAGGGAAATTATCGTCACTTACAGCTTCCTGCTGTGCTGAGCTTGATGCTTCCTGAGGGGAGTGATGAAATCAGATCTAAGATGCCAAAAAAAAACACTCCACATTTTACATTCCACTAGAGGTGACCCTGAACAGGCAAATACTGCTCAGTGGGCTGTGTAATGGCAGCATTATAAAAAGTCTTATTTTCAAACTGATGGGTCAGAATTTGAGTAAACTTCTTACTGTCTCATGCAGCTACGATGCAGTAAGTCTGCTCTCTGGGAGTTTGTCCCATACCTGAGGTCATGTATGAATTTATAGTCAGATGATCTGAATTGCCCTACTGTGAACTACTTTTGAATCCAAGCCGCCTCACCAACAGAGGTGCCTCACAGACAGATGGTTTCCATGACAACATCATTTGATAAGCTCTCTCAAAGCGATCAAAAGTGAGGAATAAAAAGCCACCTATTCAATAAGTCATAGACTGGTGAGAGCAACTCTATCACTGCTTTGTGCAATTTCAACGTCACACAATGACGAAGGTTTCTTCAGGTGGAGGGCAATTATGTCTTTGTGAATTAAACTCTGGTGAGACAGCGCTCAAATGAAGATGTGCTGTCAAAACATGTGAGGAGGAATAGGAGTAAATGACAGTTATGTGAGATGACTGAGAATCTGCACAGAGAAACATGATGAGAAATGGAGTCAGTTTAGATTGTTAGATGGAAAAAAATAGTTCCAAAATGAAATCTTTTACAACTTTTTAAGTAGATTATTTATCAGAGGTAAATATGGTAAAAGCAAGTAAAGTATGGATCAAGATTAGTTTTTACATCAGATACAATGCCGTAAATATCTAATATTTTATTTATTGTAATTAATGACATTTCACAATAAAATTCTTGTCCAGGAAGCATATTAGATACCATCTGTTTCTCTCTTATTGAGCCATCTGAGACTGTTTACTGGCCTTACATACTACTTTGCACCGCATCACTGAAAGCATAACACACATCTTCTGACATAGTGCGTGTACCAAAACAACTTCCATACTTAATGTTTATTTACCAGCACTCCGGATGATTAATTTGCGTCAACAATTACAGTAAATGCAATGATCACAGATTGGATGACACAACTTTACTGATGCAACCATGGCAACCTGGAGAATAGGATCCAGCATCTTGATAGGCTGTCGCCGCTGCGACTAGGCAGCCTGGTTGCATAATGCTCTCAACCTTGACTTTGATGTGTTCCTCTTTATATCTCTGTACCTGCAGTGAATGTTCATGTTATGTGTTTAGACCGATTAAAAAAATATGATTACATTTAAAGGGGAGAGTATTAAAAGTGATAGAGGGGAACCTAAAAGGAAAAAGGGGCATTCATCAACTGCTGTTTCCTCTTCTTAGAGGTTTTAGTCTGCATATAAATTCTGCATTATCTTGGTATACTAATAATATTGTCAATCGCTCATATAGTACACAGCAAGATAACAGTGAAAACTATTAGCAGACAAATGATGTGTCTTTCTCTGTGTGTGTGTGTGTGTGTGTGTGTGTGTGTGTGCGTGTGCGTGTGTGTGTGTGGAACAGCCCCAAAAACTTTGCAAACTACTTCCAGCAGACTTGAGCAGCAGAGAGTTTAGCTTCTGTCAAAGCCATCTGGTGTTCTTTAATAAAACGTGTTTGAACTGTGTCACTATTTTTTTCAATTGGTCTCTCCGTTTACGCAACGCTGCGTGCCGTGCTGTATAGAAGAGAGAACACAGAGAGCAGCAGCATAAAGAGAACAGGATGAGAAAAAAAGTGTGTGTGTGTGTGCGTGTGTGTGTGTGTGTGTGTGTGTGTGTATGAGAGAGAGAGAGAGCTGGTGGCAGTGGGTGGGTGGGTGTTGGGGGATGGGGGTGCTGAGAACGAGTATAAATGTCACTTTAAAATGCAGCGCCTTCCCTCTAACACATGACCGTCACTTCACCCATTTAAAATCTAATTATTACTTTGTTCCTTGTTAGAGAAACTGTATGGATTTCATAATAAAGCGTGTTATGAATCTGCCAAATTTATATATACTTTCAAGGAGTCTATTAAAAAGTTAGAGACTAATGGTGACAAATTATGCATTTACTGAGATTCAAAGGTTGTATGATCAGCAACATAAGCAAATTATTCTTCCCTGAATTAATGGAGTTCATACACAGCAAGCTACAGGAGATACAGTTATAAGAGTCACAAAACAAGAAAGAAGTCTGTTTGTATGTAAGGAATTTGACCCTTCTTCTCACTTGATTTATTACCTCAGTAAACATTCTCATAATGACTTTATGTTCTCAATCGTTAGTTTCAAGTCCTCTTCGATACAGCATGAGGATCATTTTGTAAATTATGGTCCAATTTAGAGTAATGGATGATAAAGTAGGGTTGTATTTGGGGCAGGGCTACCATATGATTGACAGGTCACTACCAGCATTTAAGGTCTGTTCATCTTAGAACTATCACAGTGTATTTTCACTTCATCACAGTTAACTAGAACATTTTGTCACTTATAAATGTCTTGTTCAGTGTTCAGTTGGACTAAAAGACACTGAGAAAGTCCAATCCCTACGTGTTTTTTTAGATTTCTTTCTATTCAATGTATCAATGCCTACTGAAAATGTGAGAGTCTGAAAATGTGAATGTCTGTGTCTCACGGAGACCCCCGTTTTTTTTACACCACAAGTCTATTTTTGTCGCATTTAGAGATACGTTTTATGCATAGACAGCTGCTTAAAGCACACAAATATCCTGCCGCATCTATGTTCATTCATCATCGATTCTAGTCTGTCTGTGTTCCTGCTTCACTACATGCAGATTCCCCTCACTCGCTACTGGACGGAGAAATGAAATTAATCAATATATAGGCTGCAAACACTGTTGATTTTTTCCTATAAGGCCGACATGAAAACTATTTAGTAGATCAGTAGTTTCAGTAAATTTCTGCTGTCAGTCAGCCTGCTGAAGGCAGTTCAACCAGCTGTTGTCCACTCAGCTGCTGCTGACAGTCAGCAGCAGAGTGTAGCTTGCGATCTGAGGTGGTTTGGAGTGTTGGTTGTGCACATCCTCAGAAATGAACGATAAGAAGATGTGGGATCAGACTGGATGTGACCACATCAGATACACTAGAGAGGTAGTTGCTACAACAATGGTGGGAGGTTTTGAAGGTTTTAAAAGTTTTGAGGATTGATTACGTACTAAATTATTATTGTTAGATCAATCTCCTCGCCATTTTTGTTTACACCACGCAAATTCCTAAGCTCTACTTCTGTGTTTTATCTAAGCCCTTACATGGCCGGATTTATGTGAGCATTTATGTTTACGATGCAGCCAGTCGTATGCACGTATGCGTGGTCCAAAAGCATGTATATTTGAGCCTTAAGGAGTCGCTGTTCTTTTTTAATAATGGATGCCCATTGCTTACCAAGCTGTGTAGTGTTAGCATTAGCTGACATAACATCATTCTACTTATCATCCTTTCTATGCTTTTACAAAGAAACAGTACGTGGCAGCCATTGTCCACAAACCAATGTGTGATGTCATGGTGACTACGTCCACTGTCTTTGGAGCATGGACTGTATAGCACCTCCATCAACTGTTGTTCAGGCAGGTGGACAAGAGCGATGTGTGAGGGAAACTTTGTGCAAGGACACAGATTCTTCCAAAAGCCTCAAGTGAGCCTCAGTAAGAAAAGGCTGTTAGCCTACTGGAACCCCAAAAATGTGTTTTTGCCCATTGATATTCGAACACATGTGTCTTTCTGTCTCTTTCGATATTTCTCTGTTAGCTGCTACAACTCAAATGGTGAAGTGTGGCTTTAGATGACTAGTGTGGCTGGCTCGTCATCCGATGTATCATTTTATTGTATTTATTTTGGTAAACACCCCTGAGTGCAGGATGAGTCATCAAACATTTCAAAACAATTTTAATTGGGGTTTTTTTCCAGAAAGACGGCTTTTATGTAAAATTAGTCCTATACTGATTTTTTGAGATACATTTGGCATATATCAAGACACAAATGAGCAATTAACACAGGAGTGCACCGGGTTAAATCTGGGGAAATGTTTTTTCACTTTTTTTTTTCACATTAAGTGAGTATTCCTGCGTGTGTTGTGTGTGTGTGTGTGTGTGTGTGTGTGTGTGTGTGTTAGAGTAGAGAGGAGGGGGGTTTATTGGTAAGAGGGAAGCAGAGAGCAGAGGAGCTGACCTCAGAAGAGGACACTTTCTCTGCTCTTAATTACCAGAAATTCCTGTGAGAGAAAAGATGTTCATCTGCGCTGCGAGCACTGTGGCATCTTTTCTTGCTCCACAACCTCCCCCCTCCACTCTCCACTCTCACACACCCTCTGCCTTTTGTCACATCCTCATTTAATGATGCTCCTGCGGAGAGAAAAAAACGTGAATTTTCACCAACTTCCAGGATTACTCATGAATATTTCAGTGGTTTGTGAGGTATATGGTATGGTCCATGGCTGGTGGAGAAGACGGACTGGATCAGCACTTTATCCCCACCATCTCCCGATGATGTTACAGCAGCTGGAGAATCAATCCCCACCCCCCAAACTTGACTGGGCTGTAGCTGTCAACTGTCTCAGTGATGGGAAAACATTGGATGCATGTGGTGGTGATTTTATTCACAGTGAGAGGGGGTCGGATATGATTCCTGCGTGTCTGGTTGGATTACCAACACTTGCTGTATTACTGCTTCTTATCTTTAGCATCCCATGGTGCCAAATGAGTCTCATTAGAAAGCAGTTACAGATGGTAAAACATAAATATGTGTATCCAGATTGTTTTGGATGCATTTCAGCTTGCACTGGATGTTCCGGGAAGCACTGACCTTGTCACGCAACAAATATTTCATACTTAAACATATTCAATATGGCCCTAAGTGGAATCAGTGTGCGGGCAAATTGTGCTGAAGATAATGTATCAAATAACAGGCTAAATCCAATTTCACAAACACATCCCCTTGAGGTAAGATTCAGATAGCTTGACTGCTGATCCTCACTTGCACACACACACATGTACGCACACACATCGAGAGAAGAAAGAGGCAGCAATCCCTTATTGTATTCCTATAGATATCAGAGAAATTGAATTTTTAAGGGAGCGAGCATCTTTCATTTTGTCACAAGCCGTCTAACAATGCCTGCTCACAATGGATTTTCTATCTATAAATGCACATCTTCCGATAGCAGCCAGGCATGCTGAGGTGAAGTGCCGTTATTCCATCAGTGAGCTGTTATTGGCTTGTTAATCCCAAACACATTGAGTTTGGGGGTTAGTATGGAAAAAGTAGATTAGATCCCACGGGTCTCCGAGGTCAAATGTTCACATAAAAATGCAATGATTTTCCCATGTATATGTGCTGAAAACACACAGTTCATGTAAATGACACAAACTGAGGCAGCTGATTATTTCCAGGACAATGGGGAGATGAAATATACCTTCCTGCATGGCAGATATATAGCTTTCCTATATCGAGTCTCGTGGATGCATTGTTGGCAAAAAAAAAGTCCATCCTCGTTACACGTGTTTGTAATCCATAACAGTAAAAGGAAACCTGTCCTAACCGCTGTGCATTCTCACCGATGCTTCTGTCCAGCAGAAGTCCAGCATGTTTACCTGTCAGAAAAAAAAAACCCTCAAAACTCGCTGCAGCCAAATGTCTCAGGGAGATAATGTAGCTATGTTTCTCCAGAATACAGAAAGCCTTCAGGGCAGGATCTGGCAGCAGGAAAGATGGACAAACAGTATCTGCTGTGGATTATGTTTGTGAACAGTGACACTACACAACTCTGCTTCTAAAAAAAGTTGCATTGAGTGTGATCATTCGCTAACCCTTTTTGATACATTTTCAATTGAAAACTGTGCAAACTGATAAACATTATTTAAAGTAAATTTACATTAATTATGAATTTGATGCTGCTACACATTCCCAAAAAGATGGGACATGTTTACCACTGTGTTACATCACCTTTTTAAAATTGAATTTTTTTTCCATTCTTGCTTGATATGACTTCAGTTTCTGGGTCTCGATGTCATATTTTGCGCTTCATAATGCGTCACACATTTTTCAATGGGGGACAGGTCTGGACTGCAGACAGGCCAGTCTACTACCTGCAATCTTTTCCCTTGGAGCCATGCTGTCGTAGCAGAATGTGTCTTAGCATTGTCCTGCTGAAATAAACTGGGACGTCCATGAAAAGATGTTATCTGGATGCCAGCATGTGTTGCTCCAAAACCTGTATATGATATGACATACCTGTCACTAGTTTTTTGCATGCCAATTCCAATAGCCAACTTCGGTAACTTATAAGTCATAGACACCACAAGCACAAATGTGTACATCTTTTTTTAGTAGCTCATGGAAAGAGTTTCTGTTGTGCCATGAGCTTCCTGCAGTGTGTAAATGTATTTAACATTTTAAATACAGTCATGGAAAAAATTATTAGACCACCCTTGTTTTCTAGCCATTTTCCATGGTTTTCTTGATAAAGATTTTGGTTATTCTCAAAAAAACAAACAATGGAAAATGGCTAGATATCAGCTCTTGAATTAATGAGCTTTTTTCGTTGTTACCATTATATTTGTCCAAATAAATGTACCTTTAGTTGTAGCAGGCATTAAAATGAACAAGAAATTAAAGAAAAAGGGTGTTCTAATATATTTTTCCATGACTGTAGATGTTTCTTTATTGCCTGTGTTGTCTCCTAAAGCAAAAAAAAGTGAACGAATCACAGAGTCAGCTGGACTTAGCAATGTGACCTCTCCAGCTGACTCTCTCAGCTTCCACTGTAATGGTAGATAACAATGAGTCAGTGAGTGTGGAAGCAGATGCTGGTTGGTCACACATGTTGAAATCTTTTATTTAAAAAGAAAAGAGCTTTTTGGTTTGTTGTCTTAAAAAAACACAACAGGTTACCTTCTTCTTAACATGGCATGGTTATGCTTGAGTGCTTTTATTGTCCGTAACGGTATTTCAAGAGTGTATAAACATAAGGTCAGCACATTAACTTCCTTCATGCTGAATATAATTATCGATGTCTTGATCCCAGTTAACCTGGCGGCTCACCGGCTGCTCCTTCATGTACTAAGTGGCGCCCGTGCCGGCCGTGTAACTCGTCTCAGTACAGAGATAAATCTCAGAGCAGAGACAGTAGCCCGAAGGAGTGGAGAACACGATGGCTCAGTTAATAAAAGCCCCGGGGTGAGAAGTGTCAGTCAGTAACTCCCTGCAGAAACCCACTGGACCTCAGAACACTCCCCACTGGGAACATTAGAGAAACAGGCCCTGTGGCTAGACACACTCACACACACACACACACACACACACACACACACAGACACACCTTAACTCTTTAAAGAGGGCTAATGATTTTTGGTCAAGGTTTTGGTGAGGTGGGAACCATATATTCTAGGGCTGTCAATTGATAAAATTTCACTAATTAATCATTTGCAGTTTTTTAAATGTGTTCTTGTGCACACAACATAAATATTACACAGCAAAAAAGCAACATTATTTCTTTTTGGAATAAGGCCGATTTTATAAGCTTTCGCAAACCACTAATAAAGGCATCAACCAATCACGTTGAGTTGTTTACTTACTATAAAACAACACTGAGGCTTTGTAGTCTGAACCAAGGCAGTAAACGTCTATTTCTATTCCTAGAGCTCTGACAAAGATAGCACATACCAGATACTCTATCCATTCTTACCTTCCACAATAAAAGCTAAATGCACTGCACTTGTATAGCATTTTTCTAGTCAAAGTGCTTTAGCACTACAGATCATTCACCCATTCACACACACATTCATACACTGGTGGTCGAGGCTACCCTACATGGTGCCACCTGCCACCATCAGGCATTTATTCACACACCAATGAACGCAGCATCGGTAGCAATTTGGGGCTCACTATCTTGCCCAAGGATACTTCCACATGTAGACTCCTGATAGGCATATAAGCATTAGACATACATACATGTTACATAGAGCTAACTCAGACTGATTTTGCTAACAGGAAAGTCATTAGTTTAGCCTGTACAACAACATATCAGACTACCAGACACTGCTTTTGGTCAACAGGATCGTGGTTGCTGGCTCTCAGCAAAATATATTAAAATAGTGTTACAACTGTCAAAACTTTACACTGTCAGCGAAAATTTCACTGGAGAGTATTTCGTGTAGAACGGCCTTCAGATGGTGGCATGTAACAATGGATATTTGTCTGAAAAGGGGAGACTTGTGGGTATATCATGATATTGGCAACATTCCTACTTCTTAACGTAGTGGCATAAGGATTTCCCATTAAATACCTCAACTGTGGCGGCCCGCCAGACTGTCATGTGCTGCGCTAACGTCACATTTCAAGCTACTGAAAGTATATTTACACTATCATAACATAAAATTATTTTGCATTGTATCTCTGTTCGGCAGAGTGTCTGTCACCCGTCAGTCATTCAAAACCCGAGTCCGTCCTCCTCCAAGACATGCACATGCATTCACACTCTTACACACACACTGAATATACCGAGTTGCCGTGCCTACCTGTCTGTATCAGTCCCGTCCCCATATCATCTCTCAGTGTATGTGTGCGCGCGCCAAACTAAATACTATCAACCTGTCCAGGCCATCAGAGGTCGAAACGGTCCAAACGCACTGTTGCATTATGCCTGCGTTAGCCGCAAGCTAACATTAGCTAACAATTAAAGTTGTGTTTATCACAAAAAGCTACTATTACTTCCTGTCGCTAAACAATGCAGCTTTCAAAATAAGTGTGTGTTAAATCCACCACAGATTTACAAGAAGACTGTCAAAATAAGATGCCTTAAATAAAACGTACAGGAACCTTTATTCTCCTTAACAATATTTCACTAAAATATGCAATGAGTAAGATCAGTGTATATGATGGAATAGTGGCTTTAGAATGTGTGACAGGCACCAAATTTGGGCTTTTATGAAAAAAATCCCAGGGCCATGCCCCCAGACCCCCTAGCAAGCTATTTTACAACCCTGTCTGGCTACTCAATTTCCTAGTGGAAAGCCCTGTTGACTGTGAAAAATGTTATGTGAGGTGTTTGCTCACATTTAGCTCTCAAAGTGGACAAGATTGATGCATTTTACAAAAAAAAAATTACAAAATTTTCTCCAGGGGGCCCCCCGAACCCCCTAGGTGGATAGTTTTTATCATTAGCTAATACTCAAGGGTAATTTTTTTGTATTTTGTAACTGTTGAGATTTGCACTTTATACTACATTTTAGATTTAAGATTGATTTATATTTTGTTGAACGTTTTTATTTATTTATTTATTTATTTATACAGACTAAAAAAATCACATTTTCTATATATTTTTCAGTATTTTGTAATATTGTCAAGAATATCGTTATCGCATAAATACCCAGAAATATCGTGATAATCTTTTAGGGCCATATCGCCCACCTCTATCTAGACCCCTTCGGGCAGGGAAACACGACGTGGTTAGTACCAATGGACTTCTTAGCTCTTCTAGTTTTATATGCAACCAATATCTTTACTGTAAAGCCCCGAAATTGTATTTTGCATTGATTGCGTTACATTTTTTAACACATACAGTATGTCAAATGAATCAAAAAAATGTCCACATTTAATTTTTTATTTATTTCTACGATCAAAATTGTATTTATCGCAAAGCTAAAAAATCCTCACCTTTCCACACTCAGAGGCAGTCTGTCCTTGTTTTCTGCCCTTTTGAGATTACCTCGGAATCTTCTAATGAACAAGCTACACTGAACAAGACCATTCATAATGCAGCTTGTTGGATAACAGCAGTGTTATCACACATTCTTCAGGGAAACATCATCTATTATCCAGTATTTCTCTTTCTATTGCTCTGCTCTTCTCTTCATCTATTTCCGCCACAAGCCACGCATGCAACACAAAACATACAACATCACCTCATCGTCTCTCTGACTCCTGGCTCCCTGGCAGAATCTATATTAAGCCTCATAACAAATACAGATTCACTACAGTTCTGCTGATTTTTATGACCCAGATGACTTGTGTTTTTCTTTTGCTTTTTCGTCTTCTGGCCACAAATGCTGTTTATCCCTCAGGCTGTCCAGCTGCTGAATGGCTGGTGTTCGGTAGTGGAGGATAAAAAAAAAAAAAAGAAAGCTCCACTACTCTCTCTTCAAATATATTTTTCTTACAGCACAAGTCACATGCTCTATGTTTATTCTGTTGAATCATAGTTTGTCTGGCATCTCTCAACATTGGGCTGATGCAGGTCATGATGTGGAAACATATTGGTGTAAACAGTTAGCAACACATTAATGCAAACATTGTGGACCATCAGGAATGCAAGACCACAACCTCCCCACAGATTCTGTTCATGAAATTTTAATGCAAGCGACCATGTTCAATATCTGCTTTTGTTGTACAGCAGAGGCAAAAAAGGAAAAAAGCTGATGAAAAAGATTAAGGTTACAGTGTGGGATGCTGTGGTGTGTTTTGATATGTGTTAATGGAATAATATTAAACCTTCTCTTCAAAGCACGTTTTACTAATCAATTGAGCTGGAGACATACACGGCACACACACCGAACCATAAAGGAGCATCTTAACTCCTTTATCCAACTCTCTGAAATAATAAGCTTAAAGCTGTTAAGATTTAAAACCGCAAGCATTTATAATGAGGTAAACAAAAGTGGCTTCAGATCTGAAGTCATCCTGCCTTTTTGTAATACCTAAGACTAATGGGCAAATTGTTTTCATGAGACAGTGCCAGACTCGTGGGCAGAAGATAAGGATTTAAGCATTTGTTGCGCTGTTGCAGCAAATTTCCAGCCCAAAAATACAAAACAGATTTGTTGGAAAGGAAATAGTAAAATATAAAATTAATATTGATGAAGCAGTTGGAAGTTGAGTTAAACCAGAGTAAAACAACAACAGTGATTACATCTGAGTCACACAGCACCACACCAACCTGCATGCACCACCCACTCTGCTCTGACCTTTGGGTATAATGTATAATTTCAGTACCGAATGTTTTTGTCTCTTGCATGGCCTCTCTTCCTGTTGCAAGTAAATTACCCAACATTAAATTCCAAATATATGTTACATACAGTTGTTGACTTCAGCGCTGTCACTTTCAACCCTGAAGGTGACGTGCCAGCGACCTATTAAGATGAGCAAATGCACAAATGGCAACCACAGGGGGCTGTTGTCTTCAGGTATGAATTTGGATCCTATGGTGAGCCTCCCTGTGTTGATCCTCTGAGGATGTCTGTGTGATATGAACTGGGGGACACAAATGTAGACAGATGAACTCCACCGGGAGCTTCAATTTTCCACAAGTGGAACCCCTGCCTCCTGTGAGAGCTCTGATGTGCATCAGTAGCTGAATGTTAACAGACCCCTCAAAGCCTGGACCACTATGAGACAATGCAAAAAAACCCGCCCCTCCTACATTGGAGCGAGACACCCAGTATGGAAGAGAGACAAATAAGTACAAACTACAAATTGTTGTTGGTCTCTTTTTTTTATGTGTGTTTCCTTTTGGTGAATTGTGTCACTTTGTGGTCATCTTGTGTCATATTGCTTTCAGTCTCTGCATCTCTTTATAGCCTTTCTGTGCCTCGTTGTGGTTGTTTCGTCTTGTTAATTTTGTGTTGTTTTTGTTGTCTCTATGCAGATGGTTTGCACCACTTTGTTTGCGTCTCTTCCTGGCCATTTCAAGTCTCTTTGTGATCATTTTGCATCTTTGAAATTGTTTTAAATCTCTTTGTGGTCATTTTGCATCTTTTTGTAGGCATTTTGTGTCTCTTTGAAGTCATGTTAAATATCTCTTTGGTTGTTTTGCATCTCTTTTAAGTCGTTTTAAGTCTTTGCGGTTGCTTTGCATGTCTTTGAGGCTATTTTAAGTCTCTCAGTGGTTGTTTTACATGTCTTTGAAGTGGTTTTTTTAGTCTCTCTGTGGTTGTTTTGTATATCTTTGGACTCGTTTTGCATCTCTTTGTGGTTGTTTTGCATCTCTTTTATTTTGCTTGTATTTGAACATTTGATGGACTTTTCGACAAGAAATGTTAACAGGTGTTTCAAACAGATGTTTCGGCCTCGAGGGCCCCTGACCTTCTTGGCCTCTGGGCATGTACCCAGTTAGCCCATTCAGGATTTTGTAGGCTCCAGATCTAAACAACTGAAGTCCTGCAACAGCTCAGTGGGTGATGTGGGATGCTCACATGAAATGAGAGAGAAAAATTGACAGCGTAGGGAGATGAGATACATAGTGAGTGGAAAGTGAGCTGAGATGTGAATTAAGCCTCCCGAGCTAGCCTGCTGCACCCCACACAGTGTCTGCATTACAAGCAGCTGGTAGGTGGTGAGATGTGGTTGACGTCTGCTTGTGGGCAGATTGTCTGTAAGTTTTTTCAAGGAGATGAGAGGCTCTCCATTGACTGGGAAGATGGGCTGCCTTCATGCAGCCAAAAGTCACAAGTGAACATCTGCTGTAAGAAAATAGTAGAAAACAACATTTTTTCCTTCTTCCCTCCTCACAATGGATCCAGACTCTCCTTAAGACTTTGCGGCTGGTTGCCATAGTTATGGGAGGCAGTGGAAAATCACAGCTGAATGATGAAATTATTAATAAATGAACAAAAACAAGTCTGCATTGAGCTTGCCTGTGCACAT
Organism: Centropristis striata; assembly: GCF_030273125.1. Taxonomy (NCBI): domain Eukaryota; kingdom Metazoa; phylum Chordata; class Actinopteri; order Perciformes; family Serranidae; genus Centropristis; species Centropristis striata. Next base: position 19,188,152 of record NC_081519.1, on the reverse strand, counting down.
GCACAGCAGAGTATGCTAATAGCATCCTGCCTAAAAAAAGACAATAAGGCAAAAATTACATGGCTGCATGAATACATCACTCGAGTTGTTGTTTTGGACGCTGTCCATTTAGTATTTCATTAATAGAGTAGTGTATTTTTGGCCACACGGATAGTGCATTTGCTGAAAACAGGAACTCTGAATGCCCTGCCTCCACTGAAATATTTTGGCTTCACTACTGTGTCCTTAATCCAAGATTCAAAAATGCCATGATTCATCAAACAGTGCCCAGTGCCTCCTTTTATTTCAGGTTTATGTTTAAAACTGATAACCATGCCTCATTGAGAACCGATTGTTCTGTCTGAGAAATGAAATGACAATAGAGTAATCTGCATCCCAATCCTCTTGACACATATACAACATTGTTTGATAAAGCAGATCTGCAAGGCTGGGGGTGGCCAACATGAATACATTTGTTCTCATTTTTTCTATTTGGATGATATGCTTAGTAAATTAAGATTCTATGCAGATGATTTAAATTCATCAGAAAATCTGAGATTATTGATTTTGAAGCAAAAAGAAGAAAAAGTTTTCTATTCTGGAAATAAGTGCACTTACTTTTCTGACAGTTTGGTGAACTATACAATACTTAGTTAAGCTAATCACACGTGCACAACATGGAGAGTGGTATAAATCTTCCCAGGCAGTTCTTGCAGCAGCACTGGAACTCACGGATACCACAAAAACCTTTGTCCCCTACCAAACAATGTTATAGTTTTTAGGCCACGTATATCGCCTATTTCTCACCCGGAGGCAGGTGTTTGTGTCCCATTGTGTCTGGAAGTAGTGTTATTTTAGCGTAACCCTGTTCTTTTTTCCCCAACCTTAGCCAAGTGTTTTTGACGCCTAAACCTAATGATTGTACAACGTTAACAACAGCAATGGTGTGGTGATTGTCACATGTCTGTAATGTGCTGAAACCGGCTTTTTTAATCTTCATATTACGTAAAGAAGCAAAAAAAATTCATAAGGAATCATGCAAACCCATTCATGATCATTTACTGATCTTCTCATCATTCCCAATCAGCGCTGCCACACGCTCCTCTGACTGGGACATAATTCTTACTAAATGTAAAGAAGTGAATAATATCTCTCCATCATAATAATAATAATAATATGTGCATATTATATATGCTATTAGGCTTTATATATCCCGATGTATAAATTAAACATTCCAACCTCACCGGGTTATGAATGGTCCACTGCTACTCTGCTGACAGCGGCACTGATTTCCTTCCTTTTCACTTTTTATGCTGCCAAACAAAACCAGTTTGTTCTGTTGCAGCTGTTGGACGTCAGCGTTTCACTTCCTGCCTCTGAGAAATTCCTCTTCTTTTGGAATTAAACTTTACTTTAAAACTTTGTTTACCTCCTGGCTGCAACCTAAAAGCTGTGGAAAAAAGTCTCTGCTCCAATTTTAAAATATTCACTGAACTTGTTTGAGTATACTTTTTATTTCATAAACCTCTGTCGCTGCGTATTTTTGTTAAATGTCTATTTCGCTCCTGTCTGTCACGGTGCACTTTGTTAATAAAGGTGAGTTTAAAAAAAAGAAAAGGAAAAAAATAATTTTTTTGGCTGTATTGTGTCCTTCAGTGTCATAATCTTTAGGGTGTGACATTCAAATGACGACACATTTATCAACGTCCGACCATTCTCACGCTGTTATTGGACAGATATGAAAGTTTGACAAATCACACATGAACCCTGTCGTAAGACGAAATATACGATCAGATCTGGGCTCGTTTCTACGTTTCTTAGATAAATGAGGGCCACTCTGTTTTCTCCACTGAAAAGCCCCCCAGATTGCACCTAGTTTTTTTTTCCATTTCTCCAATAACCTACAGTAATACATTACACTGCCATCTTCTGACAAAAGTATGTTTATGCAGCTTTGTTTATTCCAGTTGGTGGAAAAATCCCTAATTCCCATTTTCTATAATGACACACAGCTACGGAAGTGTTTTATGGGGTGTGGACATCTCATTCTGGACTGACCAATTATTTTGGACCTCGCCTCTTATACACAGTGGACTAACTGGGGACATCAGGACCCTTGTCAGTGACCTCTTCTGTTCCACTGGAGAGACATCCGTAATCAAGGGCTCTAAAGCTTCTCCCAAGCACCAATTTTCTCTGATGATTTTCTCAGCTCACAAGAGGCTCTCAGATCAGCCTATATAATAAAGTGGCCACTCAAAGACAGCAGAAGATGAGTGTCATTTTTAGCCCACATATAGAATAAAAGAATAGGATGATGACGATGATGATGATCATGATGATGATGATGATGATGATGATGATGATGATGATGATGATGGTAATGATGATGAGGATGAAAGTGATGGGATCAATTGATTCCCTAAGAATAGATCCGAATTGCATGAAATTTATTTTGTGCCGCCATGGAAACAGCTGACGTCAGGGAGGTCAAAAATGCATGGAGGTGTGGGGTGGGTGGGTAGTGGATCTGATGGTAGGTAGACCTGTGGAGCGGAGGTGGTGATTGTGGTGCTAATGGTTTTTCAGGAGGGGGAAGGGTTGGTGTGAGGGCCCTTCATTGCACTTCTGTCTGTTTAATGACTCCACAGCATGATTACTCAGGTTAGTCCACACAGTTACATAAGCCACCACTCGGGTTTGTGTGCTAAATGTGGTGGTCCTGTTGCTGTGAAGACCAGCTGGTGACATGAATCAGATAAAAATAGTTTAGTTAGCCAATACTGTAGAAATACAGTTTGGAATACATATGTTAATGGGTTTCCATATGTAATTTATTCTTAGGTATAATCAGTCAAAAGCAAATGCATTTCAATTTCTGACAAAATATTAATATTTTTTACTACATGGTGCCTATTATCTGGAATCTAGAAAGGGCTTGATTTAGTAGTAGCGCTATGGTAATGTGCTGTATGAATGCAGGATAAAAATGTGTCTTATTCTGTTCTGCATGAAATCTACCTAACACCAGTAGGATTGAACAAATGCTCCCTTCAATTCCCAATATTCCTGCCATGACAGTCCTATCATCCTTTTAGATTTCATTCAGCACCTCCAACACAGCTTTAACTAATTAGCAAAGTAGCACATTCTCATGAAGCATTGTTGCAGTAATGTTTGATAAATGCCTGCCCCTGCAACTCTAACCCCCTCTTTAGTTATATCCTGCAGCCACTGATACCGTTTCAGCTGTGTACAGTTGATAATGGATGGTATATTGATTTGCCATTACCAGATGGGGATTTTTTTCACAACAAAAATTGCCATTTCATTTGTCTCGCTTAGAATGCTGTCTAATTTATGAGCTGTTTGTGCTGTTAATGGCTTTTCAAAAGATGTAACCTGGTTCAGCCTGAAGATATTCACTAGATGATGCCTTTTCCTGTCAATCAGCTCTGAGGAGCGACACAATCCCTTTTTTTTCAAGCTTTCACACATTCATTCCTCTATACATTTCTAGGAATTAAGAGATGCATGCTTTCATGTTCCTCTGCTTGGACATTTTGTTAAAAATTGTTGCTAATGCATCCATTTCCATCGCTAAATTGCACATTCCATTCAGCTCACGAATGACGACACATGGCTCTTTGGCTCTACACGGTAGTATGTGACTGTCCTCTCCAAAAACCGACTCCATAGGTTATTTGTCCACAAGTGGTGGTGTATGTAACTTTAGAACCCATATTTACATTTATTGTTAAAACACAGGACTTTGACACAGGAGACAGGTCTTTGTGTCCCATTTGAAAACAAAAGTCAACATATTTTAAGTTAAAGTTAACTTGTAATCAAGGACCTGCTCGATCACGTGTGCATGATGTCTTATACCATTTGCATGTGTGATTCTCCGGCAGAATTAGTCATAAATTTACTTTTTATCAAGTAATAAGCCACATTTTTACATTTTACATACAAAATGTTTTCGATCTTGTTTGTTTTTAATTATAGATTTAACCAAATGAAGGATTCAAGTCCTCTGATGTCTGGATCTTCAATTATCAGAGAAAATTTCCGCAGTAGCTTAGCTCCAGCCCCTCCGCCAGTGTGCTGAACAGCAGCAGAGAAACACAGAATTTTAATGTGAAACTTCCTTTTTTAGTGTTTTTACTGGTTTATATCAGCAGGTTCATTTGTTTTTGAGATTAGACCTCTGTGGATAATTTGGCTTTTACACTCTTTTTTTCCCCATGAATTTAATGCATTCTGATTTTAGTTAAATTTTTCTTATTCATTACACAATGTCCAAACTTTTTTGGAATCGGGGTTGCACATGCTTTATTAACTATAGGGTTGCTGTTTTTTCAATCAATTGCATTTGTGAGGATTTACTCTGCTTTTTCTTTGTTGTGTCCGTTGTTTCAATAAATAATAACGTTGAATGTTATTTATATAATTTGTCCCATATAAATATGTATGAAGATGTGCGTAATCTTACGAAAGCAAGCCTTGTAAAGTGGGGGAATCAAGACACGACCTTTCACCAACAGTCACATAATAATACTTGGTGTGAGTGGATTCAAATATTGGAGCTGACTTAGTAAATATGCCTTAATGTAGTCAAGGGCAGTATCTCTCCATGTAATTTTAACAGGGCTGGGAGAGAGTAGGCCAAAGGGGGACCACTTTGCTTGTCACTCTGCAAAGGTCGACAAGCTGAGCGCCTAGGAAGCTCCAGCACTCTCCACTCACTTTAATTAAAGACTTCTACTGGACAAGAGTTAGCAATTAGAGTGTCTCCTCAACTACTGTATGTCCCCAGGGAGGTGCCGAGAGGAACTCCCACTCACCCATTAATGTTTAAACTGGCCTGATTGAGCTGAATTATTCAGTGAATCACTCGTTCTCTGTGGGTAAGTACCTCCTTGTTGGTTTGGTCTTCAGGCCTGGGTCTATGTGGTTATATGGGCAGCTGCAGTAGTCAGTGGCTGCTGTTGTCACCGGGGGGCCTGTAAACATACAACCCCAATTCCCAAAAAGTTGGGACACTGTGTTTAATGTAAATAAAAACAGAATGCAATGATAAACCCATGCTTTATTCCCAATAGAACAAAAACAGCATATCAGATGATGAACTGAGACATTTTGCCATTTCATGGAAAATATTAGCTCATTTTGAATTTGATGGCAGCAACGCATCTCAAAAAGTTGTGACAGGGGCAACAAAAGGCTGGGAAAGTAATTGGCACAAATCCAAAACAACTACAGGAGCATTTGACAACTAATTAGGTTCATTGGCAACAGGTCAGTAACATGACTGGGTATCTCAGATGTAAGGATGGGCAGAGATTCAACAATCTGTGACAAACTGCGTCTAAAAATTGTGGAACGATTTCAATATCACGTTGCTCAACATACAATTGTGAAAACTTTGAAGGGCCCACCATCTGCACTGTACAATATCATCAAAAGATTCAGTGAATCAAGAGAAATCTCTGTGCGCAAGGGACAGGGCCAAAGGTCAAAACTGGATGCTCGTGATCTTTGGGCCCTAACTGCAATAAAAACAAGCATGATTCTGCATGCACTGCATGGGCTCAGGAACACTTTACAGAGGTCACTGTTTGTGTACACAGTTCGCTGTGCAATCAACAAATGCAAGTCAAAGCTGGATCATGCAAAGAAGATGCAACATCTTCTTTGGGCCAAAGCTCATTTATAATGGTCTGAGGCAACATGGAAATCTGTTCTGTGGTCAGATGAATCAAAATTTGATATTCTTTTTGGAAACCACGGAAGCCGTGTCCTGCAGACCATAGAGGAGAGGGACCATCCTGCTTTTTATCAACGGACAGACCAAAAGCCTGCATCTCTGATGGTATGGAGTTGCATCAGTGCTTATGGTTTGGGCAGTTTACATATCTGGAAAGGCCGCATGAATGCTGACAGGTACATTGAGGTTTTCAAGCAACATATGCTCCCATCCAGATAACGTCTGGTGCACATTTGGTGCATCATAAAACGCAAAACCCAACAACAAAGGCCCAGGACTGTTGAGCAGCTAGAATCCTGCATCAAAAAATGTCCCCAATAGGACGGTTGGAAGAGGTGGTGCATTGATCAAATAAACCCAGGCTTTCAGACAGGAGATCAGTTTTCGTGTCTAGACCCCTATTTGTTCCCCTATTTGTTTCCCATTTGAAATTATATATGGAAGTAGTTATTTAACCCTAATCTTGTTCTAATTCCTTAGCTTTTAACTTGTGAGTTTTGTGCTTTAACATAGTAGATCGATTGCATTATGTTAGGAGGATGTGTTTAACAGCAATTCAGATTTTGTAAGATATCATATGAACTGCGCTGCTTATGTTTTCTTAAGAAAACATACAAACCTGTTCATTAAAATAGTTGAACAGTACTCAAATGGTCATGGTTTGAGCAAAAATAATTTTTTAAAATGTGGGTGACGTAGTTATGTACAAAACTTTACTTATGTTCTTAAAATAAGTAAAAGAGAAAAAAGTCCTGTGTTTTTTGACCACATCCCTACGGGGACTTTGTTGCTCTTTATATTACGTCACACGTCTTCTCCTTTGCTCCTGTCATAGTTACTACATATTATAACTAACGTCAAAATGGGCCTTGATAAGATGCTCTTTCTGTCTCACACAGTATTTTTTTACAGGACTGAGTGCAAAACACAGAATGAGAACATCCTCATAGATTATACAAAAAATGATGATTATGACGATTATGTTTTAATTACTGACCTTTATGTGAGCTGGTAGGCAGATTTTGGAACTTTGGAGATCAGCAGACCATGTTGCTAAATGCTAAGCTGCACCAATCACCTCCAGGCTATAGCTCTGTATTTAAGGGACAAACTTGAAAGTGGTATTGATCTTTTCATTTAACTTTTGGGAACAAGGTGAATAAGCGTATTTCCCAAAATGTCAAACAGTTCCTTTAGCCACAGATATAGACTTGTAGCAACTGTATGAATAATGAGCAACGTGTATTAAAATGTCGTTTTTAGCAGGCAGTGGGAAGCCAATGATTTAAATCTGCACAATAGTATAGGCTTCTGGGCTGTACTTGCAGTACCTTAATCACTGATACAATTGTTCTCCTCAGTCCTTATAATTCATGAACACTTGCATGCAACAGTGCAACAAAGAAATTGCTGCATGTCAACTTCTTGGACTGCTTTGTTTTCTGAGTCATTTTCCAATTTATTATACATTTGTTGGGCAAAAATGCATTTCATGACCCATTGGAGCTTATGTAACATCAGCGTTTCAGAAGAGGTGCAATTTTGCCTCGGGTTCAGATTGTCCAAGCACACACAATATAGAGTCTCATACTGATCCTAATTCATTATTCACCACATTTCTTCCTCTCACAGAAGCAGTAAGAGCAGCCTTTTTTCATCTGTTTTGAGAAGAAATTCCTTCACAAGTCAACTGACTTGGCTGCATGTCCCTTACTATAACTGGAGACATTTGTAGTTCATATCCATTTTTTACAAATCTGTTGCAATGTGCAAGTAAAGCCTGGGTTATCTATATTGAACCAAATTCTGGCATTGCTTCTGGCATCCTACACATTCCCATTGTGAAAACAGCAGTTACCTTGGTAACAAGCACACCACAATAAGGGCATCTTAGGAGACAAACAAATCGTGCTGTGCCGTGGAGGCTGGGGCCGTGTGATAGATTTACATAATCAAGGACATTTACTATACAGCCACTCGTACTGTGATCTCCAGCATCTCCACAGCAACACCCATGGAGGCCGATCAGTTATATGGACACCTCTGTCTCTTCTAAGACCCAGCTCTCAGAGACTTAACCCCTGTGCAGCCCTTTAAAAAACGTTATCTTGTAACCTAAGCAAGCTAAAATGCCTGTACCGAAAAAAACGTTGTTACATTTAAATTAGTATCATTACCCTCTTGGCATAAAAACATCACAAAAGTTAAATTGTTTTCTGTATGTTTTCAGTCAAGCATATGTCAATGATTAGTAACAATGTTGATTTTTATGCACAAAAATGTCAACTTCATAAAAAATGCTTTAAAATTCTATATATTCATATTGTTTTCCACTTTCACTGAGTTAGATGTTTAAAGCATCCTGATCATAACTACCAAATATTCATTCATTTTGAGAATTCTAACCCTATAAACCGTTTGGTTACATGCCATTATTGTTATGAAAGAAATGCAGAAAAATCGTGAATTGTTTTTCAATGTTTTGGAAATATAAAATTTGCTCCATCAAACATGGAAGTGCTCCATAAAATAGCAGCGTCCATCCTTAATAACAAGGAAAGTTGCATGTTATCCCCCTTAGGGCAAACATTATAAAAAGACACGGTGAGCTCTAGATTAAAAGCCTGATATAATAGAATACATTCTTTTATTATTTATTTATGCTGCAATGGCTGTGTGATGAAAACATTTAGTTTTAATGGGTTTCAATGGGGACATTTTTGTCCTGATAGGTATGGTGTGTTTATCTTGCACTGCAGCTGGATGGCAAATCCATCTTGGATCCCATACTGCACCTTTGTGACTCCGAGTGTCTTTATTTTGCATACACAGTTGCAATTTTTAGATTAGACCTATTATAGGAGCTGAGGATGAACTTCCAAAACCCCTAAAACACCCTGGTGATACATACAGGTGCAACCAAAGCAGCTTTAATTCACTGGAGCCTTTCCAGACATAAGCAAATACAAGAATAAACTAAAAGCATGACTATAACACATGTAGTGACAAAAGTTTCCTCAACACAATGTCACTGCACATCAGTGTTTCCCCATATATATATATTTGCCTGTGGCAATGTTTATGGGGGTAATTGGATGAGTTTGTTCTCCTAATCCAACAGATGTTCCTCTGCAGTCACAGCTGTTTGCTTTACTTGGAAGACTTTAAAGGAGATCTCAAAGCTCTTATCCCCATAAAAAATTTCACAATTTAAACATCTTGCTTCGCTTCGATGAGCTGTGAAAAAAGAAAGAAATGTATTTGCAGATTGCATTTGTCAAAGTCTGCACTGCTATGCTTTTAGTTTGGCATGACATTTGTTACATACAAGTAGCTGGAACTGTCTACCAAGGTTTGGACCTGTCAGTGTTATCAAGACAGGAAGCTGTTCTGGATTCTACTCAAACCGTCTTTATCAAACTCCAGCTCCAGGACTACTGGAACATGAGCTGTAAAGTAAGCTTCATTAGAGGTCCCTCACATAGTGTGGACTGAGTGTGTCCCAGTAACAAGGGAGGGAGCCATGACAGTGGACTCACACAACAGAAACAGTCTCGGACAAATGTTGACGACCTACATTCTGTACGCCTGAAGGAACAGAGCCTATCCGAAATCTAATTACCACCAACCTTGTTCCTCTGTGCAGCAAACCAGATTTGGTCTGTGGACACTCCATCACTGAGAAAGTTCATCTTTGGCCCATTATTATCTTCCTGCTATGAGGAGGATTTTTTCTTTTCTTACTTTTATTTTTTAACATAAGTTTTTGTTGATATCCTATGTTTGTTCACAATCTAATATTAAGTAAGAAATGTCTAAAGAGGTCATTAATCCACATATATTTACACATCAAGATCAGTTTACTCATCACCTTTGGTTCTACTGAGCCTGTGAAAACAGTTGTTTAATGCCTTCTGTAGATCTGCAGTGAGCTTTTGCAAGTCTAAAAAACCCTGAAGATGTTGTCAGGGTTATTTTTAAATTTTATTGGTCTCTGAGAGTTTACATTTTTAATAGAAAGCTTGTGTAACAAGGCAGGGGTTTGTAAGACATAGACAGGAAGATTCTAACAAATTATGCTGTTAGCAGCTTTGTGGGAACTGTAATATCTAGTTATGGATCCGGACAATAGTGTAGGAGCCCGATTGGTTAAGGTTAAACATTGACCTTGAGTATCAATCCCATTGGTCCAGCAATAGGACCTGAACGAATCAGGCACAGGCACCTTCTGAGAGCGTAGACACCTGGCCAATCTGAGCTCTTGAATTCTAGGCAAGATAGTATTCATTATAATGCCCCATTGGTTTGTGGACCACCGTTTTGATGGCTTGTGTTTGGCATTTTGGCCGTTGCCATTTTGTTTTGTTTTTTTTGGAGCCACGAGTGACCATGTATGGAAAAGGGTAGAGGTGGGGAGGAGGACATGTAGCTTGGTTGGCAAGGTTAAACCATGCTTTTAAATAAATTGCAGACTCCTTAGAGTGTATTTAGTCTAACTAGAGATTAGGACTGAACAAGACATTCTTAGACAACCAAGGTGTTACATTTGACTTTCATGAACTGGAAACACACTGTAAAAAGAAGTTCTAAGACGAAAACATGGGCAACACCCAAAATCAAGTGCAGAGGTTGCCTCTGTCTTGACCCATACCATGGACTCAAAGTCAGGACATCTTGGCCTCTGCTTTTTTTTGTTTTAAATAAGCACATTTTTAACTGTGGTGTTTGGTTGTTTGGTGGATTAAACACAAGTTTTGTGCTAAGAATACATGGCAAGCTGGTAAAAAAAATATGTAATCATCCAGTGACTGCTAAAGACCCAGCTCTTTAGTGAAAACCTTCACACATAATCTACACAGATACTAATTGAAAAACTGTCCTTATGTACTACCTAATAGCACTTATGTCCTAATGGACCCAAACTTAACTTACTGGTGTTTTTTTTTACTTCATCTTTGCTTGTGTTGTATTAACTCTCAAATGTATGTTGTTGAATAAAATTGACTGCTAAATGACACTGTAGAATTGTAGAACTATTTGTGAGACATTTAGTTGAATCTCTTAGTGACTGTTTAGTCAGTATGCTGTAAATGTGTGACTTTAAATGTGTCCATTAAAGGCCACCATATGATCCACCTGCAAGTGTTCTTGACTCAGAAAAACACCAGTTATACTCCATCAGCTAAGTCAATAGAAAAACCATGAGATCAAATACATCACTATGGAAATGAAATATCAACAAAATGCGGATGGATTTGTTTCTGACAGACTGTCACACTTGAATGCATCGCACAATCCCATGCTGTATCTGAATAATCAGAAGCTTGCAGTCTGAGGAAGTTAAATGATTTACGGTGTAAGCCTCAGCCCCTGAAGACATGGCCAAATTGGTTTTACGACACTGACAACATGTAGAATTACTCTGTGCTAAAGCTGTCACCTATTACAATCATGTTGGGATGCTGCATAAGTGCACTGTGCCCTGGCCATGCCACTATGTATAGTACATATTGTTTTTCTGTCTTGTTTTTCAGAATTCAGTTTGGCATGATGTGACTGGACACAAATTGAAACTTGCTGGTATAGACAGCATATATAGTACTTATACTTTCAGAAAGCAACACATTACCAGCATTCTGTAAACAAAAAGGCGATTATATTTATAATGCAACCAAAGCATACAGCTTGTTTCTGTGGTGGAGACACAACATTAGCAAGCGAGCCAGCTTCATCTGAAAGCAGAAAGAAAATATCCCTGAGAGAAATGAATACTGGGTTTAAAGGTCGATTTTTGAAGATAAACTTTGAAAGAAAATCTGACAAGCTCCTTCTGTGTTGCAACTGAATACAAAAGTGTTTGAGGCTGTGTTTTCTGAATTATTATGTTCTTAATGATATCTATTCCTGCTCTTTCCACTAAGTGTCCTGGTGAATCAGACTCAACACAACAGCTTTACAGTCAGATTCGAGTTGGAATATATCACAAAAGGAGAGAATCTATCTACTCAAACTGCAAATATAATAGGAAGTATATGGGCAGTTTGCTGTGTGAGTAAACATGGCAGCTGGTGGAAAGGTTGAGTCGACTGACTGGGATAAAGGCAGTGTTTTAATTGGCTCTTGTGGAGAACAACAACATTTTGTGAAAGCACAGTGAGCAGGTTGAGTTGGAATATACAAATGAGGCAGAGCAGACTTCTGTTCTGTTCTTCTGTTTTGTTTATATCCATCTCACAGTCTTGGAGGGGAAAAAAGAGATGAGGAGCTGTCCGTGGTGCTGAACCTGCTGGTGCTGGCAATGAAATATTTTGGTCATATTATTTGCTGTGGATGTGAAAGAAAAATCAGCACTAAAAAAAAAATCACTGAACAACCAGGATGAATTTCATGAATGTTTTTTTTTTTTTTTTTTTTTTTTGGTGAGAAATTTTTATTCTATTTTCTTTATCAATATTGTGCCAGCTGCTCATTGTGGGTTTTTCTGTTATTCATTCATTAATCCCACTACAGGCTGTTTATGTGGGCAATGCACCAACACTCATGACCACCTGAGCAACTTAAAGTCATTTACACTACACACTGCACTATATGAAGACTGTTTTTTTGGCAAGCTGAAGCAGTGAGCATCGAGGGGCACATGAAGGTTTTATTTAAAAAATATTAATTGTACACAATCACTGTAAAAATATGTCTGCAAAGATGCCAAAATGCACTGAGAGAGACAGATGGGCACTGGAAATAGAATTTTAAGCCTTGGCTTACATATATTTCATATGTAGTGTTTTATATCATTGACTATATGATTAATATATAGGATTACCATGTGATAACTAACAGTTGGACTAAATATGGGGAACTGAAACACAAAAATCTCTCAATTACTGCACTCTAAAACCCCAAGTTTTTTCTTTGTTACAAAATCTTGTAAATTTTTTATGTTACCGTTATTTCCAACAACAAACTTAAAAGGTAAAAAAAAGGTCTACCAACGAGGCTACTGAATCATAGGACTGTGCAAAAGTTGACCATTTACAGGAAAAAATTCTGTCACTGTTGTGACCTAAGAAGGTGAACACCTGACTGTCATTTCTAGTTTCAAACCATCACAATTTTCATTTTCATGCCCAAATCCCACACTGTGTAAGTAGCAAAAGCACCTGCGCCCATCTGTGCACCCATGGGTTGGCGCATTGCTGCGACAACCTGGTCTTAAAACAATGCCGCAGTGCCAGAAAATGAGGAAATGATCACTGCTACCTTGTCATACACCTGTTTTACCCAAGGAGGCTTTTTTGGATTATTTCTTGTGCCATTTTACTTCACACACAAGCAGATTTACTTCCTCAGAACAAAAACACTTGTTTCCCCAATTTGCGGAACTGCCATTTAAATAGCAGTGCACAGACTCCAGGTGCACCTGTTTTAAAAAGAAGTTCTGGTTTAATTCACACCCAAACCCAACCTTTTAATTGGTTAATTAAGAGGCTAAATCCAACCACTTTGCCCTTTACGCCTTACTTTGTGCCCAGATGGTGTGCAGTTTAACTAGCAACAGTGGAGTTTGACATGCACTAAATGCATTTGCATCTTGCACTTTAGCCCATGTGCTTTAGGTTGTTAAAATATGGTCATAGGAGTCTAGAGCCATGTTAGGAGCTCTCTGATGCTATAGTTTGGTACAGTGGTGCTTGAGCTAAATGCCAAGATCAGCATACTAACATGCTCAAAATTACCATAGGAACACACTGTACACCAGCAATCATCAACTGGCAGCCCGCGGCTACATCCAGCCCGCCAGAGCTTCCAGCCCAACCCCCCAGAATCCTTTTCGTCAAATAAATTCAGAAAATGTGAGGAGAAAAAAAATGCATATTTAGCATATTACAATGACGTTTCACAGTTTTTAACCACCACTACTCAGTGAATTGTCTTCTTGGTGGAAGTCTGAGAGAATTTTCTTGTTAAGTATCTAGTCATCATTCTGGATTTGTTTGTTAGAAGTCTATTGACATTTCTATGAGTAAAAAAAATTGCATGAATTTAGTAATAAAGTAAAAAATATCAAATAATGATGCTAAATAGGCATAAGCAAAAAATGTAATAATTTTTTGTTTTAAAAAGTTTAAAAAGTGATTAATCTCATCGTGGTCACTGTGTCATTCTGAATAGGCAGAAGACCATCAACGATAGAAAAGGACAGATTGAAACCAATGAGGTCAGAAATCAATGAAGAGAAAAATATGATGAGATGACATTTCACATTTGCAGACTGTTTCCTGGGAGCAAAGCCTTCTGGGCACTGAGATGCCTGAATGTCCAAAGTTATTCAGGAGATGTCTTCCACGGATCCATCCTGTGGCGACACGAGACAAGCAGCTTATCGCCTCCGATGATCTCATCTGCCAGTCCATCCTGCAATTCTGCAATGAAGAACCCAAGGACTTGTTCCCATGGGTTTTTTGTACCAAGCTTTTTGATTGAATTTATCCACTTCTCATACAAATGTCATTTCATGGTGGAGCTAATTTGCTTTCTGTCTGTCTGGGAGCATCAGGGAAATGAGTCTCATTTTCACTTGTGGTTAATGAAGCAGATTTTCCAACATTAGTCTGCAATAAGCATTCACATTTACAGTAATCATTACTGAATATAGGGCACACACTTCAATATTGTGCAATGGCATGCTAGATGAGCTGTAACCACACACTGTTACACAAAGCAAAAAAGTGAAAATGGCACCAGTTTGGCAATATTAACAATTTAATTTAGTCTTGAAGAAATGCATCATACTGTATGTTAATAAATATCCTTGATGTGTCGATTGTTTTTCCAACCTACTTTAGATGAAACCACGGCCACTCCTGTCTCAAAAACAATTTGAAGCAGTGTCCAGGGTTCTGTGATTGGCTGGTACTAGTTGCCTTGACATATTGAATGTCTGGTTATAGCTTAGCTCTATGTTTCCATGCTACACTGTTTACAGTAAATGAGCTGAACAAAGCTGTTTCTCATCTGGTGATAGAAAGGTTATTTCCTTCACTTTGCTAAAAGTGTGTGGATGACACATTCATTTGTTAAATTTAGCTCATTAAGCAACTGGCCAGCTAGCTTGCTAATTCCACCATGTTTTCATTTTACACTGGTTACAGAAAATGAGCTAGATAATCTGCTGCTCCGGAAAAGTGGCTGGCTAATTAGCTGGATAACAACCATGTTAACTAGCTAGTCGTTCAGCTCTTCAGGGCTGGGCTGGTAGTGTACAGTGGGTTTCCTGGTTCTTTTTTGATGAAATTGGTCCTTGCTGAAAACTAGGTTAGAGTGAACAAGTGGTTAGATAGAACGAAAAATAATTAGTTTTTGGGCCATAACAACGAAAGAATGAGTTGATAGATGCTAAATGCTTAGCAGGGTCAGGGGAAATTAGACTCATTGTCAGAGTAAAAGATATGGCCTAATAGCATACAGAATTGACAACTGACTGAGCCCGGTTCTATCTTCCGTTGTGGAGCGTTATCTCCACAATAGTCCATTTCTGTAGGCAGAAGGGATTTAATGTCCACTAATCACCACAGACTTCCCCTGGCTAAACCAGCTAACTTCAAGTTTAACTTGAATAGGGGAAGAAAAAAAAAATCTATGTAACACTTCCTAGTGAAGTACACCACAGAGGAACCAGAAACATGAGCACAAGTTACAATAACTTGTTGTGGTTAGCCAGTGTATCATTCCAGTAACACACACAGCACACTCAAATGACGGCACACAGAGAGGACTGATAAAGAAACAGACAGGGTAGAAACCTTATGGATTTAGTAATGGCCCACCAAATGATGGCCAGTACAACACTAGAGCAGTGACAAATAACAGGTCAATATTGAAAAGACATGCCACACATGTAAATCAACAACATTGGCACTGGAAGGCTAATCATTAATCTGCCTAAGGTGCTTTCCAAGAAACGACTGTTTCATGTCATGATGCCAGATGAATTAGTCAACTCCAATTTAAAGTTCTGGACCCAGGCAACAAGGAATACTGACTAGCGCACCTTTAACACCAACCAAATCATAAATAAAGAAAGCTTATGGTTGGAAAGAAACAGAGGAAAAATACAGTGAATAACAAGTCAGTGTTCACATTCGACATCTACAGTGTGATACCTTTTGAAGGCAAAGCCCCTCAGAACAGTGTTTCCTCCCTTGAAAAATGTATGTTTCCCAGCTCTTTGATTTTCAGTTCCTGGAAGCAGAGTTCCAAGGCCCCAGTGAAACTGAATTTCTGCTCTCTGGAAGAAGAACCAGCAGCCGAATACTGCAGCACAATGACAAATGCGTATTGTTTGAAATGTACTCCAGATATACTTGTGTCCAGCACACCTCATCTTCTGACAAATATATTATACAAATCACTAAACTTTATCACTCCAAACCAGCACCACAAGAGAACCCCACACAAGCAGCAACTTTTTTCTGCTTCAATAAATTTTTCTGGGAAGCGTTACCTCATGAATTATAGGTTTGTATTACAGCAGAAGTCTTATGAACTTCTGATGCTATACCCCTGAGCTGATAAGCCTTTGTGAAAGTAAAGCTATATTACATGCCTCTGCTTCCCACCAAGCAATTTGAAATGTAGTGAAACTGAGACACTTTTGTGACAGCTCCAAGAGCGCAAAATTAATCTTGTTGGTGGGGACAGACAACATTGCGAAGTGTAGTTTCCATTGGTAATTTCATTTTCTTTTGGCTAGGCTGTTGCAAGCTGGAGGTAGGGACTTGTATTGCATTATTGTTACACATTTTGTTTTCTTTTTCTCATTTTTATTTTTGGCTTATGCAAGAGAGAAGCAGGCAGGCAGATGAACACAAACTCCCAGTGCTCTGTAAGTAACATATCAGCAGCCAGATTTACAAATTGCTCGAGGCATCTTTGAATTAACAAGAGGAACAGGCTGGACTGCCAACTGTAGATGCCTGTTGCCTTGTCTAGACTCAGTAAAATCCTTGTTTACAGTCTTGTACCTCAGTTTAAGACAAAGTTGTGAGTGTAAGTTGTGGATTTGGCAGGACTGCTTTCAAACAGTTGAGTAAAGTTGGCAAGTGAAGTATTGGAAATCTAATATGGACTGACCTCAAGGTAGATTCAACACTATAACCTTCGTGAAGGTTGGATGTATTGTCGGGCTGTTGTATTGGACCATGGGATTCATTTTAGCTTGGTGTACCTAATAAACTAGTAACTGAATGTTCATCTCTCCATTATTCGTTGCTTTGCAATATTTGCGCTGGTGAGTAGGAAACAGTAATGTGTAGTTAATGAAAAAGTTTCTGCTGCAGAAAGGAATATTGCTGGACTGCTTCATCATTTTTACATACTGAAGCGATTCCGAAAATACGACCTGTGCTGAACTCTCTGTTGATATTGTTAAAGCCCAAGTGTCTGAATCTCATTATCTAATTTAGAGATACCCTCCACTCAAAAATGTATTTTTATTCTGTTTATGTCTCCAAAAATGTCTGATCTTGACTATACTGATTTGTATTTTTGCAAAATGTGTCACTAGAGAGGTTTTCACATTTTTCTACTGAAGGCAGGGATGTCTGTGCACATCGCTATTATCTGAGATTCAAATGTACACCAGGTGAGCTACATTTGGTGCGCCAAAAAGCCAATCAAAAGCCAGAAAAGAAACCTGAAGAAGACTTTAGAGTTAAAATCACTGTAACATCATAGCAGATACTATTTTATGTTTCACTTAAACTTAAGTTACAAGCTACAAACTAAAAGATGCTAACTGCACTTACTATTCTGACATGCCAAACCCGTTTTGAATGTTATCACACAATTGACTAGGCATTGCCTGCTTCTAGTAGGTGCAGTAGCTTGTTATCAGCCCATTCAAATGCCGGTCGCTAAAAACTATACGATTACGTTAAGTCAAATGGCAAAAAAACGTCCTGGTTAAGCATTATAAATACAGTGAAACAGTGAAATAAATGCATGTTAATGCCTGGAGGGAAGTTGTTAAAGAGGTGATGTGAGTGCTTGGGATGACATAGTAACATTGGTAATGTAAATAACGTAATGCACTAGCCTGGCTAACGCCAGACTATATCACAAATGAGATCTAGTCTGGATACTACCAATTAATTTTTCCGTAAAGGAGGCGTGGCTTACGATCGTCCAGAGCCGTTTATTGGGCGATACAAATGTCATCATAAGCGTCTGTACATAGCTCTTAGCCAATCGTATCAGTTTTACCAGATGACGTTTATAGCTTTCAGCTCACAGTCTACCGGATGTGTGTGTGTGTGTGTGTGTGTGTGAGAGAGAGAGTGTTGCTTGCTGCTTTGCTTCTCGCTTTCTGCAAGATTATTTATTTTTACGCCTTATTTCCCCCTCATGTCATTCAGCTACACACATCCACTGATTTTATGGGCAATAGACAAGCTGCTGTAGGTCTCTGGGCGGCTCTGCTGTCCCCTGGCTCGTAGCGAGATCACCGGCGTTACAGCAGTGAGCGGTAGCGGGGCTAGTTGGTAGATTAGGCTTTTGCCAAATCCTGTCGGAAGCAAGGCTAAACATCCGTGGTGAAACAGGAGTGTAAAGTCAAACGTTGATCTTCTTTTAAAATAAAAGAAGCTTCCGTCTGTCGAATAGTACGCATCATCGTCTTGACGCCCCTCCCCGTTCTATGTTTGGATCCCTAAAACAGGGCTAAGAATCAGCCTTAGACACCAGGCTGACTTGCAGTTCGAAATGAACTGGACCATGGGTACCCAGGAAAGTAATGTACTGCAGTTAAGTGACATTACTTCAAATAACATCATTGACTTTTGTTTTCAGATGGGACACGAAACCCAGTCTCCTGGGTGAAAGACCTGTCTTTCGGGTGTTGGGAAAATTTAGACTTATTGCATACTAAGTCACATGACACAGTGGGTTCCCGGGTCACATTCAGTTCACTTGCTGACTGAAGGTTGCTAAGGTCAAAAAGTTGCTCACCAAGGCCATAGCTCAGTCTCTAGAAGTTGTATTGGCCAGATGGTAGCAAGGCCATCCTATACTGATAACAGCTTCCCTTACGTAACTCCACTGACAGGGCAGAGGAGATGTTCCACAACACATCCTGATAAAGACACACTCTGGCTCACGGAAGATGAGAAGACCTTAGAATGCACACAGAGGAGCACACAGACTTGCAGATGCCCAAAGGAACATGAAACATTGAACCTGAGACCCCAACAACGTGATTCAGGTAAAGTTCTAGTCATGTCCAATGGTAGACTGAGATATGTAAGGCAGTGTTTCCCAACCTCTTTTGTGCCACGGCACATATTTTACATTAGAAAAATCACACGGCACACCACCAGACAAAAATGTCAAAAGACAGTAAAAAACACCCTAAATATGTTTAGAACTACATGTGTCATCTGTCACAATTCCAACCCTCCTTTATCTGGCCTAGGAACCGGCAAAAGTCACCCAAAACAGACTGGCGACTTTGCACATGCACGATTAATTTGCAGACTATCTTTGTCGGACGACGGAGCACGGCGCATAAATTCCGCACAGAGCAGATCATTCGGGGCAGGAAGTCGTGCACAGACACAAAATAAAACATCCGGTATATTTTCAAAATAAAATACCTCAGGTTAACGGCGGATCGTATTTCACAACTTGAAGACGTGATGATGGGCGGGGACAGACCTGAAGTCAACAGGTTAGAGGTTTTCACTCGTCTTTTCACCCCACTGACACAAAACAAACAGAGATCGCTAAGTAAAGACCTCCTGCAGCAGCAGCACATACACACTGTACTGCTACAGAGCTAACTGTAGCTAACTGCCGCTAACAAGGCTAACCTCGTTAGCACTCGTTAAGACGGAGTCGCTGGATTTGCCTCCAGTCATTAATGAGGAGATGTTGATTCTCTTCCGGTTATATCACTTGATTATACGTGAAGAAGAGCATTTAATTGTTCTGCCTCTCACTTCATGCCGCTCACTTAGAGTACCAATCAGGTGAAATTGGATAATCTTCCACGGCACACCTGATGATTTCTTACGGCGCACTTGTGTGCCGCGGAACATCGGTTGGGAATCACTGATGTAAGGTATGTCCATACATGGGTATTTCTAATCTTAAACATCCAGTGGTGTTTGAGTACTTCCCCGGAAGACAGAATCTCCAGATTTGGGTGGTATTACACAGTGACTATATCTTTTATACACTGCAAATTATTTGGTTCTTACAAGATAAAAAAAAACAACTTATTTTTAGAAGTGTTAGATATTTTTATCTTGTTTTAAGAGTTAATTTCTTATTTTCAGTGTTCAACATGCTTATTTCTAGATTTAACAATCTTAATTCAAGAAATCTTGTCAAGTGAAATTATCTGTCCATGCAGCAAGATAATTTCCCTCAGATTTAGTGTGTTTATCTTGTTTTAGACACACCTTGTTTGCAGTGCAAGACATCAAGTCTCCTGAGACTTCTTGTCTCATCTCAATCAGTTCTTGCAGAATTTCTCTAAAACACTGAGCTTCTGTAGAAACGTGGTGAGCTCTGTTGCAGAGGACTGCTCCCTGAGTAGATTTAAAAGGCTCATTCTGAGCTAATGAATAAAAATGTAATCTTATTTGGAGATGATTATACACTAGTAAAAACATAATTATTAATCTTGTATCCCATTTAATATTTTACATGTTGTTGTTGTTGTTATTATTATTATTTAATTTGTATATTTTTATTAATTATTTGGCAACTAGGGGCGGAGGAACATGCTATGTCAAAATACATTAAATTCTAAAAGTAGGTGAAACTGCTGATAACTGCTGGAAATTAGGTTAATGAGAGCTATGAGACTGAACTAAAACATTAACGTTGGGCACCAAAAACAAACAGCAACTAAAAAATGCTAAAATGATCCTTCGAGCTTCATTAGAGTAAAGGCTCATTCATGCTCAGTGCTAAATACGTACACTGATGTTGATGGAGCTTCTGTCTGTATTTGTGCACTTTTAATGAAGCTTACGAACACGGAGTAAACAGAGCAGTACCGCTGGAAATCATGGGAGTGCCGTTTCTCGTCATTCAAGCAAGATACGACCCTGGGACATGACAAAGACATTTTAAAAAAAAATTTTTGAAGAGATATTAATGAAAAATGAAAATCAAGATATCTCCTCCACTGTAACCATGTTTGTCAGAAACTTTTGACTCTGAGCTGCCATCTAATGGATGTATTTCTTAACATCCATTTCAATGTAACAGTGATGTGGGCAATGATGGGTACATCTTTTGAAATAGACATTTCATTTTCTGTATGTAAATGAAGCAAAAATTAACCTTTAAGGGGTTATTCTTTATGGATTTCATCTTTATGAGTGGCCCCTTTTACATACAAGTAGTCACTGATGCATCGTTTACAATAATAGATAATAGTCTAATAATAGGCTAATAAAAATTATTGGTGCAGCTTTTAATACTGTTTGCACAAAGGCTTTATTAAGGCTGCTAATCATAGCTCTGCAGACCAACTGTGACTTCCCTGTCACTCCCTATTGCAATATAGTGATGCCAGTAGGGAAATTTACTGGTCCTTCAACTATTAAATGTTCAGTTCCTCAAATAATTTACGGTCACGTTGTTGAGAAAGTAAAACTGTTAGGAAGTGCACTTTTTAGAAAGCCAGAGCTATCTATACACGCTCCCCTAAGAATTAAACCAGATGAGTCATGGATCAAGCACACACATTGCGACAAATCCTCAACAATTACCATGAGAATATCCATGAGTAAACCTACTGAATAACTAACAACTGTTGTCTTCTTTGCTTAAATCTGGTACAAAAGAGAAAGCGTCTGAAACCTAGATTAGGAGAAATGATGGGGGATTTTTATTTGGCTGCGGGTGCTGAGCGCCCAGCTACTCATCCTTTTGTGATGATTGACAGGAGGGTTTTCAGTGGGAGATAAAAGGTGAGACTGTGTGAAACAAGGTGTCGGTGGAGCTGGAACGTTAAGTCCGACAGAGACGACAGCGGCAACACTGCCAACGCAGCACCCACAGGAAAATGCAGCTGGAGTGTCTGTATGTCCTGCTGTGCAGTTAAATAGGTGATGATCATCACCAATTCATGTGAAACCATCTGGTGTTGTCTGTATTTTAATGTTAATGCCATTTGACTGCATTCTTCAGAAAGCTTTTGTTCATGTCGACAGTAACGGGGGACCAAGTTTTAACTGCTTTTGTTTATAGAACCGTGCAAAGCCCAGGACCAACAAGTCCTCCAAACCATACAACCTCATAAGTTGTTTGTTTCTACCCTCTTATACAACCCACAGAAGCATTACCTACATAAGCCACAGTCTATGACATAAGCACATTTTCCGGTGGCAGGAGATCAACATGTCCTCATACCTAAACCTAAAACTAATTGGTTTGGTGTGGGACAAGATCATGTTTTGGGTTGAAATCATAGACTGTATGAAAATTATGGATGCAGTCACCATTGGTTTGTGGCCTCTGGTTTTGAAGCCTCGAGTTCACCTGCTCGCCATCATGTTTTTTTGCAACCAGAATGAATAGCAAAACCTGGCTTGGTTGGCAAGCTAGTGCAACAGCTGACTCTTTAGAGTTTATTTTCTTACAACTGAACAGTGACCAAGGCTTTTTAAAGCAACCAAACACAATTTTACAATTAAATTTAATGTAAAATGAACTTTAATGAAATGAATGAATGAATGAAAGGGTCAAATCTCTAGAATACAGTAGACAGTTGTAGCAACACGTTGATCAAAAAAAGTGAGAAGTAGGGTCATTTTCTTTTATGCTTTTTTTTTTTTTTTTACTTTTTATTCTTTTATAACCTTTTTTGACTTTAACTCTGTTTAGATTGAGTTTTTATTATTATTTTATTGTGTTTAGTATTTTATTGTTATCATTGTTTTTATTTATTACTTTATTAGTGTATGATTTTTATTGTATTTTAATAACTGTACAGCACTTTGCTCAATTAAGGTTGTTTTTAAATGTGCTCTCTAAATGAACTTTGATTTGACTTGACTTGGCTTGACTTGACTTGACTAGGATTCTACACAATCTGACTTCTTTTTGCAAAGAGAGGAGCTGCCCCCTGCTGGCCTTTAGAAAGAATGCAGGCACGTCCGCTTTACATTTCAGACTCAGATGTTGCCGCTTGCCGGTTACTGCTTGGTTAAAATAAACCTATTTACTATTTACTAATTCAAATGTATGGAGAGAATTGAAATGGAAGGTGGTCATGAGGTTCTTCCGGACACCTGAAATTACAGCTAAATTTAGCACTACGCATTCAAATAAGTGTTGGAGAAACTGTGGCCCACACATTGGCAATCAGACCCACATACTATGGCTATGCCCAAAACTGAAAGCATTCTGGAAGGAAGTGTTTGAAACAGTTAATAAAATATTTGGTGGAAATATTACTATGGATCCAATGGTGGCCCTACTAGGTCTATTACCAAAAGGCATTGAAGGAAGAGCCAAAAAATATCTTTTACAGATATTACTAGCAACAGCAATTAAATGCATTACAGTAAGGTGGTTGAAGTCTGACCCCCCAACATATAGTATGTGGTCTGAAAAAATAAAGGAAATATATCAAATGGAACAAATAACATACTCCTTAAGACTTCAAAAACATATATTCACTAAAAGGTGGAGCCCTGCTATGGGTATACTGATATAATTTTATTTCTTTTATTCCATTTTAATTTATATTTTTCTTTGTCATTATAGTCTCTGTATTTTTTTTTGATCCATAAGTACCATAAGTGTTACCATGTGTATGAAACAGCAGATATGTTGAATATGATTCTGTACACGATTGTGAATGAAAACTAAATAAAAACTAAGTTAAAAAAAAAAAAAAAAAAACATATTTGACATGTTTCATCACTGTATGTAAGTACATGACATAGTCCATCCATTATCCTTAACTGCTTATCCGAACTCGGGTCGTGGCAGGTTGGATAGCTGACATTGGGGGAAAGGCGGGGTACACCCTGGACAGGTTGCCAGACTATCACAGGCCAGTTTAGAGTCAACCATTTAAACCTAAGTGCATGTTTTTGGATTGTGGGAGAAAGCCGAAGAACCCGGAGAGATCCCACGCTGACACGGGGAGAACATGCAAACTCTTGCTGTGAGGCAAGAGTGCTAACCATTACACAACGTGTAGCCCATGACATAGTTTGGTTGAAATAAGTCAATGTTGACTTTTGGTTTCACATGGGACGCAAACAGCAGTCTCCTGGGTGAAAATCCTGTGTTTGTTTGACCTATCCGTTCTTCCAAACTTCCTCCATTTGTGTATAATACTATGTCATCTGACTTTCCCCATTAGTCGCATCATAATTACAAGGGCCAGTAGAGATCAGAGCCTAACAACACATGTAAATATGGGCATTATAAGCTGCTCAACAAACAACCTATGGGGTTGTTTTTGAAGGGAGGACGGTCTTCACAGGACATATGTATCATATTTGTATGCTGGCCCGTCTTTGATATCGTGATCTTTCTGACAACCCACTTTCCCTCATCCTGCCTCCTCTAGTTTTGTTTCTGTTTCTGATTTTTATCCCAAATGCCTTTCAACAACCACCAGGGAACAGACACAAGCTTGTGTTATATAAATCTATTTTTTAGATGATATTTGGAGGTGGAAAGAGTGTTTGGTGACAGTGAACTGGCTTTTCTGGATGTTACTAAAAAATACAATTTTGGTGTTCTGAGTCTCTGGTGGGTAAATTGTAACCTTTGTCTCTACAACAATGATCTGTCTACACCGGCGATGATAAGCCCTAAAAGAAGCCATCACTCATTGTCTCAAGCTGACAACATCTGACATTTACTGCTGATGTTTAAGGTAGCTTTTTTTCTGTTGTCAGATTTTATTGTTCTCCAGCTAGGAATAGATGGACCTGACAACATGTCATCTACATTTGGCCCGCTGTATGGCATCGTAAAAATACACCACCAAGCTTGATAATCAGATTAAACTGACATTGTGTTTTAAGTTACCCCATGTTCCCTGTCCCCTGTTTTGTTTAGCCCAAACCAAACAGTAGCAGTGATGCACCATTCTGGCAACATAATTTTCAGTTGACATGAAAGCTACTGCAATGGCTCCGAGAAGCAGTTCATCAAAGTGTTCATTTACTTTGTCAACATTTATGTGTCACTATTTTTCATGAATGTAGCTTGGTAACTAGTTATCTCTGTAGAAACATGACGTCCCCTTTCTTCGTCTGTTCTTTAATTGTTTCTTTGATGTCACCAAACATGAAGTTTTAAATCCATTTGTATTGACCAAAGACTGTATAAAAGAAGTGGTGTAGGCACCACTGGTTTGTGGACTGTACTATTTTGAAGTCATCATTTTGGTCATCACATCTTATTTTTTTGGACATGTCTGAATGCGGCTCCTCGCTATGTTGTTGTTGCTGACAAAATTAGCTTCTATAACTCGATATAGAGTTATAGAAGCTAAAGCTAGAGTATATAATGTGTGCCAAAAATGACTTCACTGCTTGTTAATCAGAATCAGGATCAGAAATGTCTTTATTGGCCATGTACGTGTACACATGTACTAGGAATTTGACTCCAGGTTGCCTGCTCACATACAAAAATTAAATGTACACCGTGCCATGGATATGCCTCTATTCTGATTGACAGGTCGCCATGCCATCAACTTATAAATCACAAGGTAGCCCCTAGATAATACCTTACTCCAAATGAGACCATAATTTATAAAAATGAATACCATGCTGTATTGAAGATTAAAACTATTGGTCATAAATTAATTTGGAAAATTTCCATTGAGGTAACAAATCAAGTTAGAAGTAGGCTCATTTTCTCATAGACTTCTATAGAATCAAATTAATTTTTTCCACGTTTGTTTCACTTTTCAGATCTATGTCCTCTTCTTTTACACAATTTGACCATATAAGGAGGGTTCATTATTGATTATTAGCATGCAGGAAGTGTATGATATAACATTTCCAGAGCTGTATAGGTACGAAAAGTCAGGATACCTCTGCCTTTGGTAAATAGATATTTACCATTATTTTGAATCTTTATTTAAAGGCAGAATGTGTAGAATATTCCTAAAAAAAGAAAAGAAAAGAATGAACATAGACTGATAAAAAATAATACCTCTCAATCATCATTTATGACCCACTAGAAGTGTGTGGTAGTTTCTGCATCTACAGACAGTCTCCTTCCAAAAGAGACACAAATACAGCAAGACCAAATGCCAAGTGGACAAAGCTCATGTTAAACTCCGTTGAGCTGGGGAGGACAAGTCAACTTTGAACGATGCGTTTATAAACCACCACAGGCAAATCCTACTCATTGTGCCTTTAAGTGCAATACTAAACCTCTGGAGTAAACTCCATAGTGACATGGACATCCCTTCAGACACTGACTCTATTAGAAAGAAGACACAGCTATTTTTACTGTACGCTGAATTATACTTATTCAGATGGCAGGGGTTTGTTTTGCTGTCCTCCCCCACTGTCTTTCCTATGTTGTAATTATTATGCAAATTGCCATGGCAGGGATTGAGGAGCTTCAGGTTTTCATTAGTTTTGGAGATGAGTGCTAATTTTTTAAGGGGTGGAAACCTCATACGTCTAATCTCGTTTATAGATGGATCACATATGCCTTTTTTTACACAGACGTGGGCAGGCACTGTTGCTTCCACGGAGCACAAAGAGCATCTACAATTAGTATGTGGACCTTTCTTAAAGTTTTGATAATGCAGCTAGCTATTTTTGCTAGGTCAAAGGTCAAAACAGCCTCAATCATAATGGATTTGTAAAAAGATGATGTCATTGTTTGTCCATTGTTGCTGTTGTCCAGGTTGGCATCACTATATAGCCAGAGAGGTAGAGGAAACACACCAGGGCTCTTTGACAGGTCATTGTCTTTATCTTCCTGTTCATGCTGCCTGTCTCCATCCATCAGCTGTTTCCATGACTCCCACTGCTGCCTCGTGCTCCTGCTGCTACCTATGCTTGAAAGACATTCGTTTTAATTACACTCTCTGTTTTGTGACTATCTTTTCTCCCTGTGGACTTGTTGGAAATCTGTCAGAGTGAACCAGCTCCAGGCTGAATAATTTAAGGCACATCTAAATGTGTCTAAGTATCTGTTGATTTATATGCTGCTATTGGTTAAGTGCATATTTCACTCTCTTAGCTTTGTTTAAACTTCCCTATAGTCATCTCCTTAACCTATGAGCGTCTAAGTGATACGTAATGTGCAAAATTATATTTTTTCCTTCAAAGGCATATAGGATATGAAATTAGGATTCTGTCCTCGTTAATAAATTATATACACTGACTTGTTTTCCTACTGCACAGCGAAATTACTACATTGATAAATTGAGATAGGCTTACAGAAATGAGTAAGAGTTAAGCATTATTAACTATTTCAACATATGATCATTTTCCATTTGGCCTTGATGAAATAACTATAAATATCTCACAACAAATAAGCAGTTGAGATACAATTTGCCTGCTGCAGCTGCCACACAACATCCTGAACTGTGTGCAGTGTATACTGGACCTTTCATCATGAAGAAAAACCCTTGAGAGCCATGACTGTGGTGTTCCCGGAAACCACTTGTGCAGTTTGTATGGAAGCATTATCATCTGAAAGATGGGACCATCATGAGGAACAGTGTCTGCACCCTAGGTTGCTACTGGTTGCGTAAAATGGCCTCATATTCCATGGCAATCATACAACTATGCAGTGTAATTATCAGACAAAATGACTCTATGTGGCTCCCCGTATCATTACAGATCCAACACCATGTTTAACAGTTGGCCGCAGACATTGTGGGTGGGAGAGTTCACTCTAAGTATGAGCCTTGGTTGTAGGAACACACACACACACACACACACACACACACACACACACACACACAGGCAACTAATTGACATACAACTTAATGACTGCTCTGCAATGGCTGACTTTGTTCTGCTAAGTAACTGAAGTATTAGGGATCAGCTCAGAGATATCTAATGACAACCATATGGGACTCAAGTTATGACTTGTACTGTATTTGATTTAAAGTATGTAACTGACAAACCTCACAATACTGCAGATAGTGAAGGAATATTCTTATGTTCTGGGAAAATTACTTGTTTGCTGTCTTACTGAGAGTAACAAGACAATATCAATATCTGTTTTCTGTTTAGCCTAGCTTAGCTGAAAGGAGAAAACAGCTGACCTCCATCAAAAGTAGAAAAGAAGAAATAAAATAACTTGTATGTGACAGTCATTTGTTTTGATAAACTATTATCTAAAAAGTAATTAAAACTATACAGTTTATACTATACAAGTACAACCCATGGGAGCGTTTCCAAAATTAGCTCCCTTACTGCTGGTAGAAGATCAACACATCCTCATACCTTAATGTAACAGTCGCCATTTTAAACACGTCGTTGATGAAATGGTTGAAAATATTTGCTGGAATAAGCTGCTGTATAAATGACCCATGGGGTAATTTTTTTGGAGGAAAAACAATCTGAATTATAACACAAACCCCTTATCACCTCAATGTTTAGTTGCCCGGTCCATAACTTCTTTTTGTTTCACTCTTACTGCTTCACAGCGTCATTTTCAGCCACAGCAGACAGCTGTTTCAGCTCAGAAGCTGTAAAAATCCATTGTACGCTACCTGTTCAGCACGGCAGATGGACATGGTTAGCAACTATATTGGAGCATTTAGTAGAGCAGCTCGGAGTTGGTAGGGACCAAAAACAGAGCTAAAAGGAGTGGACTTAGTTTCTTACTTAGGACCTGTGGTGAAATGTAAGTACATTTACTCAAGTAGTGCACTTAAGTACAATTTTGAGGTTCTTGTACTTTACTTGAATATTTCCATTTAACGTAACTTGATACTTCTACTCCACTGCATTTAGCTGAAAGCTTTAGTTACCTTTCAGGTGAAGATTTAACTTTTTTTTTTAAAAGATACATTTAAATGATTTGACCCTTTTTTAATTAAACCTCATAACAGTATATTAAGTTGATGAAATCAATAATAATAATAATAATCTAATAATATATTTAAAATATATAAAACAGTCTAAGTGGGGCCATTCTGCATGACGAGTACTTTTACTTTTGATACTTTAACTACATTTGATGCTGATACTTTTGTACTTTTACTTTAAGTTTTTAAATGCATGACTTTTACTTTCAGTGGAGTAATTTTGCAGTGTGGTATTAGTACTTTTACTTTATTAAGGGATCTGAACACTTCTTCCACCACTGCTTAGGACACATCACATATCCACTTAAAAATTATGAAGCAGGTTTAATTAAATTACTTGTCTGTTCTCCAACTACATGACTTCGGTGACCATATACAATCTCCTGTGTGAAGTGTGTAAGGCCTTTTGGAACTAAGTAGGGTACCTCCAGGTATGTCACTGATTTTGGTGAAACTGAATCACTTTTTAAGAAGAACATATGATGTTCATATTTACATCACTGGCACAGGTGCTTTGAACCGCTCCAGAAGGATGTCTTCAGGCCCAGGGCAGGGGGGCATGTTGGGTCATGCTTGAACCGGAGTAGGGCGAGGAGGCAATGGAACCGCAAGGACATTAAATTAGGAAGCTAATAAGAGAAAAGGAGAGAGTGACAAACCAGATGAGTAAATCTCAAGTTAAATTATATATATATATAATCCAAAAAAAAAGCTCAACTGGTCTTCTTGCTGTTGATTATATTAGCTGATTTGTATTGAGTTGCTGCACACACTTCAAATTTGGCTGTGTTTGCAAAGTTTTCTACTTGCCAGTTTTTGATCATAAATAATATTTGAAAAAATGTGTTTGTTCAATTGTCTAATATGGTTGCTTTAAATGCAGTTACTGTGAGATTTCTTATTTACTGTAGAGGGACTGCAGTCAAAACAATGTAAAAACACTTTGCTCCTGCTAGACAGAGAAAGTAATTTATTGTAAAACTTGTACCTACTGTATGCAAATGTGCCACAGCCAAGACTTCAACCCAAAAGGAAATCAGTTGCAGCCGGAATAGGCTAGACACTGATTAACAAAACACAGTTACAGTCATTTCGAGACAGAAAAATTCAAATGATTTGAAGGACTTGTTAGCATAACGTGGGAAAGAAAGGGCCTGTTGTGAATGCCTTATGTAATAGTTACCCAGCACTGCCACTCCACAGATGGTCCAGGAGAGGTAGGCAGTTGTACCAGCACATCTATTTTCACATAGCAGCAGTAAGAGCTCTTATCCCTCTCTGCAAGCCCAAACTCTGACAGGAGGCTGATGCACTTGATGAGGCTGCAGCGGGGCCAGATACCATGATTAAAAATGGATGCTGATGCGAGAGAGAGTGTCAGCATGATGCTGCCATAACACACTCGTATAAAAAAACAGCAGTCAGATTTCTGTCACTGGATGTGGCGCTCATTGGTGGGTTATTGATTATGGTGAGTGAGCAGAGTGTGCTTAGAGACAGGCTGGTCCCCGGAGAGGATTTGCATGATTGATGCTTTCTTTACAAGGCTCGCATCCTGTGCTTGTCAACTAGTCAGCTCAGCGGAAAAAAAGACACTTACTGTACCTGATGATAAATGGGAACTTGTTGAGATGTGATCTCTAAAATATTGAATACCGGTAGACCTACATAAAGTATATGTCAGCATGAATAGGAAATGGTTCCTCATTATCAAATTTTTCCATGTGTGAGATTTGAGGAGAGGACAGCTTTAGTTTCCATGCATGAGAAATACAGCTGGTGCTGGCTGTTTGTGTATGCAGATCTCACACTCTCACACAAAGTTCCTCTGATTAGAGGGAAACATCAGAAAATGTGGTGCAATGCTGACTCAGATGAGCATGATACAGATTTCCAAAGATATTTCATATTTGCAGAACTGGCCTCACACTCACACACACACACACACACACTGATAAGACAAACAAAGACACATACTCATCCAGTGGCAAAAAAAATACTTAGATCATTACCTGAAGTAAAAGTAGAAATAGGACAGTATAAAATACAAAATACATTGGGCAAAAGTAAAATGAAGTAAAAACTATCACTATCACATAGAGACAGACCATTCAAATCTATGTAGGTGCCAATTGAGCTAACTTGCATGTCTTTGAACCAGAAGCCGGAGACAAACCCAGGTTTCAGCCAAGGACCCTTTTGCTGTGAGGCAACAGTGCTAACTACTGCACCACTGAGGTGCATCTATAGTTCACGTTAACTGTGATATTAATTATGCTTCACACAAAATGTACTTACCAGAAAGATAAACTCCTTACAGTGCCTTTAGTTCTACCAAACACTGAACAAGACATTTTTAAGTGACCAAGATGTTACAATAGACTTCAATGAACACACTAAGGTCAAAATTCCAAAACAAAAACAAGTTCAAGGCTATTCATATGTGCACAGTGCCGTCAACACACATTGCTATGCCTCTATCCTGATTGACTGGTTGCTGTGGCGACTTGGCCATCACAAGGTCCAGTTTATTTCTAGAGCACCATATACAACCAAGGTTGACCAAAGTGCTTTACATAACTGAATAACAAAAAAAAATCCAATCCAATACAAGATACATAATTGAATAACAACAAACTCAAAATAAAAGACAATTTCATCCAATAATATATGGCATGAGATGTACAATACAACATACAGAAACAACTTTCTTCTCACACAGGTTCGAAAGCATGGGAGAAAAAATGAGTCTTAAGAGAAGATTTAAAATTGTCCAAAGTCTTTGACGACCGGATATGCAGCGGTAAACTGTTCCACAGCTTAGGGGCAGCCACTGCAAAAGAGCGATCGCCTTTTGTTTTTAGCCTGCATTTAGGCACATCCAGGTATGACTCATTTGCAGACCTCAGAGCTCTGGTTGGTCTGTGAACCTGTATGAGTTCAGTCAAATACGCTGGAGCCAATCCGTTTAAAATTTTAAAAACAAACATCAGGATCTTAAAATCTATTCTGAAATGGACAGGAAGCCAGTGTAGAGAGGCCAGAACTGGGGTTATGTGTTCACGTTTCTTTTTGCCTGTTAAAAGACGCAGAGACGCAGAAAGACTGCAGCATTCTGTACAAGTTGTAGGCGTCGCAATGAGCGCTGGTCTAAACCTACATACAGCGAGTTGCAAAAATCCAGTTTTGTTTAAATAAAAGCATGAATAACCTTCTCCAGGTCACTAGGAGAGAGGTACGGTTTTACCCTGGCCAGAAGTCGCAGCTGGAAAAAGGCACTTTTGACCACATAGCCGATTTGCTAATCAAGTTTAAAATCACTGTCGAAAGTGACACCAAGGCTCCTAATGACAGAGCAGTTTTTTTAACCCAGGGAGGGGGGCAGAGCATCAGCACAGTCGCTG
Source organism: Centropristis striata (assembly GCF_030273125.1). Classification (NCBI taxonomy): domain Eukaryota; kingdom Metazoa; phylum Chordata; class Actinopteri; order Perciformes; family Serranidae; genus Centropristis; species Centropristis striata. Next base: position 19,155,946 of record NC_081519.1, on the reverse strand, counting down.
TAATGTTTATGACGCCCAAACACAATGACTTCTGTCTTACTGTCATTTAGATTTAGGAAGCTGAGGCTCATCCAAGTCTTGATGTCAGTTATACAGGCAAGTAAAGTTTGTAGTCTTTACTATTCATTTGTAAGGGGAGATAAATCTGAACATCATCAGCGTAACAATGAAAAAACACATTATGTTTGCAGAGAATGGAACCAAGGGGCAACATGTACAGTGTGAACAGTAAAGGGCCTAGAATAGATCCTTGAGGCACCCCACAAGTAAGAGGGGTCACACTAGAAGAAAAATCTCCTAAATGCACTGAGAAGCTCCTGTCAGTAAGGTAGGACTGGAGCAGCATGAGGGCAGCACCCTTGATACCAACATGATGCTCCAGGCGTGAGAGCAGGGTCTTGTGATCTACCGTGTCGAATGCAGCAGTTAAATCTAATGTCACCATGATGGCAGCACATCCAGAATCAACAGTTAAAATAAGATCATTAAAAACTCTTAAAAGGGCAGATTCTGTACTATGTCAAGGTCTAAAATCAGACTGGAACTTTTCACAAATGTCATTGTTTTCCAGAAATGATACCAGCTGTGTAGCCATTACTTTATCTAACACCTTGGACAGAAAGGGGAGTTTAGAGATAGGCCGAAAATGATCAAGGATGGATGGATCAAGGCTAGGTTTTTTGATTAGTGGCTGCACTATGGCATGCTTAAAAAGGTAAAAAGTTAGCCTCACCCTAAAGTATACACTGCTTTATAATCTATTTCACTCTAAATGGAACCATAATTTACAAAATGAACATCATGCTGATTAAAGAAGACTTGAAATTTGGGATTTAAATTATAAACTCATTAGGAAAATGTTTTCAGAGGTAATACATCAAGTGAGAAGTAGGGTCATTTTCTCATAGATTTCTGTACAATCAAACTTCTTTATGCAGCCAGGGAGTCGCCCCCTGTTGACCATAACAAAAAATGCTGGTTTAAGGCACCATCTTCATTTTTCAGGTCCAGGAGCTAGAGATCCTCAATGTTGCATTTGAATTTTCAGTAACAGACTACTGTGATAAATCTATGTGGGTTCATCACTATGAATAACATTTTTTATTACATCATCACATTGTTTTCACATTGTCCTTTTGTTATTATAGAAACATCAGTTCTGTTATAACCACTTTAAGTACTGTATTTAAATAAATATACTAAGTTACTTTTACTGCTGAAGATATCCTCTAAAAGTAGTGTTTCATGTGTTAAGTGTTTCATGTGTTAAGTTTCATGTAGTGTATTTTGATATGCATTTATGATCAGCAAATGGACTCAGACCCATCATCCCAGTTTAAATAAGCCATTACCAACAGTCTGAATCCTATCAAATAAACCTAAACCATCCTAATAGCCTTACACATGCACCCTGCTGCCACTGATTAACAGCTATGATAATATGATTACTGGGTAAAATTGGGCTCTCTATCACCCCATCATGTCCCTGTGAGATAAAGGATGCAGAGTGAGAAGAAAATTTCATCAAAGTAAGCAAAGAGGCACAATAGCTGAGAACTTCCATTACCAAGTGTGACAATAATACAGATGAGCCAAAATTGTGCTCTCTCGCCTCCCATTGTGTTCCAGTGTTATCACCCTGTACACCCCTAGGCACAAATTAGTGACAGGGATGTCCAAAAAGATGGGTTTATCATTCATTTTCCTATGTAAGAAGAAGAAATACAATACAAGACTCAAGGAATAGGACTCACACAAAGCCTGCTATAATTGAGCTCTGCCTTCGGCGGCTGGTATCAGACTATTGTCCCACTGGAGGCTATTCTTGGTGACTCATTCCTGTATTAATGGCCAAACAAAGCCTTTAGGTTAGCAAAAAACTGGTGAGATGGTGAATGGCTTAATGATTAACTTAAGGAATACTTCTGGATGCTGTTAGGCTTGAAACTCAATTCTTATATACTCTGACATGGCTGCTACCAGCTTCTTTAAGGACACAGGAAGACGGCAGTGAGTTTTGAAGATGACATTTTATCACATTTTATGTGCAGTTGGAACCAAAGGGAATCACGATTCAATGGCCTAAATACTAATGAAGAGAATGAGCTTTATCACGAGGGGAAAGGTTGAACTTTCCTTGACCCCAGAGATGGATGTAATGAGGTAAACGCTGCAGGGAGAGACTGTGGAAAGTTAGAGGTTTAAATCTACTGTAAGTTGACCAATCCATTATCCAGTGGCATTGGGTTTTTTCACAGAGCATTTTGAAGTTTTCTACCATTGATAACCTGAGGTTTATTTGACATTTTGTTTCTTAGTATAATAAGGATCTTCTTTGTTACTGTGCTGCCTCCAGGATAAGACAACCAAATGAGATGAAAAGATGAGCGTCCTCAAAATCAAGGTGGTCCATGTATTGTTGAAAACAGAACTCTCCAAACATCCTCTGCTTTAAGGCAAGGTATCATTAATTCAATATGTTGCAAAGGCTGTGATGTATTATGTGAACACAATTCTCAATATTTATTTGCTTAGGGAAGATTTACTGTTATTGCAGTAACCCCTTGTATCCACTCCTTCATCTTCCACATATACTCAGGTCAGCCTTGGCCTGCAAGGATTACTCAATGAGCATATGCGCTACAGCGGCTGATGTTAACCTTATGGAAGATTACTTATTCCAGGCCAGGACAAGGACATATGCTAATATTAATCCGGTAAGAAATTCACCTTTGACCACAGTTCAGGGTTCTTACACTGCAGTGAACTCCACTTTATTAGATTCACCTTTATCTTACCAAGTAGAAGCTCCTTTTGCCTTCTGAATTATTTAAAACCTGGATTCAAGAAGGTGCTAGAAACCTACCACGGTGATTGTCAGTCCATCCAACATTGATGATCTCACCTCCTTATGGGTAAATTGAATCCATTGTTGCACAGTAGTAAAAAAGAAAATACAATACTAGTTTAAAGAACCGTGCTGGTAGTTTAACTACATTTATATTTGCATACTGATATATGAAGTTAAATGATTTGCTGCCTTTTTTGGATGGTTAAAGCAGCTACATTTTGTGATGAGTTTGGCAGCATCTTTGGAGATTTGAAATTAAATGACATTTAATCATTATCCTTAACCCCCGGGTCGCGAGGGGCTGGAGCCGATCCCACATAGAGCGAGATGCGGGATACACCTTGGACAGGTCGCCAGACTATCACAGGGCAGACACATAGAGACAGACAATCACGCTCTCATTCACACCTACGGGCAATTTAGAGTCACCAATTAAACCTAAGTGTATGTTTTTTGGACTGTGGGAGTCGAACCGTTAAAGTTTAAATATTTCAACATTGTGAAACGGTTGTAGTTTGGTTATGTTTAGGCAACAAAAGGTATTGGTTAGGTTTATTAAAAGTCACGTTTTTGTTTAAAATTAGTATGTTTGTTACGTAAATAACTCAATGTTGACATTTGATATCACACGGGACATTAACAGTTATTTTTACCTTATCTTGTGGTTTTCTGCCTAACCTTAACCGAATTGTCTTCAAAATGTTTAAAGCAGTGGTCACATGTCATTGAGAACAGAATGCAGCGGTTCTGAAACATTCATATCCACATATTTGTGGTTCCAAATTGTAAAAATTCAACGTGTCTGTGGTTTGCAGGAAGCTTCAATGCCAACATTTATTCTAGAGACTGGGTTAGTACTTGACAATGCAGTTAAGTTGCATGGGAACATATTTTTTAAAAGATCTGTACATAAACATACAGATCACAACTTTCTTTTCTTCAGTATTCCTCAAGGTGATTTCTTTTTTGATGGACAGCTATGATGCTTCTTTGAATATTACATGGAGCCCCTTATGGAGAGGAGGAGACACTAATCAAGATCAGATTCAATAAATAGTATGCTTGAGGCAGTTAATTATTTAAATAATATGCAGTCACTAAACCCCGTGTGGACTTTGTCATGCTTTGATTTGATTACTAGCAGTACATTTTTATGGACATAGAGCAGAAATAAAGTTTTTCACCTCCTTATCCTAGAAACCATTTTTAGATCACAGCTTGGTTGGAATTCTAGTCCATTCAGCTAAAATCCAAAATACGATAAGTCAGATGCAGACAGGTCTTCAGGTTGTATAAGTCGGCCCAATGCCACCTTTACCATGGAATTTTTCATAACATCGTGATCAGACAGTCTCCAGTCCCAAAATGTGAGTTGTTCTGCACAGGAAAGCATGTCAGGTCACCAACAAAAGGTCTAACTACATGTTGATACTTTACATTAAAATTATGATTCACTAACAAAGACAACGCCAGTTTAGAAAAGATTAAATGCATGTGGATAGTAGATGATGTCAGAGGAGAGGATCAAGGTACTGGATGAAAGGATAAGGGTGGGAGGATGGAGGAGTAAGGGTTGATGGTGGAGGGGAAGATGAGACAAAGGGATGTGCGATGGTAGAGAGTGGCTAGGATTAGGGTCGGCTCGAGGTGTGGAGACGGAAGGCCACCAAGGGAGTTGAGAGTCAGGGTTGGGGAACATTGTCTTCATGCACTCATAAGGATCGTGCACCCCAGTGGTTCCTGTAATGAAACTGAGAGAGAGAACTCTGACGTAAAAAATCAGGTGTTCTTAAATAGCCTGCTTGTGCAGAAGTGGGATGTGTTTGAGGCATGCTCTCTGTTCCTGAACCTCATTTAATAAACTATATTCTCACCTGTTTGCTAGTTTTGTCTTTACTGAATGGTAGCATCCTTATATTAGAACCTAGTATTTGGGGAAAAAAGTGGTAAATAAGCTGAATAAAAGACTAGGTGTAGGTGTACAACTGGAAACAAGATAATAATGTAAATCACCCCTTACAAGGATTCCATCAATTCCAATTGTAGTTTAGTAGACTGGCCAAGAAACATGACCTCAATCTAACCGAGCATTACTTAACAAAAACAGACTGAGGACAATAAGACCCCAGAATTTTGGAACCAAGGACCAGTCCTGTGGGGGACCTGCTCAATACAGGTGGAATTAGACCAAAAGTTGAACTGCACAAGACTTGAAATTACTCCTGGTACTCTAGTTCAGTAGTGTTAAGGGAGCTTTACCTGTGCTAGTAAATAATCATCAAGATGGATTCATCATTCGGCACACCTGGGTAAGAAGAGATTTTGGAAGGTTAAAAAAGTTTCTGTTATACTGTAGTCTATGATATACACACTGTACGACTGTAATTTTTTTCTGTTGTTGATGCAACCCAAATGGTCAGAGTAATCCTAGCCAGTATCAGTCATTTCTGTATTCCAGGAGGACCTGACCACTTTAATGCACAGTTCACACTCCAGTGATTTAATACACTCTGCACCCTAGCATTGAGGTGTGAATGGACCTGAAGGACTCTCTTCTTCACTGTCCTGTTTACAATTTACTACTATCTAGGGACGACTGAGAAGGCTGCCACGGCTTGATAGAGATTAATGGGGGCAGGAAATCATTAATCCCCTCCTCCATTTTCGATCAGGACCGAGCCATAAGCCCCACACTGAGTCCCTTGGTGTTGGGAAGAAGGGGGCGAACCAATCTTATTTTCAATTATTTTGATTTGTAATGAAAAAGGAGAGATGAGCTGAAAAGTGCTGAAAGAGCTGTATGTATGATGCATACTTACTGGCACTTGTAAAACAAATTGATGACCACAAGAGATAATTTACTTGAACTTCGAAGCAGACTGAATTTGCTTGTGTTTACATTTTTCTAATGTACCCCTTCTTGGCAGTGGTAGACAAAGTTTGTTTGGGGTTATTTGGAGATAGAAAGGCCTTTCACACTTTTCGCACTATTTTCTCTCGACACCTTCTTCAAATCTATGCAAAGTCCCGCAAGATAAAAAACATCAATAGTATGTCTTGACCTCATGCTCTACCTCCCGGGTAAAATAAGTCAGGCATGATGCTGTAAAATCAATAGCTTTTAACATCACTATATTTCAATCTCAGGTACTGGACCAATATCAGCTTGACGAAGCGCATCTCCTTTCTGCTGTCAACATGGGCTGGGAGAAAAAAGTTTTCTTCTCTGTGTAAAAAAGAAAGAAAAGATGTGTAAATTATTAATGGCTTGTATTACAGATGCAGGCCAGAGCTCTTAAGGGAGTGAAGTTTTTCCTCCAGATAGAGAACTGACATCGACCTAACAACAGTTTGCATTCTTCTCATCTGCTGCAGCTTGCGGGGCTCCATTCAGCAGAGCTAGGCATGACTGCCCGTCAGGTAGGCAACGTAACTACTGCAATTGCACAGATTCATAACAACAATTCAACAAGAAAGGTTAAGAGGAGTTTTTAATGACTAAGGCCCCGTTCACACGAGGACGCTCGCGGGTAAAAACGACAAAATATTTTATCGGAAGGGCCTTTCGTTTAGACGGTGACGGCGTTTTGGGGGCTTAAAGACGCAAAAATCTGAAACCACCTTCCAAAGTGGAAAAGTTAAATACGCTCCGCCGTAGCGTGTCCGTCTACACTGCCAAGACGCAAAACTCTGCTCAGAGCTGCTCACGTCACGTATGTGTTTACGTCACATACATGCTCCAGTAAAGGAAAATAAACAAACGTGGGATTATTTCCATGCGTCGGACCTTCAAGCTGCTCTGGCAGCTCTAATAAACTTCCAGGAGTCTTTCCACCAAATGTACAGGATATGTACAGATAGTATTAGTGAACAGAGAAGGATCTGTAAAAACCTCTATCACATTTTGGATGCACCAATTCGTCGGAGGCGAGCCAGACGGCTGTGAACGAGACCTGGGAGATCTAGTGGATGGTGGAGAACTTTGTGGAAGGAGTAGCTGATGAAAATGCGTGGCGTGAAAACTTCTGCATGCCCAAAGATGCTCTTATCGCTTTAAGTGATGCCGCCTGGCTGCATACAATCGAATTTCACACACTTTTGCGTCACCGTATGCACGAAGATTTCCTCCCGAAAATGCTCGTCTAAACGAGGAATAAAAAGTGAAGACGCGACGCCACTTTTGCGTCTTCTGTTGAGACCGTCCTCGTGTGAACGGGGCCTAAAGCAGCATTCACAGTAGACACTGTGGCAATTAGCCGCAGGGTTGTGCAGTGGAGTAAGAGTCACTTAAATGGACCATATAGGTGACGTCATGTATTGACTTTAAATTAATGGGATTGCTGCCATTCAGCGCACCACCACATCCAGTCTGAATGTGGCAATAAGAGGTCTGAGGAACAGACAAACAATTTAATATTATATATTATTTCAACAATACATGGTCCAATAATGCTGATTTTATGATGTTACAGAACTTACTTGGTCCACTCCTTCTTTCATTAAACCTTTTTCAGCTTCACAGTTATGTAGACGACACTTAATCATGCATACGGCTCTGCTTCAATTGTTTAATAGACTACTTTAATAGTTTGAATGTGACCAACTACTTGAAAAATGGCATTATGGTTGTTGGTGATGATTCTTAATTAGACAAGGCATATTGACTGGGACTTTTTTTTTCATGTGAGAAGTTAGGCCATATCTTATCATACATTATCTTACCTTACCATACCGTACCATACCATACCTTACCATACCTTACCTTACCTTTCCATACCTTACCGTACCTTACCTTAAAGTACCTTACCTTACCTTACCGTACAGTACCTTACCTTACCTTACCATACCATACCATACCATACCATACCATACCATACCTTACCTTACCTTACCTTACCTTACCTTACTGGACCAGACTGTACTTAACCTTACCTTACCTTACCTTACAACTATTGTTGTATCTTTGGCTTTCCATGTCCTGATTTTAGAATTTTATTAAAACTGCCTTGGGTCACTGAACACCATGACATTAAATGTTCCACCCACCAGATAAGACACCTTTTGATTACCTCTACAAAACTACTGACCCAATTTTCATGAAACTTGGTTGAAGGGTGTAGCCAAGAAGATCCCATTCAGTTTTGGAGCAGATTCAAATCAGGAGGATATACAAATTAGTTTTCACTTTAGTCAACATTGGTGCATGTTTTCTGCATTCATGTGGTGTCGTAATAATTGGACAAATTAGTTCCCAAACATATTTCATGGCTCAGCTGCTCTGTTTCCTTGTCTTGCTTGTGATTGCTGTGTGAATATTGGAAACAGCTATCAATGTGTTGTTTAAACACTCAAAGAGGTAAAATACAAACATGACGAAATAGAAATAAAGATAAAATAGTACTTTTCTGCTCGGGAAATGACAGCAGTCTGCCAATCTACTTTGTTTGTTTAATTCTTTTTTATAGTCATACAATTGGATATAAAGCACTTTGCGCTACATCGTATGTATGAATGGTGCTATAAAACTACAATTTATGACTATTATATTATGAAGAGGCAATATGCAACAATTAAATGTGCAAATAGTGCTCAAAACTATAAATTTGCTGCAGCCAAGTCCACTTACTGAGACATACATTAACCTCATTGAGTGTAATTTATGGTGTGTAGTGTATAGTCACAGGCAAACCTCTCAGCACACAGGAAGTAATGAATTGAAATATAGCAATAAGTGCTCAGAGCAGGCAGAGCTGGATGCACCAATTATGTTTGAACATTGTACAAAAATAATGTACAAAATGTTTTCCTCTTCGTGTCTGCCTCTAACAGCCACTACAAAAACATTAGGGCCCAAAGGCTGTGCAGTTTAATTATGTTGAATGATTTCTGTGCAGCTCTCATAAATTCACTTATTTACCATGGCCATTTGGGTCTAAAAGTGCAAGGTTGCAAAATTTAACAGATTGTAACTTCTTCAGGTTTATTTTGCAGTCTGTTTACAGACCTGTTTGAAGGAGAGCAGTGCTGATCTTGAACTGCAATGTTATTCCAGGAGCCAAAAATAGCTTTATCACACCAACTTTACTGTAATGTCACAGTTGCACTTTTCTGCAGGATGGACAGATAGATTCAGGATGAATTGTTGAAGAATAGTGAGTTTTCAGGCTGGGTTTCTGGGGTTCATGAGGGTAATACCATCAGCGCAAAATAAGCTTATTTGAATGCAAAAGCTGAATGTGTCAAAGAACCTCTATTTTTTTGTCATCTAAGCTGTTTCCTGCTTCACTGTGCAGGCACGAGTGCAAGGCCGGGCGAAAACTGCCCAAGCAGCTGCCTATTTGCCCTCTTTGGCTGAGCTGCCTCTTTGGGAAAAAGAAAAAGGTTTAATTTTTGCTATTGTGGTTGCATAAATACAAGTAGACCATAATTGCTTAAGTTGGACCAAATGACATTGCCATATTATCCAAACATTTATCACTTTTTTTCTGTGGAACCATTCCACTTCATCAGATACAGACGGTTTGTCACGGCCACGGTCACCAGGCACCCTTTTAGTTTAGTTTTTAGTTTGGATGTCTTAGATGGAATTCCATCTTCAGAGGAAATGGTTAACTCTTAGTGAGTCAGTTTAACCACTTGGATGCCCATGGAATAAAACTCTCAACATATGCTTCTGAACAATGTACAGCTTGTCACATTTGCACTTTGACCTTTTTAGATGGCTAAAATATGTTTGTTGGAGCCCCCGTCCACAGCACTGCATATCGCTCTCTTCAAAGCCACTAGACTCAAATGACAAATAGTCATTTTACCATGCAGAACAGAAGATGTTGATCCAGAGATGTTTGTGTTATTGTGTGACTTTTGCTCTCTGGTCCAAGCTTTACATTGCTTCTGTAACGTTGCTCTGTTTCTCCAAACAAGGATGATACCAACCACCACTGGTAATCCATACTGGCTGTGGATAAGGATATATATATGAAGCAGGTCACGAGTGAAAAGGTTTTCAGAAGGGCTCAACAAAGTAGCATTTCAACACAAAAACATGCATACTTCAAACCATATGTGAAAGTTTGGATTTTAATATATAAGCCTTAAGGAACACTATTGGGAAGCTACACAATCATTTAAAAACCTCAAAAAGAACTAAAAATTATGGAACCACCCTTGAAGTGTGTGTGTGTGTGTGTGTGTGTGTGTGTGTGTGTGTATGTGTGTGTGTGTGTGTGTGTGTGATAGAGAAATGGGAATCTGGATGTTTTGTCTGTTGAATCAAACTAGAGTTTTTTTCAAACTAGACAGCAACTAATTGTCTCGGGGATGAATAAAGGTTGTTGTTTTTTTTTGTTTGTTTTTTATTGAAACTGAATTGGACAATGCAATTGACACAGCTTCTATGTGTAGATTGTTCACTGAAAAGTAACACAAGCACAGTATTTGTATTATCTTTGATTATTTTGGATGTTAATGTGGGTGTGGACCAACGTGCATGTGGCAAAATCCAATACTTATCTTACACTAAAAGTGTACAGTGGCTAATTAAATTACCAATTTTACACCATTCATGTACATGTTGATGGGTGTCCTTTTTTTTTTTCTTTTTAGCTTCGACTCAGAGCAGATGCTAAAAATGTCTGTGCATGTCCCTGGAACTATGTAACATATGTTGAGAGTCTTGCTTCCCTGGTTCCATAGGGTTTTTTCCCAGTACTCCCTTTATGCCAGATCCTACTGGAACAGAATCCAAGAGCTCCCAGTTCGGCTCCAGCACTCATTTGTGAGGGCCTGCCATCATCACATAGCAATGGAAATAATTAGCCTACCACTCTCAAAAAAAAAAGTCTTGTTCAGATGGCCAATCTCACAGATTGCCTTCCCTCTCTCCAAACTTGACACAGCACTCGAGCACTGGTTATTCATGTTCCCTCTAATGAGGCTGCCACTCTCTGCATCATGATCAACCAATATCAACTGACAATCACAACAGATGATGGGAAGGAGTGAATGAATGGTAATGTGTATGAGAGAAGGCCTACAGTAGGGGACCTTATGGTGAACCCGGCTCAGGAGGAAAGCCATAAAGCTTGGGATGGTCACACAGCTGACAACAGCACTCTTCACAGGTTCTGCACTTTTTACAGCCCAGATAATACAACAGGGAACAAGAGACACTGTGGATCCTGTGGGCTCTGCCCTGCAAAATGTGGCCTCACACACACATACATTTTGACAACGTAAGCTGGGCTCACTCTCTCTATATCAAAGGCCCTGCCACACGGGGATTGACTTTTGTTCTTGGCAGCATGAAAAAAGAGAAAACTTTATGATGTTTATTTCCCTCTGGTTTTATTTGACTCCGGTTGTGTTGTGGGGGAAGTGTTCCTGTTGTGTGTGACGTCTGTTTACAGCATTGGGAGTTGCTACTGTATGTTTGAGAGACGTTTGTTTGGTTTATTTGTGGGATCGACAGATTGTTTGTCTATGTTGGCTGTTTCTTCATCTCATTTAATTGAAAATGCAGTCATTTGTTCCTGCCAAAGGGCTGAAGGCAGAATAAATGAAGGAGGAGGGAAAAAAAGAAAACATGCCTGCTTGGTCTGTTGTGCTGTATTGGTCTGCTTTTAATATCTTATGTGGCATCAAGAGGGCTTATTGGTTGGTTTTCAGAGATAGGGGGAAAGACCTAGGTCATTCATGTTGCTATGCTACGGCACAAATGATGCACACATACTGTAAAACAGCCATGTTGCTGGGAACGACTTCAGGAGCAGATACTTCTAACAGAATGCTGACATCTAGTGGACAATGCAACAAAAGGTTCAGCTTTACAGAAAATATTAAACTGTGTAAATCCACTGCAAATAGAAGTTTGCATAAATTCTCATATTTATAGTCCACAGCATGAAAACAAATCTATAAACAAATAAATATTTAATTTATTACACTATTTCAATGACATTGTGTCTGAAATACAAGCAACAGGGTGATGTCAGATTGCTTTCAGAACACTGTTGTCAACATTGTGCGTTACAGAAGTATGATCCAAGACATCTAGAACAATCAGTACACTGCAAAAGAATTAAAAGCAAATGTGAGAATGTCATAACTAAACGTATATACACATGGTCTCTGCTGCTGTAACAGTATGTTGTAGGTAGTAAAAGAAAGTTAATGGTTACTGAATTGCATGGATTTTACTTGTTTGCATCACAGTTCTGCTTTTTGTGACTCCATTATTCAATACTGTAGCCAGGACATGGATGAACTGACTTTATATTTATAATGTCTGCATTTATATCAGCTGAGCAAGAAAACACAGAAATGTGAAATTGACTTCTATGGTGAGAGGAACAATTCAGTTCCCACAGTAAGAGTTGGTTACCTATTTAACCCTAGCCTGTACCACACTTTAATGTTTAGGAACCTTTACTGTGAACTCTATTGTTAGCTAGCTAGCTATCATGCAGGAGGTCATTCCTATGGAACCCAGGGACATATGTTCCTCAGACACATGATGGAAACATGACAAAGGGTCCTATGTTCCCCAATTCTACATATTTGTACTCCCAGGGTCCAAAGTTCCCAGGGCCCTATACTCCTAGACCTATATGGCACATAATGGGAACTCAACAAAGGCACCTATGATTCCAAAGGCACGTGTTCCTAAATTGTACATGTTAATCTCTGGTGGTGCTCTGTTCCCAATTTCCTATGTTCTCAAGGTCCTCTGTTCCCAAGGCCTTATGTTCCCAAGGGTCTATGTTTTCAAGGGTCCTATGTTCCCAGGGTCCTTTGGTATCAATTCCAATGTTCCCAAACATATTTCAGCTCAAAATTTTAAATAAGCCAATTTAAAGGACAATAAAAAACAACTTATTATTCAATCATTCAAAATGCCAAGTTAAACATTTTGTATCATCAATAGTAGTTGGCAATTGCAATTTCTAAAGAGGTTTAGATTCAGAAAGAGGTTAAAGTTAACTAGATTATACTTATGAGATAATGAAAACTTTAAATGGATCATATTTGACCCAAACACAATGGGAGTGTGTGTTCCCAGAATATTTGCCTTGGGATCATAGGGCCCTGGGCCCTGAGACATGATATGCTCTACCTGCAGGCTGATTTGGCTAACGAGTGTCATGCTAATAGCTTCAAATGGACACATAACAAGTGCTGACTTGTTTTATTGTCTCTAGCGAACAAGCTAGTCCTACAAAACTGATTAGATGTATCATCAGTGCCATCTGTTACCAGTTAAAAATAAGCAACAACATGTCTATTAAATATTTTTAAGATAGCAGAGTTTGGAAGCACAAACTTTACTCAGCTATTGTTGCAATAGCGATGGACCTCCAATATGGCTGCCCGAGGGTGTGCTATGCCAACTGAAAGCATCTTACTATCACATTCCTGCATACAAACAGTAGGCAGTATCTTATTTGAAGTAAGAGACACTGACCAAACTGGCCAGGATTTTTGTGCTCTTGCTGTTAGCACCAATACCATTTTAAAGTAGAGAGAGGAAAAGGATAGGATCAGGAGGAGAGCGAGCCAGAGTCTTCGACATCTGTGGAGTCATACTCGTCAGCAGACTCTGTGAGGGCAGGGTAGGGCCGTGGCTGGTCCAGGTTGACATAGGTGACATTCAGACTGATGTAATGTTCCCCCTCCAGACCAGAAAGGATGGTGGAGACAGCCGACACCAAAGTAGCAAAACTGGGCCTCAGCTCTGGATCAGGGTCCCAGCACTGGAGCATAATGCTATACCTGAAAAAAAAACATGGAGAGAGTCTGAGTAAGGAGAGAAGGGCCAGCTTAGACCTAGTGCACGTGTACAGGAGTCAGGGGTCAACATAGCTTTTTCCGTGCTTTCCAGCCTTTCTTTCACTTGTTCTTAGCTTGTGACATCAGTGTGCGTGACATTATGTCCATGGTAAGGTGTCATGAATTAGATAATAATTTCTGCAATGGCAGACATGGCCAGAATAATGCTGGCTCTAACCCTAACCTGCTAACAGGATTTTTCTTTTTTTACATATTTACACATGTGTAAAGCTAGACTTCGACTGTATTGAAGAACAGAGGAGTCAGAATGTGCTACAGAGGTACCAATGAACCTAGGCCGCCTATCAGTCAATGTTTCTTTACAAGCTTCTTGTTGAGCAACATCTTCTTCATTGTGTGATTGGCCAACATGGTTTTAGAATTAGCTTACACCCTGTTGGTTTGGCATGCATGACAGTGCTTCAATTGTCTTTTTGTGTTTTTATTTGGTTTTATTTTTTTTAAATCAGAACTTGTGTTGACAGTATTTTTTTAAGAAAGGAGGACATGAAAGATGTGTCAATCTCCTCATCTAACTTTTGTCAAGAAAGCAAATAAGGATATTTCCCCAAATTTCTAACTATGCCTTTTATGCCTTATGTTGGCGTTTGATATTGGTCCCTGGTGACACTTTTCCATGAGCCTTTCCATGAGGACAAGGGGTATGAATAGTTGATTTATTCTCCATCAATCTTTAAGTTGGTTGGCAAATGCTTACAGTCCAAGGGTTTTAACATTAAAATGGCAAAAACACCACAGCGTGTGTATGTGGTTTTGTTGTTTGAAGTGTTTTGTAGACATACACATTAACTCCCAAAATGCATTGCTTAACTGTGTTGGAATACCAAGAGGTGGACAATTTGTGGGTTTCACAATACTGATTGACCATTTGAACATTATGTTACTACAACTTGGACTTTGTGCCTCGGTCTTTGTTGTAAAGTTGTAAATCTATGTTAGTATTATTGCAGTATTAGTAGTCATACTAAAGCAATCAAGTTTTGCAATGCATGTAAGAAAAATAAGTTACATGAACAGCTCCTACTACTTACAAAGGGTCGGGGCAGTATTGAGGCTGGGGAAGCCTCCTGCCCTTTAGTAAGTAATGTGTTATGTCATAAGGGTCCACCTCTGGGTACGGGCTCGCTCCTCTGGTCAGCATCTCCCACATCAGCACACCGAAAGACCACTGCATCAAGAGGGGCAAAAGTTACAGAAAGTAACAATTCACTTGGACAGACCTGAACTCCCAATCAGTATTGTGTTCTAAAAGCCTGTATACGGTTTTAAAGGTGCCATTGAGTGACTTGTGTCTCGCACATGTGCTTAGTATCTCTCTGTGAGATGAGGAGGAAGAACTTTACAACCTTGAACACAGACATTATGGCTCCTTAACAAGCATCTGTCTAGTTACCAATGACAAAGCTACTGGTTGCATGGCAACTCTGTCATCAGTGTGCTGTCAGGTTTAGTTGGCAATTTCAGTGGACAACTTCTTAATGCATTTTTTATTTGTGGCGCCCAATAATATGTGACCATGTCAACATGCGACTCTTCAAATAGATGGCTACTGTTTCAGCTACAATTTTAACAAAAAAAAAAGTTTGCCTTTGTTTTATTTTAATCATTTCAAAAGAGGTCAAATTATCCAATTATTGGCAGAAAAAAAAGATTAGAGAGAAAAAATAAATAAAAATGTTTGCAGTATTAACCTGCTTTTCCTAATCTAAAGATAATAGTGTATTAATCATTGCTGTATATTAACACTGTTATAATTGACATTAACAGGGGACATGTTAAACAGTTACAATTTTGTGAATCGGACATCTACAGTCA
Organism: Centropristis striata; assembly: GCF_030273125.1. Lineage (NCBI taxonomy): Eukaryota > Metazoa > Chordata > Actinopteri > Perciformes > Serranidae > Centropristis > Centropristis striata. Next base: position 19,140,432 of record NC_081519.1, on the reverse strand, counting down.
GATATTTTGTTCATAATGTACCTACAAGACAAACACATGAAGCATCAAACTTTTATTTCCACCCCTGCAAACATTGACAAGTTTCCCTTAAAACACTGAGGTGGATCTTCATGGGCTCACCACATCAGACTTGGAAGTGAATTTCTGTGTCTGCAGACTCTCGATGGCCATCCATTTGACGGGCAGCTTAGCCTTCCTGTGATCCTGAACACTGTAATACTCCTTATCAAAGACATCTCTGGCCATGCCAAAGTCTGCCACCTTCACTGTATATGACTCGTCCAGCCTGAAGACAGAAAAGTAACATTATGGTTTGGTTGAAAAAACCTTATAACTGAGTACTGTTATGTAACAAACTTATCCTGATTTGAACCGTCATCTCCCTACATTTAATTAAAGAGGAATTCAGGCCTAATGGCAATGAATAAATTGCTTATTTCTCTGCATTTCTCAGTGACTCACATGCAGTTGCGTGCTGCAAGATCTCTGTGCACAAACTTCTTCTGAGCCAAATATTCCATCCCCTTGGCAACCTGCAGCCCGAAGCCAATCAGATCCTTTACAGTAGGGTTCTAAACAAATCCACAAACATGTGACAGAAATACTGACTTAAAACACTTGGACATGTACATATTTTCTATTTAGTAAACAGATGGTTGAACATAAATCAGAAGATTAATTTGCGCTGTTTTAATGTCGGTGTCACACCCTCTTCTCGCAGCGTATGAAGTGCCGCAGGTCCCCATGTTTCATGTACGGCAGCACCACTAGAGGGAGCCCTTCCTGTGGCAGGAAGATGCCCAGCAAGGACAGCACATTACTGTGGTGGAAACCCTTCATTATGATACCTTCCTTCAGAAACTGCTCCACCTCCTCGACATCTGTTATTCCTGATGACACACACACACACACACACACACACACACACACACACCTACATAAACATTATGGACTCAAGTCTAAAGGAAGACCGACAATTTGGAGAAGTTGCATTTAAAGAGAAAGTTTGTGGTGTTTTCCTAAAGCATCTATAGATGGGTGGATTACTGATCAGGTCTAGCAGTAACAGGCCCAGGGGCTGAAGTTAATGCCCCTCTGTCATTCACCTGCGGGAGTTAGGGTTAGGGACAAACCCTAATCCTAAGCCTAAAGACATACTGACTAGAAAGAGATGAAAATTGTCAACAAAGAAACATCAAATGAGTACAAAGAGAAACACAACAACCACAATAGATGAAAGACAGTTGGTGGTGATAATAAAAGACCCACAATGACTATGAATAGGAGAGGGGGGACACAAAGAGATTAGACAAGACTAAAAGAGACGCAAAATACAACAAACAGAACAACACAACCACAAAAAGACACAGAAGGACTACAGAGACACAAAAGGACTTAAAAGAGATGCAGATAGCCACAAAAAGACACAAAACAAATACAACGGGATGCAAAATGACTACTACGGACAGGCCAAATAACCACAAAGAGACACACAATTACTGCAGAGACACAAACAGCTACAAAAAAAAACAAATGACCACAAAAAGAGGCAAAACCCCAACAGACTCAAATATTTCAAAAGACCAAAACAATAAGAAAGTGACGCTAATCAACCACAAAGAGACACACAAGTTATGCGTGATGACTAAAAAAAAAGACACAAACTAACTATAAATACAGGCTGAACAACTATGTTGTGTATCTTGCTCCTGTGAAGGAGAGGTACGTCCATGCCCAGGGGCTCATTGTCTCATAAATCACCCATGCATATATATATATATGCAAATATACATTAGATGTTACTCACTATTCAAAGACTTGACAGCACAGTGGATTTCTCTACTGTTCTGGTCTGTGAAGTATCCATGATAGACAGTGCCAAAATGACCTACAGGGGGAAAACAAAGGCAGAATGACACAGGACTACTGCTGTTCCTTCTAAACAGGACATACCTTACTTTTCTTTCACATAGAGGCAGTGGGGTTCCTTACCCTTCCCTATGATCCTGTGGTGCTGCACAATAAGCATCTCAGCGGGAATAAGAACATCCTTCACCTCCTCTAGCAACTCTGGCCTAAAACTGGAAATGGAGATCTTTTCTGGAGGCATGAGGGGAGTGAGAGTAGGATCTATACTGCCTGTAGCGTAGCTCAGGCTGGGGAACACCACCCGCCCCACCAGCGGGGTAGGAGGACTCAGGGATATGACTGGTAATGAAAATTATAAAGGTATGTGTGTCAGAAGCAAACAAGCTGTACAGTACAACAATGCAGTATAAAATGTGTTTAGCTAAACAGTCACCTCTCCTGTAGTCCCCAACAGGCGACAGCTCCACATTATTTGTACCAGAGCGACTAGCACTGTGGGCCAAACGGCTCTCTACCATGGAGGCTGCAAAACATTTCACAACACTTTTTAATCATCAACCCCAGAAGAAGAACACATGAACATCCTACGCAATACCAGGGATGTTCTAGTTGAAAGACTCATCCCAAATTCCCACCCACAGCCGGTAGCAGTTGTACAAACATATCTGACCAAGAATCGCGTAACAGAGAGGAGCCCACCTTTCTTCTTCTTCCGTAAGTGTTTCATAACCACGAAGGCCAGCACCGCGCCGGCAACCAGAGCCGCCAAGATCCCCAGAACAATACCCACCATGTAGTGGTTGCTGACCCTCATCACCTTACCAACGTTGTGGACCTGCCCGTTGATAGAGATCTAAAGAACAGGGTTCAGTAAACACTATTGTTAGACAACAAGAAGCCTATTCTCATATTGTTGTACTTTGAGGTTTTGCTGACTTTGAAGGCTAGAATAAACAATCAAGCTAACTGTCAGCATCATACACACTGACAGCTCCCAAAAGTAGAAGCCAAAAACTATTGATCGCCCCCTGTTGGCTGGTTAGGTTATAAACCTCGCCCTCTCCATACTTACAGAGAGGACATGGGCCAAACTAAAAAATCAAGGTACACTTAATTTTTCCTAAAGATGTTTTTTTTGTCCTTGTATGAAGTTCTAATGATGCTACTGTATGTTCAAATGTTCGTTTCTCTAATTAGTTTTGTTTTAATTAGTTATTTGATGCTATAAAAAAGGGTTGTGACATCATGATTGATAGCTGTAATTGACTCTTCATGGGTGTATGGGTGCAGCCTTCCATACGGCAGCTTCAGCACACAATTACCACTTGCAAACTCTGCCTCCAAATGGGGTGCTCAGAAGATACAAATTTTAATTTATTTTGCAAAATATCTTAATTATCTTTACGAGAACTATACAAAGCTTTGTTTTTCATTTTCCATTATTTGTCCATCCCATCTGATGGTTGCTTGACAGTGGACAATGTACAAGAATGGTTGGTGATAACTAGACAGGCACATGTGGGACTTAGGGCTCTGTGTTGCATGCCAAATCCATGTACCTTCACTGGCAGTCCCTCACTGGGGATGGTCATGTTCTTGGGGATCCTGCAGGTGATCTCATTGTCCAGAACTTTGGCATCACAATCGACGCCTGCCACTGTCATAATGATGGTCATACAAGAGCTCACCAGATTCAGCTTCTGATGCTGTTTTAAAGAGGTCATATCAAAATGTGAGACTTTGTTATTTAAAAATAAATAATATTACAAATCCACATTTACATTGTCATTAATTCTCTTACATGAAGTGACACTTCGTCAAAGCCAGGGTACAAATTCAGCACGTGTCCCTCTGTTTCAAAAGGGATGGGCTCGCCATATGGATGGTAGGAGAACTTGTTGTTCCAAAGTCCCAAAGCTCCATCCATGTCAAAAGAAAGCTCTCCTTCCTCTGTCTCATCCCTGGGGAACACCGGAGAGATACACTCCATCCTTGTGGGCAAGGACTTGCCTATACACTCCTGAAATGAACCAGTGTAATGTTTCTTTAATGGTAAACATGGTATATTGTAAACATATAACCTTGGAGAAAGATCAAAAACTGGACTGACTAAAACATTAATACTTCAGAGAGAAAATGTACAATACATTATAATGAACATTATACCCTTGTCACAGGTTTTAAGTGGCTCTCATTGGGTTTAAATCGGATGATGGTGCGGTAAACGGAATCCAGGTTCTCCCCACCAATGACGATCTTAGAGCCCCTGCAGTACAAAGAAATGTAAGACATTGTTACATTTTTATAATGCCAGGGGATTGCTTCCTGTTATAACTGAGTATGTCATTTGAGAAGGAGAGGCAAGTAAGAAAATCTGGCAATCCATTTTCCAAGTGCAATCATAATAGTTTTCCCTCCTGTGTTTATGACTTAGGAACAAGTGTAAACAAAAGATTTTGCCAACATAATCTTTCTAGGTTCCTTCATTTTTGTCATCTGTGTACAAAGAAATGTAAGACATTGTTGCATTTTTATAATGTCAGGGGAAATAAGATTGTTTCATCTGTGAAACGGCAAAAATATAGAACATTTTTGGCATGTGAAAAAAAATGTTTTTTTTGGTCAGGATGATTTTTGTGATTTGTGTTTGTGTGTTTAGAGAACATTAAGAAATTAAAACTCGCCTCGAAGAAAACATAAAAGGCTTTAGTTCCATTTAAAACAGGAGGAGTGGTGCACTTCAGCCTCTTGTGGCCAGTATGAGCATTACAACAACAAACACTATCCTAACAAAAAAAAGAAAAACATTCACTCAAAAACAAAATCCACTGCCAAAACTCTAAAACACAGAGGAGAAAGCAATTTAGATTAGACATGGAAAATTACCCAGTAGAATTTTTTTTCTCTCTGTCGTACTGGCTTACCTGTCAAAGCTACAGTCAGGCAGCACAGCTGTTATCATCGGGTTTTCCTTGTAGTAAAACACCTTTGTGGTGAGCACAGGAGATTTGTCGATGAAAACACTCAGAGGGACATCCCTCACCTCTGAGATGGGCTGGGACAAACAGATAATGGAGGACACATTGCCTCTGGGCTTTGTGACTCTATAGGGAGACAGAGGTATGTGAATTACAGGCCAGTACATGTAAACTGTGATAGATCACAGAGCTTCATGCTTTCAAATACATTTTGCATGTTCGTAAAGAAAACAGCTCTGAGTCAGTCTCTGGATTCCCAAGCCATAATGATACATCCATTAGTGTAATGGAAACAGATAAGAAATACGTTTTTCCAGACCTCTTTATCGGACAGGGCATGTCATTGAGAGTCACTTTCCTGGTCTTCCCAGCATCCAAGTAAGGTCCAGTCACTGTGATCAGTGTGCCCCCAACACGAGGACCATAGTTGGGCTGGATTTCTGTGATGTTGGGAATCTGGAGGTACAGTTTATTATATTATTTTCATCAAATACATGTATTTGAAAAGTGGTTCCACATTTTAGATAGCTTATACAATTACTTATAGCTTGTATGTCGTAATCAGTAGATGATAACAGCAAAGATTACCACAAATGTGAATCCTGGCATTTCTGCCTTCCCGTCAATAGAGTAGCGTCCCTCCACCTTGCCCTCATGCACCTCCACTGTAATGTTTACTGCTTTGGACAGCTCAGTGGCCCCAGAGCGAATCTTACACACCAAGCTGAAGAGCAGCACCACAAAACATGTCTGTCAGTATATCAGTGGCAAATACAGTAACTCCAATACCAGTGACATTTAATTAAAAAAAATGAAATGAATCAAATTGTTCTACTTTAAACAGCATCAGGAGACTAAAGTTCTTTCAAAAGGTTAGTGTTGCTGCTAAGCACCATACAGCTTCTACAGTCCACTGGAAGTATATTGATGTGTTAATACAAAAGTGCAATAAAATAAAAAAAATGTTTAACCCTTTTTAGCCTCAATACTTAGCACAATACAGGTACACTAGCTGTTTAGTGCTAACTAGCAAATGCTAGCATGCCAAAATGCTAAACAAAGATGGTAAATGTGTTAAACATTACCTAATGAACATGAGTGTTAGAATGTTAGCATGCTGATGTTAGTGTGTCAGTAAAGCCTCACAGAGCAGCTAACATGGCTGTAGGCTCATAGTGTTTCACTACACACATTGGTTATGCAGACATGTGACAAAGACATTTCAACACATCTGTAACAAGGCATAACAGGGCACATATCCAGTGTTGCCTAAAAGTCGCTAGAAGTCGCTAAATGATTGCATCACCTAATTTGCATAATTTACCATGTGCATGTACTTGTAACAGACGCTGTAGAAGAGAGGAATAACATTGTGGGAAAGACAATAAGCAAGAAAAAAAACACTGTGAGAGTGCGAAAGTCGCTAGATTTGTCGCTAATTGCTTTTTTGAAAAATAGTCGCTAGGGGGTCTGAAAAGTCGCTAAATCTAGCGACAAAATCTAGTGACAAAAAAAAAACACTGCAATAATCATTTTGGTGTCAGTCACAAAACAGGGTCACTCCAATGTCCTATGTCATATGTCCTAGGTCATATGTTCCAGGACATGCAGGACATAATGGGAGCCTGAAAAATATGCTCCCTCTTTATTTGCTTATATAACACGGACTAGTGTTAGGATTAGGTGAGGGAACTATAATCAAAGCTCTAAGAGCCTCAATAGACCAGATCACAGTATAACAAAGTCTTCTGGTGTAAAAAAAAAATCCTAAAATTGGATATTCCACAAAATTAATATGACAGATAGTATTTGGAACAATGCCTGCATGGATACTCACTGTGTGTTGTTGCTTTTGGCTGATAGCACAGTGCAAGCAGTCTGTCCCAGTCGGACCTGATGGGTTCTGGAGGTGATGGCAGGTTTTAAGGGGGACTGGAACTCCCATCCGCACACTGTCAGCTCTGTTTGACCATCAGGAGGAGCAGTCCGTGGAGAGAACTGCGTCAATAAAGAAGAATATATAGTGCCACCTTGGAATGAAACGCTTTTATTCATTGCACAAAGTGACATTTGTATCCTTGGTTACAGAACAAACCTCACCCCAGTGATTCCTGGTGGGCAGGACTCGTTCCTCCAGCGACTGTGACACTCACTTTCCCAGGAGCACACGCCAGAGCACCAGCCACAGCCCATGAATTTCGGGGCTGTCAGGCACATGGCACAGGTCAGGAAGTGTTGACAGCCCGGTCCCCTCTGGGGCACCTGAATCATCTGAAACAGAGACATTATCATTTTAAAGGTCACAAATCCAATCTTATTGCCATGCACTACTACATTATTAATGTGGCTATTAACATGGAAACTGATACTGGGCCTCATTCAACACCAGGCTGTTTAACAGGTCTCATAGACAGCTCCTGGTGATGAAATAGTCCAATAAACAATTTCAACAACACAGGAAATAATCCATACCATACATCCATACCAAAACATACCACAATACCCATGTGAAAACTGATCCTGTGCCAGTTTCTAACATCCATCCTGCTGCAAAATGCAAAGTCAAATCAACTTTATTGATTTGCCTCCTCAGGGTCAGAGGGGTCACAACTAATCCCAGCATGCACTGGGCAGAAGGTCTCCAGAGCATCATAGAGTCAATAGTAGACAATGAGTCACAGTTCCACCTCATTTGAAATTGTAATGTAACCTGACCTGCATGTCTGAGCCTCCTAATCAGATGATTGTATTATCCAGAGAACCATTGTACATGTTTGTGTTTATATAAATTAGTTTTTTTTGTGCTCATTTCATGGAATTGGTTTTGTACCTCGTCTCCAACCACAAAGAGAAGATACTCTGATGAGTAAACAGCAGCAATGGACGAGATCCTCTGGTTTTCTACCAAAGAATAATTGGCAAAGATAATCGGGCTGGATCTTGTCAATACAAGCTGCCAACAAAGACACAACAAATGATTATTAGTAGTGGATCATATAAAATGTCAAGAATAAAAAAAAGTGTGATTTTTCAAACCATGCAGTATACCTGCAGCAGACGGCCAGTAGAGGTGCCAATATGGGCTACAGTCTTGTTCTCTATTGTTGTGACGAGCAAAGATGTGAGAAGGACGTCTGTCATCTGCCTGTTGAAGAGGTCTACTCTGTAGTAGGGCTTTGACACCATAGTTGGATGGTCTCTGCATGTGGCATTGTTCTCCATGCTCTAGTACCAAGCCCATAGGCAGCAGAGGACATGAAAATAATTTAGTTAGGAAGACAATATTAGACATGTTTGAACTAGGTCGACAGTAGGATCTTTAGCAGGAAGCTAGACCTGTCTGACATCCTGAAGTGGCTTTTGTGTATTAAGGGTTTATCCATATTTAAGGTAAAAAAAAAAAATCTTAGCATAACGTTTTTCTTGACCTTGGAAATAGTACTCAGACCAAACAATCCAAACTCAAGGACAAGTTATAGACAACCATCCCAACGCAAGGCCCCTTTTAACAAAGCAGTAGAAACAAGCCAGTAGTTGGAACATAGAAATAGTGCCGTGTTCATTTAGCATGTTAATAAAAAAAAGTAAAGAAAGTAAAATACACAGAATTAGCTGAATAAAATTGTCACTCATCTGACGTTAACAATGTGCTGACAAGAGTGTGTGGATAAAGCATTACGTTGTTAAGTGTTACTCTTTAAACATCAGGCTCTCAATGCTTTGAACTACTGCACTGCTCGTTTGGTAATTGCTCCAACAGTCACTAATAGCAACAGCATGAATAAGAATGGCCAGGGCTCTGACAAATTTCCTTTCAGGGCTTTTGAAGATTTGTGAAAGGACCGATTTTAACCCAAATCATCAGCTTTTATAAGCCTAACCATGTAGTTCTGTTGCCTAAACCTCACCAAGTACTTTCATTTTCTATACCAAAGCATGTGGTTTCATTGCCTGAACATAACCATGTACCATTGTTCACTAAACCTAACAACTGAAAACGTTTTACTATTATTAAAAAGAATATTACAAATACAAAAAGTCTAAAAACACAGGACCCATTCCCGGTTCCCTGGTTGAAGGCCCTGTGCTTGACCTTTTCATCCACCACAACCTGCTCCCAGCACCTACTTTGGTGCTATTTAAACTGCTACTATTGCTTATTCTATTACTATCACTACTAAATCTTTCAGCCAGAAAAACCTTTTTGACTTAAATCTTTCTGGCAGAAAGTCCTGAAGCCTACCTTCTCCCATGTGCTCTGAGCATCCTCCGACATTGACTGAAATGGGAATGTTCCTTCTAGTCTTATTCTGTTACTATGAATTTGATGTTGAGTTGGGGTTTTTTTTGTACAAATCAGCTTGACGGGTCAGAGTATGTATTCATTATCTGTGGAGAGCTCCGTAGTCTCAAACAGTAGTATTATAGAGATAAAGTACAGCTGTAGTAAGAGAGGACCAGCTGTTTGCTTGAAGGGACATGTTATGAGCTGTACTGGTAACCAGGGTAATTAGGCTAAACAATGTCCCTGGCACAACAGAAGCACAAGGTGAATCTGCCATGATAATATGATCGTTTCATAATTTAAAAGGCCATGATAAATGATTATATGCTGCAATGCTGACAGAAGGATTGCCTCGTCGCTATAGACACGGAGCAGGGTGGATCAGTGTTTGATTAAAGGGAGTTTTCATGTAAACATTGGTTAATACCTTAAGGCCAAGACATAAAAACAAATAAATTACACTCTATAATTGTTTTCTTTGCAAATAAAAGTGACATTTTTTTAAATTAAGTGGGTCTTAAAAAAAGGAAGATTAAGATTACGATTTCCTTTAGCAGCAAAGTGGATAGCAAAAAACAATAAATAGTAAACAGCAGTATAACCTAGAAATATATGAGGTATTAGCATCAGAAAAATGAAAAAAGACAACTAGAAAGGAAATAGCTCAACAATGAGCGAGAGCTGCTGTAACAAGCGGCCACTAGTAAAACACAATCAGTATGGCTATTGATTGAAATCATTCACCTCCAATCCCTAGAGGAATATAAAGCTTTGGTTATAATTTCATTTCATTTCATTTCCTGAACCCTTAACCTTAAATAAGACTTACATAAAAAAAATATTATTTGGAAGCTAAAGGAGACAAACTGGAAGAGTCAAGATACCTCCAAGGACTAACAGACCTAAAATGACACTGAGGAAAAGCCTGAACAGGAACATTACTTATACATACACACACACACACACACACACACACACATAATATATATACACACATATATATATATATATATATATGTGTGTGTGTGTGTATATATATATATATAAAACAACAAAGTTTCATATTTTTGTTACCAAAACTCGCCTGTGATCAGGAAAACTGCATACTCATATTGAAAATGAATTACTCCGCATTATTTAAACTAATGATCCAAATTTGTGATGATATTGTTGGCACCAAAGTTGTTTTGATCTGCTGAGAAATGGAATAACCTGGATTTCAGATTGTTGGACAATCCCGCTGGCAGGTTACTCAACATTCAGACCAGCAGCCAAAAGCAGCAAAACAGAAAAAGCCTCAGGAGCAAAGTTAAGTCATCCAAGTAGAAAGTGTTCCACTGAAGATAAATACATTCCAACTCCATAAAACTGTTTATGTGAACCGCTTCCAAATTTGTGTCTGAGTCACATTTTTGTTTTTGCCACAAGTTCAAAGATTCAACATCCAAACTATATGAAATCAAACTGTAGCTGCAACTGCTATAACAGCAACTCAGTTGTGAGAATTTTACTTTATTCTAAAACTGGCAAGAATGTACTTTTAGTAAAAAGAGATAGGATTAGCACAACCCCTTACTCCCTCACACTCACCAGCAGCCAGGACAGAACAACTTAATTTAAGAAATAATATGGGAAATATTCATGGGATCTAGACAAAAAGTTTTTTTCCCAAGAGAATCAGCCCAAGAAACCAAAGCTCTCATAATATCAGAAGTTTAAAAATATATTTCCATATCAGCACTGTGGCCTTAAAAGGATACAGAATACACACAATGTCACATATTAAGAACTGATATAACAACAAGGAATGAGGCCTACTTATTCTAGCTTGGTTGATTTAAGATTAAATCTTTTTTAAATTGTTAAAAATACCCTCTTCCTGTCTGACCTGAGATATTCACTCAACTGATGCAGAAAACAAGTCTACTGCAAACAAGCCTTACTCCCACTTGGCCCCCGTCCAATTTTCATTCCACTGGTGTTTCCATGTTTTTGTTTTTGTTTTCATTTAAAAAGCAGTTTGTATCCGTGTTTTCTTGGATATAACAGTGAGTGCTCACTGAATTCATATCCAGGTGGCTCTGGTTGCATTCCACTAACCCTAATGCTACTTAACTGAAATCCCAAAAGGTTTTCTTTTCAAATGAATGATCATTTCAGAGTAATATACATTTACATATACATAACCTGTTAATTAGTTAAATCAGCTGTTCTGATCACTTTCAAAATAAACCTCCAGACCATGACAGTACAGCAATAGAATAGTACTTCCACCTGGGAAAATGTTCTGTTTTCTTGTCGAGAGTTAGGTGAGAATATCAGTACAACTCTTGAGTATGTATGCTATATATGAAGCTAGCAGGCAGCTAGCTTAGCTAAGCACAAAGACTGGAAATAGGGGGACAGAGCCAGCCTGGCTTCAAAGGTGATCCATCTATCAAATTTTTTTATCTGTCTCTGAAGGTTGGAGCGCAGCTTTACAATACAGTCACATCCCTTAAATTGTAATTTTTAGTCTTCTATTTTTTATTAATTACACTTACATATAACATGTTGTCATTGGTGAGCTTTTTTTTTAAAAACAGAGCCAGCAAAAGCTGTTTCACTTGTTTCCCGAATGGTGAATAAGTAAGTATGCATAAACTCTCAAAGGCATTCTTAATTCCTATTTCTGATGCTAATGGTTTCACATTCATTTTACAAAATAATCTGCAGACAGATTTAACTAGGAAATCAATGAGTCATGCAATAACCACATGCAGCTGGAGCAAGCTCTGTGCAACACTAAACGTTTTTACAGTTTGCTTCATTTCATTAGTCATGTTTGGCTGGGTCTACTTTTGCACAATAATCCTGCTCCAGCCAGAAATGTGAGTGAAGAATTGCTTTGTTTAGGGGTTAGAGATATGGTGATGGTGTAGGACCAAAACCGTTTTAATCTACATCTGATGAACCTTCTACTCATGTCACCTATTTCCTTTCTTTCCTGGTTCATGTATAAACAAGAAAATTATGTTTTCAAGTGCTGTCATCCCCTGCGTAAATATCTATCCTTGCTAGCTTTTGAATATGTATGCACATGTTAAGATAACAATTTATAGCCCACGCGGTAAGATTTTTAACATGCCCTGTCAAGATTTCTGCACCATGAGTCAGCAAATAATTACCCATATAAATGGGTGCAGTTCAGAAAGATACTTCAGTTGGGTTTTTTTTACTGTAATTTACTGTGAATCTCAACTTAAAAGTGAGTGATGCATTGATGAAAACTCATGGATCCACATACTTTTCCTCTTACCAGTACTTCATAAATCAGATACACACACTCAACTGAATGTACCTTTGTTCTGTCTTGTTTTCTTTTTCAAGTACAGTACAACACTGTGTTGACAACGCATTCTCACTCCCAACTTATCAGATGCCAATGCTTGGTGAGATACAGACACTCTATGTACCACTCTAGCATCAGTTTTGAAGGAACAGGGTATCAATTTCTGCAAATTAGGTGTAGTGTGGTTTTTCAAAATAAAATTTAAGTGAATAAAGTTGAGGCAACAAAATAACTGGGTTAAGGTTAGGGGAAAAAAAACAGGATTGTGGTTAAAAACAACTACTTCCTTACTTAACTACTGGACAAAGTAATGTTAATGATGTAGATGACATAGGTGACAAAATTGATGTAGAACATGATCTAACTACTTATGTCAGTTAATTAACAGAATAATAAAATAACAACATGGACTCCTGGTTTCACACTTGGTACAAACACAAACTTTGCTGGTTGACCCATTTACCATCCCTTCTGCCTGTCCACCTTAAACAAACCTTTGTGCTCTTTATATTATGTTTATGCTCTGACCTGATAATTATGGCGTGGATGGGTTACATTGGGGTTCATGGAAAGCCAGGTGCATCTCATACAGATGATGTCCGTATCTGATGAGTAGGGAGTGAGAGTGGGTTGGCCTTAAAGAAACTGGATCAAACTGGATCAAACCAGATTGACCTAAGATCACATTAAACACCTGGAGTTGTTGTGTGTTAGTGGGCTGATGGGCTCACCTCATGTGGACAGCTCTCACAGGGCTGGAAGTGGCAGAGCCCTCTGGAGAGCTGCTCTGGTCCAGACTCACAGCAGTCATCCACACCATCTACAATTGCTTTGTTCACATTGTCCATAGGGAAAGCACACAGAGCAGAGTCATGCTCCGTGACCCCGTTGTCATCAGTAACAGCAAAGACCCCATAGAGGATGTCATCCTCCTCTTCCGCTCCTAACTCCTCTGCCAGCTCCCTGCCTGCCTTGCCAAAGTGGGCTGCCTGGACCACGTTGTACACCACATCCTTATAAGGCTCACTGGCTACGTTCCTCCTCCTCCGTTTTGGTTCAAACCGACACTCCAGGATCACCTCACGATACCTTTTCATCTCCCATTCATTCCGTGGGAGACGGCCCAGGCGAGTCTGAAATGGAGAAGAATCCTGATCCGGGCTCTCTCTCTGAACTGAGAGAAAGTAGACAAATTCCTGAGTGAAAAAGCTGTACACATATTCAATATGGTATGTCCTCCGCAAGCCCGGAAGGACAGTCAGGCCACGCACATCATTGTAGAAACCATCTTCTGTGGCCAGTGGTCGACGCACTGATAATGACTTCCTTCCATAACGCTGGGTCACACTGTCATTGACAGTGGTGGCAACAAAAAAGTAGACGGTCTGACCCTCTTCGACCATTGTGACTTTGGTACCAAGAGGGCTAGCCAAGCAGTCTGGACAGTAAGCAGCAGAATTCGAATCCTTTCTGAACAAACACTTAGAAGGAGAGGGTGGCTCTCCATTTGAGTTGAGTTGGTGGCAATAGCATACACCATACTGAGAACTTCCACAAGAGTATAAAGACATATAGAACGTATCCAACAGTAGGACCTGATTGTTTGTGTCTTCCAGGAAATTGGGATCCTTGTCAATGTTGCACAAATTGCATATTTGACACTCTGGGCTTCCCACTGGTCCAGTGCGGAGCTCCCACACCTTCTCTAAGCTTCTGTTCACAGCTTCGATCACATTCTGAGAGGCAACATAAACCTCCTGGTAAAGCGTGTTGTTGACTATGTTCTGGATGGGGCCCCTGGCCTGGAAGAAGGGCATAGTGTAAACCACAGAGAAATTGACAGGGCTGGGGGCAAGTGAGGGACAGTTTGCCAAGGCAAAGGCCAGCAGGGTCTGGACACAGACACATGTCCCCAACTGTGCTGTCCAGTGGACCATCTCCAGTCCGGGTTGCAAGGGGGGGCAACAGCACAGACAAGTTGGGGTTACCTCCAGGTCCGATGTTGGGACAAAAGCATCCTTAAAACCAGCTGCTGATGCCTGTGTTAAGAGAGTAGAGTAAGTCATTGAATCTTCAAAGTGGCAACAGACAGTTTTTTTGGTTTACTTTATCACTATAAAGTAAATGTTAATTGCATAAGGTAACTGCAATATGATAATGACACCATCAGCGTCCCTTTCACTATGCAGTTCTTTCTGCCACCAGGTATGGAAAATAAAGCCTTGATTTCAGCACAAAGGAAGTGCATCAACCACTGTGCCTTTATCCTCACACTGAGATTGGGGTTTCTCGTTCAAATTGTGATATGGTTTGTTTCTAGTTTTGACATTGGTAGCCATGATGCTAACGTTACCGGAAGCCAGGACCAGCAAGAAACAAACACTGGTTCTGGCTTCTTTGTAGCTTGTGATTATATATATTTTTTTTAACAAAAGAAGCAAACATCTAAGTTTGTTTGTGACTACAAGCATTAACAACGTTGCCTACATTAGCTAACACTAACACAAGGAGACAGAAACAAACATCTATAATTCATTGTCCTTTTCACGGAAATTAAAGTCTGTTAAATAAAATTATCCTCTACAACAAAAATGGCACTGAACCTCATCTTATTATTGTATTCCAAATGATTGGAGACTAAAACCTGATTCATTCAGAAGAGATCTACTACACCAATTATTTTCTGTTACATTATAATTCTGCATTCTGCACCAAGAGTGGACTTTCACAGAAATAAAAACTGGGTAGACTTGTGGCTTTCATTAGTTTTTTGAGAACTTGTCATACACCAATTTCCTTGTATTTGGAGTTTTTGAGTCCAGGCCTGTTTTAGGAGTCATGAGCAGTTTTTCACTAATTGATTGTATATTTCATGACTTCGAAGAGATTTTGAGTTTTGAAATCCCATAAAAATGATAAATTATGTAGTAAGAGAAAGTTGCAATCAATATCAGTCTGCTTAATTATGTTCTGCACTGACTCCTAACAAATCTGAGGTGACAAATATCATCATCTTGGTTGAGCCAGATGATGATAAAGTACATGTGGTCATAAAGATAAAAGCTTCCTCTGACTCACCACAAACACTGAGAGGAAATGTTTACATAATCAAACAGGGAGCTGTAGTGTTCAGCATAGTAGACAGTGGATAAAAGAATTTTATTGTGACTTCCTGCACAAGTCATTCATATCTGTCTGGCTGCGTTTATTCTTGTTAATCCAACATCCGATCTGTTCTCCCATTATGAGTCATGTTCTTTTATGCAAGAGAAGAGGCTGTAACACAACTAGTAAATGTACCAAATTTATCAACAAAATTTAGCAATTCTTATCTCCATCAGCCTCCAAACAGCAACCAACCAAATGGAACCATGTTCCAAACTCTGAGCCTTGTCTTCATTCTGAACAGACGTTGTACGGTGGATCATTAACTAGACACATCACGGTAAGGCTGTATTCAAGAACTCTGGCCTCTTTACTTTGCATTCCTGTCACAACCACTACGTGCCTTTCAGGGGAAAAGATGTGCACGGACTGATGGTCATATGAGGACATGTGCCTTTTTAAGCCCCAGGTGAAGAAAAAACGACTTGGCTACTCGTGCCAGAGAATTTCTTTAGCTCTGATTATTTTATTTAGCAGCAAAGACACTTTATTTTGACCAAAACTCTTTCAAGACAACAGCACTTATTTTCGCTATAAGCAGGCATACGGAAAAGTTTGAAGTCAAGTATGGTGCTTCACATCAATAATTCATAGAATCCCACTAACACGGTGTTACATTTTAACAATTGCAGCTCCATGTGAAACTGAGGTTAAGGTTAGAGGACATGGGGATACATAGTAATGACACTGATTGACTTTCTTCATGTTCATGGTTAATAAAGCAAATGGTTGAAATTGAGTTTCCATTCATTGTACTACAGTGCTATTTACAGGCCGGCCAGCATGCAGGTTTTTGCTGAAGGCTGCATCAGTGTATCAGCTTACAGGTGAATTAAAGATGTAGGATTCTGATTTATAGTAAATTTGTTAAATCCATCTTCTGTTTTCTGGTCTGTGCATGTTTTATATTAGCATGAATATGAATTTACGGATTTAATTTTCCAATGCATCCAACATTGCGCAGGTCCAAAACTGAGTGCTTCTAGTAATCCTTTGTGCCCACTGCCATTTGACTACACAACAGACACACAAACAGTCCCCATTGTGACTCTCTGTAGGGCTGATTAATTAATATACTTTGATGATATATGTATATATCATTATATTTTTAATGCACTTAATATTTTGTACATAATAACAATATTATTACTATTATTATATATTATTATCATACATGGTCGGCCATAAAGTTGGAATAATTTAGTTTTCAGACACAATCCTCTGTTAATTGTGGTTATATTTTCATTGTGATATGTTTGGAATAAAGTTTTGAGAAGATATACACTTTATCTGTCAAGAATAAATCACATTGTCACAATCATTTCATGGAAGTAGGTAATATATATATATATAGTATTCCAACTTTATGAGCAACTGTGTACAATACAAAACCACATTGTATTCTTTAAATACTATACTTCTCTATACTAGTACACTATACTCATACTGTACTATATCATATGATATTATATTATAGTTGTATTATTATGGTATTATATTATTTATATAATATAATACCACTATTACAATGTACCATGCACTATTGCTTAAACTTCATACTTCATACTATGTTGAAATGTTGTACTGTCTTACCACATGATACATCAAACCCTTATTTCTACTAAGCCACAACAATAAGTATGATTAATTAATCACAGTATTCTGTCGAACACTATATACTAGACTGGCTGCTATTATACCTTGTAAACTGCCACCTTTAATCTGATGCTAGTTGGATATACTGCTTAATTGTTTTATTCTGTTTATTAAAATTTTATTTTAACTTACTTTTCTATTAATCAGTACTTTTTTCTGTCAACAACTGAATTTCACCTCTTACGATCAATGAGCTTATCTTATCTACTATCACTTACTTACAGCAATAACCTGTGAGGCTGCAGTCATACGCAACAGCTTTACTGGATCAGTGCCTTGCTCACTGGCACTTTGCTAACAGTTAACTGGATCAAGAAAGAGTATCCCTTAATTTCGTGAATCACTGCATAGATATCCACAGGGATCTGAAGAGGCAAGCTGCAGTGAAAACAATCAATTGTCAATACATATTGTACCCCAAGGACACATGTATTGATTCGGGCGCAGGATATGCATCCTAAACAGAAAAGTACAGAAACAGCAAAACCACCATTGTGAATAAACAGCGGCTCTGCATTTATTTTATTTTGAAACATTAACATAAGGATGAGCTTAATCCGAGGGGTCAAATTATCATGTTTCACAAATCAGTTCTGCATATTGCAAAGAAGAGCATTATTTAGCCTGTGTTTTATGTCTGTTCTCGTCTTATCTTTTTGGTAATTTGTTAATTGTTTGTTATTTTATTTCATCTCCTTGTTCATGCTCCTGTTACTTGTTCAAACAGGTTGCCATAAAATCGTGCCACTGCATTCTGGCTTCATTCCTTAGGTAAAAAGGTATTTGATTACAACAGCTGCAGGAAACAGGGCAACACCTTGCTCTGTGAGCTCAGAGAATAGTTTCAGTCAGGCACAGTGGTCTATCAGTGTTATACTGTAGTGAGAATAAATCCAATAACAAGTGTTAATTGTAATATTCAATAATAGTCTATCATTTTAAAAATTAAACATGAAATAGTACCTTTAACCGTCATCATCACACGAACACTTCACAGCCCTTCTTATATTACAATTAAAACTCTAAATACAAATTAAAAAAACTAACATGTGATTTTAATTCTCTAACAGTTCACAGTAATAGGTTTTCAATGACTTTAACACACTATATGACACGTTTAATTTCCTGTTATAGTTTATGACTGTGATATTTCTGATGACTGGTTGTTTACCTGTACTGGCTGCATGTTTGCTTTGATATCTGAACAAACGCCTACAGGGGGACTTAGCAGTGTCACGGTGCAGGTTAGTTTCTGTTTTGTTCTAAAATATCCCTGACACATTCAGCTGTGCATGCTGTGAAAATCTTACCTGTACAGGTTAGTTACTGTTCTCTTCAGGGAAGCAGTCAGTGTCAGGTAAGCTCCTTGTCTGACTCCACAACAGCGCAGGGATGACTGGCAGATTTAAGATGACACCATGAATTGTATTTCGTTTGTTTTTTGAATTGGGTTAAAGTCTATCGGTCCTCACAAAGCGCCGGGACATGAATACTGTGTTGGTTTCGGATTTAACTTCAGCTCCCGGTGTGAGTCAGTGCTGTTTCTCAGTGGAGCAGCAGCTCGCTCCTCCCCTCTTCAGACCGACACCAGCAGCAAACCCAATTAACTCTCATTGGTTTGTCAATCTCCCATGGTGACGTACACGATGCCATAAACGAATGCATGTCAATGTCAATTTTTTTTTTTTTTAACTAATTCGCCTTTATATGTTGTAGGCTGTAATAAACCACTGTTCCACGGTATTTATATTTCCTTACTTAAAACATCAGAGCTAACAAAGTGTCCCCTGCTGTTTCCTTACTGTTTCAGTTGTTTAGGCAACAGACCTGCATGTCTACTGTTCTCATGTTGGTGCCCTGAAATATGACGGTACTCATGGTGGTACAATATGAAAAAATAAAAACACTACTTAAAACAGTTTATATTTTTATTTATTTTTCACTTTATCACTTGTTTTGGTAATAGTCTGCATATAAAACCCCTTTGAAATGTCCTAGCTTTCTGCAATAATTTGTCATAAAATGTGATCTTATCTGCATCTAACTTCAAAGTATAGAAAATAAAAATGGTTCACTTATTTTTTCCACCAGCACTATAAATGTTTCATGGATATGTTCAATAAAGACATGAAATATTATATTTTTTTTGTGCAGTACTAGGTTGAGCACATTGTGTTTAAAGCAGAATACTAGGTTCACATACTTTCTATTGCCTTTTTATTGGTAACATTGTATATATAAAACATTTTTAAACTTATATTAAACAGGCATTACACATTCACAATACGGATAGGGTTTTTATGTGTGCGTATATTATTATTGTTATTATTATTATTATTGAAGTAGTAGACTATAAGTTAGTCTTTCACTTAATTATACTTGACTGTGGCTTAGAGAAGATATACACTATATATATGCACTTTGAAGGGTCCCTGATGATGTTCCAGGACTAGAGAGATGTAAAGGTCCGGGTGCAGGCATCACAACAACATCAGGATGCAAGTGTGCAGCTGACACCTCAGGGGCACAGGCTGAGAGCATGCTGAAGGACATTATTGGGTAGGCAAGGACTTGGCACCACACATTTCCAGCAATGGGGCAGGGCAGACCTGAGGCAAAGGAAAGAAATGATCCAAGCAGAAGTCCAACACCTGGAGGAGGAGAAGCAAAAGACAAGGGGTAGGGTGAACTAGAGTCACAGTATGAGACTCTAACAACTCCAGCAAACCTGCACAGATGGGGATTGAGAGAGGACCCAAGGTGCAAGTTATGTGGAGAGAGAGGAACACTGGTGCATATACTGGCGGGATGAAAGACTGCCCTTAGCCAGGGAAGATAAAGATGGCGCCACAATAACGACCTCAGAGAGCTGGCTAAAATCTTGACACAGGAAAGACGGAAAAGGCGTCAGGTCCACGCAAAGTCTGCCCCATCTGTCCAGTTCATTAGGCGGGGAAACAAAAGCCTCCTGCAGACCGCCCAAGCATGGGAGATGAGGGTGGACCTGGGAAGGAAACTGCACTTTCCACAGGTCATCCAAACATCCCTGAGGCCTGACTTTGGTATGTGGTCTGAGGAGAGAAGAAAGATCATCCTGGTGGAACTGTCCCGTGGGAAGAAGGCTGTGATGAGGCCCAGGAGAGGAAAGCTGCGAAGCACCAGTACCTGGTCCACCCGAGCAGGGACAAAGGGTGGACACACCTTCTCATTCAATGTTTTTTCTATATTTTATTATTCTCAACATTGTAGATTAATACTGAAGATATCAAAATTATGAACGAACACATATAGAATTTTGTAATGAAAAAAAGTGTCTAACGAACCAGAATATGGTGTATTTTTTAGTCAGCCACTGACCATAATGTTACCAAAAACAGTAAGAAATCACCAAGGTTACAGTCAAGCAAGACACTAACTCAGTTTTATTACCAGTCATATATTTATTTATTTATATCTAATAATTTTGGGGTTGAGCGGCAGCCATAAGTCTGCACTGTTACAACTTCTTATTGGTGTTGCACAATAACATTAGTTAAGGCATGATTAGTGGAGGCAACACTGGATTCTTTAAGCAACGCAGAATGCCATGAAATAAAGGGAACCTTTGATTAGACACAAGCAGATAAAATTTAATACAACACTTTTCTTAATTAATATACATATTATGGTAAACTAATGATGGTTCTAATGAACACTGGAAGATTAATTAAGATTCCTTCACACCGACATTAACAAAACATGTTAACACAAACAAATGACAGCAGTAAACAGGTTACAGACTCATGAACACATTTCTCTTGGAGTGCTTTTTGCATAAAGAAAGTGCATAGAGGTAAAATGACGATGGTTCTATCGTTGTTGGTCATCATGTAAAAATGAAACAACAGGAATGTGGTTAACCCATATTTTGACAGTGTGTCTTAAGAGAATACATTCTACTGCAGGTCCTCAGAAAATTTCCATTTTTTTAATTCAAAGTTGATTCTTTATATGTTTTTTAGCGTTTAAAAAACAAAAACAGCATATTTTTATACTCCAAGAGTCATAATAGGTCTGTTACCGTAAAACAATCATTTATGAAACAACTTCAGCAGCTTACAAACATCACTCATGTTGTTATTGTGTCATCGATGATGCTGATGCTGCTTCCATCTGTTATTTCAAGTTTTTAAGTAATAAAAATACAGCCAGATAAAATACAGCTCTAACTTACCTTTGTTTGCACATTTACACTATTTCAAATCTGTGAATTAGACCAGACGAATCTAGAAGCAAGAAGGGAAAAAAAGCATAGCTCTGACAATCATTTATGAACACTGAACTGACTGCTGCATCATCCGTAGCTGTAGTTAGCACCAGGCCCGTCCATGTTCAGGGTGATGCTTTTTGTTCCAGGAGGTCAGCCCGCAGCGTGGACTCAGTATGTAAGAGGACTCAGGATGAAGAGACGATCCTCCTCCTTCCTGATCCACTTCAGCAGTTTGATGACAGCAGAGTCGGCCAAGGCCTTGGTCCCCAGCGGACTGAAGCAGAGGTAGAGCTCAAAGCCACTTGTCACCTGCAAGAAAGGAGGTAGAGCAAAATGATGGTTGTAACAACGCTGATTTAAATAAGTAAAGGGAAATTTGACACATTTTATGTGGATTTTCGATCAGTTGCGATGGTGAGTGTAGTCAGATAAAGCAAAAACATTCTGCATGTGCTTTACTGAGTGAGAAAGTGGAGTTAACTGCTGACTGTGACACGTTTTTATTTGAGCCAAAGTATACAGCTGAAGAAAAGCAGCTAAGACAGACTGATGCTGCAGCTTCAGCAGGGTGGATAGGGCCAGCAGGGACCAGAACCTGAGCTGCCAAAAGCAAACACTGACTGCTGGGGCCTTTGGTCAAATTGCCATTGACAATGTGGACTATAACTATCTTCTTGGTTCAAGCTGGCTGGACTAGAGCCTCCCTGTTTTTATTTTAATACCTGCTGAAGCATTGACCCAACTCATAACCATTGGCTAAATAATGTTTTGCTGGGCATCAGTAACAGAAATGCAGTGCATTCTGGTACATTTAGGCACTGCTAGCACAACTCAACAAGCAGGTCAATATAGCACGCACTGAGGAATTTATGGCTTCAATGGACTACATTTACCATCAACACTGATTGGGCACCCAAAGAGATGGGAGTGGATCTTTCCTTTATCCCCTGGATAACAGATTACCGGACAGAAAGACCACAGTATGTCAGGTTGGGGAACTGTGTTTCTGGGACATTAATGAGCAGCACAGGGGCTCCACAAGGGACTGTTCTGGCTCCATTCCTGTTCACAATGTACACAGCGGACTTCAAATACAACTCTGAGTCCTGCCACATCCAGAAGTACTCGGACCTGATAAAAGCCGTCAGTGACTGGAGTCACAAGAACTATCTCCTACTGAACGCCTAAAAGACTAAGGAAATGATCAGAGATTTCCGCAGGTTCAAGCCCCCTCTTCAGCCAGTGAATACCTGCTGGGTGGACATCGAGGTGGTGCCAAGTTATAAGTATCTAGGTGTATACCTGGATAATAAGTTGGACTGGTCCCTAAACACTGACGCTCTCTACAAAAAGGGGCAGAGCCACCTCTTTTTCTTAAGGAAGCTCGGATCTCTAGACATCTGTAGTAAGATGCTGCAGATGTTTTATCAGTCTGTGGTGGTAGTGTGTTGTTTTATGCTGCAGTCTGCTGGGGAGGCAGCATCAGACACAGAGATGAAGGCGGTTGGACAGACTGGTCTAAAGAGCTGGTTCTGTGGTTGGAGCCAGGTTGGACACACTGGAGGCGGTGGTGGAGAGATGCACCGTCAAGATGTTCCAGGCCATCCTGAAATACCTGGATCATCAGCTACACAAAACCTTTATGGACCAAAAAAGCAGTGGATGGCTCCTCTCTCTCCGTTGTAGGGCGGAAAGATTCAAAAGATCCTTCACTCCTACAGCCATCAGGCTGTCTCATTCTTTAAGAGCTAACAGACTGACTGAATCTCCCCTTGGGGATAAAATGTTTCCCTTTGCAGTATGTTGAGATTACTTTAGCTCAGTTTAATATGTAAAACCATTAACACAAAAAAGCCAAACTGACTTGCTTAAGTCTCACCTGCAAGTGCAAAACTCTAAACCACATGTTCAGTCCTAAGAATACAGCCACCTCATAACCTTGTGAGTACTATTACAACATAATCTAATCTAAATACTGAAGCACTACTGTCATATATTTTAGAAGTATGGCACAGATGGTGAGAAAAAAAAGAGGAAAAAGGAAATGTAATGTTGCAATGTCCGTTTCAGTAGTGTTAATCATGGTTAATGCATTACTTACACATTACTGCATATGACTGTATTTTATATTATTAAACGTATAAGTGAAGTGTGAAATTGTTTGTTGTGTTGAATTAAATGCTCAGTGGTCGATACGGAACAGTATTATAAAGGCACATTCATCAGTGGTTCTCAATTTTTTTGACCCAGAATATTCAGGTCGTGTGATTTTTGTAATGCAACAATGACTAAAATTCAATGACTAATACAATGTTGTCACGCTCTGGTGCTCTGAATGATCCAGTTCCCAATTTCATGTTATGTGAGACTGAAACTTGAGCCAGAGCTATTGAAAAATACTGTAAAAGACAGAACCACCATCTATTCTTACCCTTGCCAGCAGGTTTTCAGTTTCACTACAGCGGTAGAAGGAGCGGAGCGGTCTGGTTGGATGATGTAAGCTGCTGTGGAGGTCCTGGTACAGTCCCATTAGCCTTTCCTGCTCTTCATCGGACTGGTACACTACAGGGAACTGCGGACTGGAGGAACAGAAGAAAAGGTATCTTGTTACAGGGACGCCAAGAATTAAAGAAGGAATTACATGATTTCTGAGTCAATTGCAGCCATATGCTATGAAAAAAGGATCCTGTTGGTCATTATATTAACAAGCTTAACTTCAAAAGAATTACTTATTATCTTAAAATAATAAACTTTCATGAAAGATACTTAGGGGGGATTCACTCCTGAGCTGTTTGGTCCTCTTGAAGCAAACTCTTGGATAGCTTGAATTTGGAATGGAAATGGAAAATGGAAACAAATTTTGTTGGGTAGTCTGTTTGTTTTTCTTGCTGGTTTGAATGCTCAAACCAACTCTGGTCCGCAAAAAAGGCTAGCACACCAAAACACAATGCATTCTGGGTTGAATTTGAGAATCAAAATCAGGCAAGGTAGTAGCAGACTCGAAAATGTCTCATGGACAGACGTGGTCTAATGATGAAGTAAAGGCACATGTCGAAATATGGTCAGACGACCACATAACACTGTTGCTTGTGGCTACACACAAAAACAACAGTCTTGTTTTTTTTTTCGATAGAATGGTCACTAATGGATTCAATCACAGAGCAGATTAAGTGTGTCCTTCATCTATTCTGTCCAATAGATGAAGGACAGCATTTGTTTACTCATTATTTTGTAATACTAAGATATTATGTTTGGATACAAACTTATTATTTCAAGAAAGTTTCTCATTATAATGAGTTTACAGGATTTTTTCCCCCCATAACATTGGTGGATATGGGCTTCTATACTTTTGCCATGTTCATGATGTAAATTCAAAATGTGTAACTGTGAAATGTTTCAGCAGACGTTCTGCCCACCTGGTGTACAGCCCTGAGCTCTTTGATTTGTACAGGAAGTGCCTGAGCTCTGGGATGCCGACCTGTGACACAGAATAACTGGGACATTTAAGAGCCTCTTTCAGTGCCGGGTAGGCACTGCGCTTGCTCAGCCTCTCCAGGAACCGTTGCTTGCAGTCGGACATGTTAAAAAAGTCCTCTCGGTCGGTTGAGACCAGGATGAGGCAGAGCTCGGACGCCGGCTCCAGGTAAGAAATGTGAGCGTGGAAAAATCCTGCAGTGTTGAACTTTGGCAGACAAATCGGCGTCCAGCCTTCACCCTCTCGAAAGGACGAGGAGGAGCCAACGAGGTTGAAGACCAGGTGCAAGTCTATGTGGTGCAGGAACTGGTCCTTTTTCCTCACCAGAGTAACCAGGCGGTCCCCCGCCAGCAGGATGGAGAACACAAGGTTCTTGGATTTGGCGGCCTGCAGGCTCGAGGAGACCACGTCCCTGGCGGAGCTGGCCAGAGGGAGGCAGGTGACAGCGCTGAGCAGCAGTCCAGGGTCTCGGTCCAGCCGATGCAGCAGGTTGTCTGTGAGGTACTCGGAGCCGGCCAGCAGGCGGCGCAGGTCATAGTTCTGCTTGTTCTGGAAGATGTGGTTGAGCTGGGTGAGGGTGAGCAGGCTGACGATCTGGTAGTAGATGTACTGCAGCTCCCTCAGCAGCTCCTTGTCCGTCTGACAGGTCCGAGACACGCCCACCAGGACCAGAGGGCTCTTGGTGAGGAAAACCACTTTGCAGCCATCTGACACAAGAAATGTTCAGAGTTGACATAAAGTCATACATTAAGTGATTAAAATGTGATTTTAAGCCATTCATTTTTACTTTAACCATATGTATATTCTGACCTGCGTGGATGGAACGAATGATATTCTTCTCTGCTTCAACAAAGGACACGAGGGCCATCATCACCCCCATGGTGCTGGACAGAGCTTCCTCCGTGCCGTAGCGGGTATAGATTGGCTTTCCAGCCTCACTCAGCACAAACACGTGTTTTCTGTGGCTCCTCCATGCCTCACTGGTCACATCTTCCTCCTTAGTCCTAGTCTCTGATGTAATGTCATTGTTGTGTTGCTCATCTATAGTTTTTTCTCCAACCAGCACGTTGAGCTCTTCTGCACACTCTCCTGATTTGGACAGTTCAGCCTCCCTGCGAACCTCTTCCTCAGCCTCAGCAGTCAGATCCTCAAACGACTGTGCGTGGACGAACATAGCACTCTTCTGACCAGCACCTGTTTAATGTAGGGATAAATGATTGTCAAATGTCTGTCTGCATAATGAATAGATGGGTAACCCCACCTCAAAAATCCCTTTAAAGTCTTTTATTTTGTGAACACTAACGATAAAGTTTAAGTGAGTGTGGCATTTTCTCCACATAGTTTGAAAACAACCCTTTACACAAAAGGCAAGATTCATACTTTATTGCAGTGGTTCCCTATTTTTTTCTGTCAAGTCCCCCTTTGATATAGGTACATCGTAAGTGATAGGAACAATGCAACACAGCGTGTGTGTGTGTGTGTGTGTGTGTGTGTGTGTGTGTGTGTGTGTGTGTGTGGGTTTGTGTGTATGTGTGAGTGATTAAGCCACGTCACCCCTGTAGGGAACCACTGCTATATTGGAAGTGTATTCATACAGTAGGTTTACAAAAGAAAAGGTTTAGAGATGAAGGTTGATTTAGCATGTATAACCGCTTTCCTAAGATTTTCTATGGGAACCAGACTGTCTCCCACGCAGTGGTTGAGACAATCCCAAACGCGGTTAATGTTTGCCAAAAGAGGCAGCTGAAAAAGCTGGCGACTGATCCAGAGATGGACTCTTGAATGCCTATATTAACCTTTCCAATGGATCATTTTGTTAAAACAAAAAAGAAAAACAAGAAAACTGTCTTTAAAAATAAAACTCTGACTGATATTAGCAGTCCAGAATAAGCCTTAATAAGTTTTATTTGCTCTATTAGCTAACATTGTATTAGTGACAAAAACAAGCATAGTCCTACTTTAGGCTATCAATGTTGACAGCAGCCACGGTGAGAAAAAATGAATAGTCTGTCACAGTTTATCTAATTTATAGAAACGCAAAGTAGAATAATAGAAAGTCAGATAATGAGTCAGCTACATAACACTGCAAAAATGTCATGTTTATCTTAAAACTTAGTCGAGTAAATCGAGGAAAAAAATACATCATTTCTCCTGTCAGAGCTGGATTTGTTTAAGCTAGATGTGACATACCTGTGCTGCTGCTGACATGCTTTCATTATGTGTTTTTATTTCTACTAACTTCGGTCATGAGATGTCTCTTAAAGTGCATAGCAAGGCATTCCTATATTCATTTAAGTTTTTGTCACATAAACTTAGAGGTTATTACTTAATTTACCTTAATTTTGCCTGACCAGGATGTGCATACTCATGCTCTCTCTCCCTCTCCTCTCTCTCTCTTGCACAATGCTCAGTATAAATCCCTCCCATATTATTGCATGCTTATAACAATGTCAAATGGAGAACTTTACCCTGTACCCAAGTATTGCCAAAGTGTCATACTTTGCACGTGTTTTTCTTCTCATGGTGGAATTATGTATCATCTGAAAATGAATATGATTGCATGCATACATTTTGGCTTGAAGAAAGTAACAAAAGTGTAATTATCCATCAGTGACACTTCACACAAGAGTAATGACTTAGAATTCAAGACAGTGGATCTCTGCTTATCCATGGATAAGCCCAAATGGAGGCTGTTTCTTAGTACAATGGACACTGCTGTACTGTAAACGTCATGCTCGTGTACTGTAAACATTTTTAATGTTTTGCAATATAATCCCATGAGGGGTTGCTCATGAGATGGCAATACACGTCAATAAAATTACACTCATTGGATCATGTCATTCATTCATCCATATGTTCAAGCCAAAAGATGTTCAGACAGACAGAAAAGTACAATTGATTTTGATCATTTTAAAGTGATTAAATTAAATAATTATGTGTATCCTAAATAATATTAATATTCAAAACTCAGAATTTATTTCATGATAAAATGTGACATAAATTGGTATTTCAGTTTTAATGTTCTACTGTTATTTATTTTTTGCATTTATGTTATTTTTAGGTTACATTTATTTATTATTATTCTCCCTCTGCATTTTCTCCAAAAGTGATTTTGTTCTGTACTATGTTATATGAGTTTACCAAATCCTCTCAGGGATGGCCACCATGTTTTAGACTATCAAGATTTATGTGAAACTTCAGTTACACGAAAGGTTTGTGTGATTGCCTACCAACAACGTTCTGAAAATGGATCGGACTCACCTGGTTCAGTTCCCTCCACCAGACCTGGTGTGGGGCTGTCCGCCCTCTCGGAGCGGAGGCGGTCCACTGGAGCCAGAGTACCATTCTCCCAAGCCGCAGCCGCCCTTTGGTCTTCTCCATCCATCACTGCTACTTATGACAGGGACACACACCTGGCAGCACAGACAGACAAAAACAGAGAGCTATTGGACCAAAGGTCAACACTGCCCTACTACAGTTTTGGTCAAAATTGAGTTATAACTCAAAATGAACTCCTTGATGTCTGTTTTATCGTGTGACAAGGTTTTAGATTTCAATTTTGCTTTATTTTAGAAAAATAATTATATAAAAACCACAAAATCCAACTCAAAACCAAGCAGTAATTGCACTTACCACGGTCTGCTTTGGATATATATACTAATTTAAACATGAAAATAATAGAAATTATAAGTTTATTTGATAGGGAAATTATTATCTAGATAGTGATGAAGTAAAAAAAAAGAGAGATACAATTATATTAAGACTTAAATATAACATTTCTTTACAATATTAAGTTTAAAATATGCACAGCTTTGAATAGAATTGACAAGCACTTTTAAAAACACTGATAACAAAATCAATTTGAAAATGTTTATTCACTGAAAGCAAGAGTTCAGAAACTTCATTTTTGGGGTCTATGGTCAAATAAATCATCATGATTTTTGAGCATAAAAATGACATCATCAATACATGTAGAAATAAGTGTCATATCACTTACCTACATATAACCCATTTGGCTGGCCAGTTAAAAAACTTTAAAGCAGTTTTTCTCAGTTTTACCCTTTGCGTAGTTACTGCAGTTAGACTTAGTATGGCAGCACAGCTTCGTCACTGGGTGTATGATTGAAGATCAAGCTGGTTATGATGTTCTATTATTATAAAATGACCAGCACTGCGCGAGTCATTAAAATTTTATGGTCCCACTTTATTTTCTGAGAAATGTCTGGACTAAGTTTAAGCAGTTTCACTCTCATTGCTAACATTACAACAACAGCTGGTGTGCTGCTGAATCTGAATGCAATTAAAGTGACATTTCTCCTCAGTGTTTGCACTCCTTTTCTTGTTTCACACCCTTCAGACGTCTCGTATGCTGATGAAGAACTTCAGACGCTACTTTGAGAGCTAACTTTAGCAGATTGTCAACAGTATCTACAGCTAGCTGCATATGGCTTCACCGCCTTCATTCTGACAAAAAAAAGCTGTCATGACTCATTTAATTATTTAAAATTATTACCTTTCATTTCTGGAGCTGTCTGCATTTATCCGCCAACTCGCCCGTCACATTTACAGCAACTAGCATTAAGTAACAAGCAGGGACAAGACTGAGGTACTTTTCCTGCTAGTCAACATGCCCTGCTGCTAACAGTTAGGTTCATGGTTAGGTTGCGGAAGTAGGAATTGTGGGATATGAAGTTCCCGTACAGAGACTTTTCCTGGAGCAGTTAACAGGACGATTTGAGTTGAATAAGTTTATTTTGAAATATTTGTTTATCAGTAACTCAATGTTGCATATTGCATTATGTAATTCTTGGTGTTATATAGCTTGGCGTTAGTTCCTTATTTGACATTGATGGTGCATTCACAGCACTTAACGTTAACTATGATTACGATATGTCCTTTGGTGTAGAAAAAATGCATACAGTAAATATCAGTAAAACTGCTATTTTCATTTTACTTTGAGTGCAGATGGGGAAAGAAAATACATCAAATAAGTTAGCGATTAGTTAATTTGTTAAAACCCGAATATATGTTAGCTTCTCTTATCACTCTGTTTTCACTTCTGACATACTAAATTGTTTTAAAATATCTCCAATCGCTCCAAAGGAACTCTCCCACCATCTCCCTTTTTATCAACATAATCAACTCAGTACGTGTCATGGAGAAAACGACTTTGACTATTCGTTTGCAACAAGAGGGGAGATAATTATTGGGGGGGGGGGTGTGACTGTTATAACCATGTAGATCCGTAACATGTGTGTATACATGTTTTTATGTTTTTTATTTTTCTAACTGGACCCCAGGGGGTCAATGCCCTGTACCTGTCGTTTTCCTTATGGCTCATTCTTATTTTATATGTGTAAATACACCAGACCTCACCCTTTATATACTTGTACTGAAGAAAAAATAAAAGTGAAAAATATATATATCTCGAAAGTTGATTTGTAAATAAAAGCAAATGGCTGTAGCAGTATTACTAAACGTTGAAGAAAAAAAGTAGCTAGGTTAACGAGCAACACTTGGACGCAACAATCGGGGCGGGGCTTGCGTTTGAACGTACAGCGGGGAAACGGACCGTCATTGTGCTCGTGCTAGCTCAGGTTTAACTCGGCTAAAATGTCACAGTCTACACAATTTTAGAAAAGCTTCATTTTATAACGAAGGACTGAGCCGCAATTTAACGTGTTTGTTTTGTAAGTATGCCAACTGCTGATAAGGCAGCTAACGTTAAACAAAGCTAACTAGCGTAGCAAAATGTTGACGAGTGCGGGGCCAGTAACGTGCTAATGTTTGCTAGCGGATAACAGCTAACAATTCAGCTTTAGCCAAGCAACTGACATACACATGAACACGGTTATGCCAAAGGAAAGCGGAACACTATGGGCGTCCACTAATGTGTTGTATCTATGCTATTTGTTACAGGGGATCCTTATGACGACAAAATGCCCATCCGAGCATATTGCACAATTTGTTCTGATTTCTTCGATCACTCCAAAGATGTTGCTGCCATCCACTGCGGACACACTTTCCACTATGAATGGTAACCTGGTTTACAAAGTCTGACCTTTAACACTCACATTTCTGATATCGTCATCCTTTTAAAATAATCGCCTAACTATTTTTTTCAAGTTTTGCAGAAAACACAAAAAACTTCACCAAAAGTGTAACATATGACATTTATTGATCGTGTCACTCAAAAAGGATGTAACAAAGGATGGCTATTGGCATAGTAATAACACTGTGTAAATTATGTAATTTAAGAAAAAATAAATGACTTAGGCCATTTTTGAGCATGCCTTTGTGACTTAAGCAAGATATGGTAACACTTTATTTTGAAGGTGTCTACATAAGAGTCACACAAGCCTGTCAGAAACATGACATGACAAGTATCATGAGCATTAATGTTACTTCAAAGTGTCATTAATGTTTATGACACATCCCATGTCATGTTTATGACACGCTCATGTCACTCTTATGTAGACACCTTAGAGTAAAGTGTTACCAATATTAGTGTCAACAATAAAAAGCTGATAAACTAAACTGATAACTGAACAATCTCCCTCTAGCTCTTCTTTGCTGGGTTCTTATCTGATGCCTATGAATGTGGCAAATTTTCAAAGAAGTGATGACCTTAAAGGTGTAAAATCACATGATCTGATCAACTGAGGATGTAGGCGATTTTACCATAGGTGGCCGACGTCATGAGATGATTTAGGCAAAAAAAACAATTTTGACAAAAAATGACTTAGGCTATTATTTTAACAGTGTGACAATATATCATAAATGGCTAATTTCTCTCTCTCCTCTCAGTCTTCTCCAGTGGTTTCAGACAGCCCCTACAAAAACTTGTCCACAATGTAGAAAACAGGTACAGTACTTTACACTTGCACACACCATTAAACTGAACCAACTGGCCAAACTGAAGGAAAGACGTCAACTTCAATACTGGTCTGCTCTCTGTGTTTAGGTCAGCACCAGACATATTATCAACAAGCTGTTCTTTGACATTGGTGGAGAGGGGGAGAGCACAGCAGACCCTGAAAGTTTGCAGGTACCACATTAGGAGCAGCTAAATAATATCACAGTGTTCTTGATATCATGTACTTATTAGTACTTCATGTCATTACACTTTCTGGATTTTATGTGAAATTAACATGTCATATTTTTGTGTTCCCTAAGAATGAAGTTGATCGAATGAAGGTGCTTTTAAGCTCTAAAGGTGAGAAGCTTTACTATGTTGTGATGCTTGATCATTAGAAGCAGACGGTCTTAATTCAATGTCTGACTGATTAATTTATAGAGCGAGACTGGCGGGACAAACAGAAAATGGTGGACAGTTTAAAGGAAACTGTGGACAAGCAGAGGAGAGACCTGGACAGTGTTCGGAAAGAGATTATGGAAAAGGAAATGCTCTGTTCTGCCCTCAGAGTAAGCTGTCTGCTCTCTATCTTTTCAAAACAGACTTGTATCTCATATATTATTTATTTTTTGGTTTATTTGTAAATTTGTTTTTAAAACAGAAACAGATGGCATATCTGGAGACACAGCACAATGAAACTCAGGCTGCCAAAGACGAAGCGCGGAGGCTCAGGACCAAAATGAAAACCTATGAAAGGTATCTGTGGCCATAATAAGTGTCTTCATATTTAGGCTTCCAAGTAGGGTCACACTTTATTTATCACTTCAAGGCCAGTTTTGCAAATGTGAATGTTTTAGATGGTCCCAAATACCTTATAGTTGATAGGATGATGGTGTCGTGTGTAGGTTTGTCAGCATACATTTTATTTGGAGTGAGGGTAGCTTGAAAAATCTTTAGTGATTTGGATATACAAAAAAAGGAATTGGGGGACAATTTAAAGGAAAAATGCAAGGGTCTCATGTTATAAAAAAATATGTATTTTTTAAATAATATTTTGTGTATTTTATGATAATGAAAGTTTAGGTGCTATGCACAAGTATCAAAACACTCTGAGAAATGCATAGATATATAATAGAAAGTACTGCTACAGTGCTGCAACAGTCATTCCCCGGCTTAAATGATGGTGCAAAGATGCCAAGAGTGCAAGATGTGAAATATTTTGATACACTGACTAATCAGAGCAGACTGGACTTTTTGGGAAGGGGGTTTAAAAAAGGCAGGCACTAAAGAGTGAGGACAGGTATATTCAGACAGACGGTATGAGAAAGATTCTGTGTTTCTTTGTTTTAAACATTTAAGCAAGAAAACATATTCATAGCAAAAACAAAAATATAAGTATGAACCTGAAAGTGAGCATCATATATCTCCTTTAAGCTTACATCACAAAACTGAGAATGGGACAATAAGAGTTATTGATATTTCATCTAGTACGATAATATTGCAAGTTCTGTATAAAACTATGTTTTCTTTCATTGTAGAAGAAAGTCCTTTTCATGCTGTACACTAATACTGCTGGTTTGTCCCCAGCCTGGACGTGTTGCTGCAGGGCCAGAGAGCAGAGGTGGAGTCCATGATCACAGATATGGGTGTCAGCCAGGCGGCAGTGGAGCAGCTCTCAATCTACTGCATCTCACTCAAAAAGTAAGGAGCCCTAGAGCTGCTGATCACTGTGACGGGTCATTTTCACTCACTAACGTCTGGAGCTTTAGTTCTTCCCTGTTGTTACTCACGCTGCATTTATCGCCTCTCTTCCTTTTTCAGAGAGTATGATAATCTAAAAGGAAGTCTGAAGTCTTCAAATGACATGTGTGAGAAGATGAAGAGAGAAGTGCTCACCTCAAACAACAAGGTAACTTTATGTTCGTATAACATACCACACCCACAGGAATTCATTCATAAATGTGGAATCTATAAATCAAACCTTTTCTGTGTCTTTTTAGTTACAAAAAGCCACGATAGAGGTGAATCAGACCAAAGAGGACATGAGGTCTCTGCAGAACGATCTGGCAAACGCTGACAAAGAGATTTCTGTAAGAAAAATCCACCAAATAGGCTTCTACTTTTAGTATCAGAAAGTCATGGTTGTGACTCCTGTATGGATGTGTATTCACAGAGTCTGAAGAAGAAAGTGGAGTTTCTTCAGAGGACTCTGAGCACCCCGAACCGGACAAACGAAGCCCTCAGTCGGCTCGTCTTTGAAAGGTGTGTCACACAGCCACTGCACTGAAATCTCACACGCTTTGTCTTCATGGAAACAAAGTGTATTTTACAGATGAGGTTTCTGTGCTTATCTTTCAGCCCGGCCCCAATGGAGCTGAAGCACCCTCGCCTCCACGAGCCTGCAGATTGTGAAGACATTGACCTCAACATTACTTATGATGTGACAACGCCAGATGATATTGCAAAGAAACCCACGCAGTTCCAGTGCAAGAAGATGCGGCTTGATCCTACAGCGTAAGTTTAATGTAGCTTGTGTGAATGTGTGTGTTGGTCTATAACAAGGTGGTGCTGTGTGAATCATTAAAATTAAAAATTACTTTATTTCTCCCCGAGGGGAAATTCAGTTAGTCTGTTCAATTCAGTTCAGTCTGTTAGCTCTTGAAGAATGAGACAGCCTGATGGCTGTAGGAGCGTAGGATCTTTTAAATCTCTCCGTCCTGCAACGGAGAGAGAGGAGCCATCCACTGCTTTTTTGGTCCATAAAGGTTTTGTGTAGCTGATGATCCAGGTATTTCAGGATGGCCTGGAACATCTTGACGGTGCATCTCTCCACCACCGCCTCCAGTGTGTCCAACCTGGCTCCAACCACAGAACCAGCTCTTTAGACCAGCCTGTCCAACCGCCTTCATCTCTGTGTCTGATGCTGCCTCCCCAGCAGACTGCAGCATAAAACAACACATTACCACCACAGACTGATAAAACATCTGCAGCATCTTACTACAGATGTCAAGAGATCTGAGCTTCAAGAAGAAAAATGCGGCTCTGCCTCTTTTTGTAGAGAGCGTCAGTGTTTAGGGACCAGTCCAACTTATTATCCAGGTATACACCTAGATACTTATAACTTGGCACCACCTCCATGTCCACCCAGCAGGTATTCACTGGCTGAAGAGGGGGCTTGAACCTGTAGAAATCTCTGATCATTTCCTTAGTCTTTTAGGTGTTCAGTAGGAGATAGTTCTTGTGACTCCAGTCACTGAAGTATGTGTGCATAACAGTATTCTCAAATATGTTTTTTATAATGTAGAATTAAAAAGAAATTATGTAAAATGCTTAATTTTTCAGGTCATCTGTGTCCAAACACAACGAGAAGAGTTCATCTTTAAGCAAGGTAACTGTACATTTAACTCTACAAGGTTAATTTTCCAATTACTTGCATGTGTCTTACAGTATTTTTTTCTCTAGACTCGAGATGAGGGTAGCTCCATGGATCCTTTTTTTAAGAACTCCCTGCTCTTCAGAAAAAAGACTTTCGGTGGCATGTTGGACCCTCAGAGGAGGCTTGGAGCTGTATGTATCTCCTGCACTTCAGGTCGAATATTTTAATGTGTTAGTTTGTGGTTTGATGACAGACAATGCTTCTTGTTTCAGGTGAAAACTGGTTATGATGGTTTAGGAGGACGTACTAAATTCATCCAGCCTGTATCCTTTTTCTGTCATATGGAATGTATGTGTCAAACAGGTGTTTCTTGATTGGAAGGTGATCTTTCATTTGAATGTTAATACTGAAGCTGTTTGGTGTTAATCAGTCATCTTGCCTGTGTCTGGAGTTCTGATAAACCTGCTGTATGCCATGTTGCCACTGCATGGTAAGGCATGGCTACTTAACTCAGTTTGCGTTTTTTTGGATTTCCATTTGCTGAAGTTGTGAAAAGTACCTGGTACTTTTCTTTAATACCATCTCGGTTGGGATTTCAAGTAAGCTGAGCTGATACTACAAGGTTAAGTTAAAACACTGCAGACCACTGATTAGTCAGAGAGAATAATCACTAGCCCGACACACAGGACACGTGGATACAGTGTTCATACAAGACTGACCTAGAAGTTGTCCTTAGTTGTAGTAGTGTTACTATGTCAAATAAGCCTCAAAGCAAAGTGCTCCTGACAGTGCAGACCTTCCTGTTTGGTTGTCTATAAAAAGGAGAAGGACCTGGTAGCAAGACTGAGTCGAGCAGAGCTGTGACATGCAGTGGGAACACCAGCTAGTGAACATAAACCGATATTTCACTCAGCAGTTAGTGGACATCAAACCAGAGTTTAAATATTTCACTTTTAACTACATTAGTCACGTGGCCCCAAATACAGCTGAAACGATGTTGAAAAGAAGTGATATGTTGTTTTGATCTTGTCCCACTGATCCTAATTGGAAGAAAATAGTTGATGCAGCTTTAAAGAAAAACACATCTGGATACTGTAAAGATATTTCTAGATGAAGATTTATAGAAGAAGAGTAAATGAATCAGTAAATATTTACAATCAGAGCACGATTAGGACAGATAAAAACTCAATGTGTAAACGGCATCATTCTTTAACCAATCACTCCACTCCAGTCCCCCCTGTCAGAGATTCGCCCGCTGATGAAGGCAAAAAGGAAAAAGGTAACCAGGCCTCAACCCAAGATCGCGACATGTCTGACTCTGGACGACTTCCTTGAGTAAGCGTTGACCTCTCCATCCCCAGATGTGAGACTGAGGTCAGATTGCTGCTGCTGCTAATGTTTGTGCTGCTCTGGCACACAGAACCAGCCTGGCAGCGGTTCTGCTACTTAGCACCAAACAGGACTCTGATTGAACTTTATTTAAAAGCAGTAATGACCTGCTGTACATTTTTTTGTGTTGACGTGAACTTGTATATGGAGACTGTTTGAATCAGCGTTGTTAATATGTTGGGTGACTGTATGTGTGTGCCACAAATTTCTTTGGAGGCCATTCAAATATAATTTTTCTGTTTTTTAATCATTGAGTCTAAATAGTAATTCACACTTATTTAAAAACCCTTCTCCTGAAACGTGGACATACCGTAGGTATTTTTTAGATGTAAACCAACTCAAATAATAAACAATATTTTTTTTTATTAAGATTTCTGTGGGGTATACAAACAATTCCCTCTTGGCTGTGCTTTATTCACAAACATTTCACTGAGGTGTGCTCTCCTGCAGAGGGCACTACAAACAGTGTTATCTCACATGAGGGCATAAATCTGAGCCCTCCTGCACTGAGGAAAAATGCACTGCACACTTTAACTGCCCAA
This sequence comes from Centropristis striata, assembly GCF_030273125.1. NCBI lineage: Eukaryota > Metazoa > Chordata > Actinopteri > Perciformes > Serranidae > Centropristis > Centropristis striata. The sequence goes on along the minus strand of NC_081519.1, from coordinate 19,103,261 downwards.
AGCATTTGTATTGAAAAGGCTGCGCCAGTACAGAAGGAAATCCTCAAGAAAAACTATTTAAAACACCTTCAGTAAAACCTGAGTTGTACATTGTGATCAAGTAACAAAAAGTACACTGCAAATCATATCCTGGCAAAAAAGAGACTCCTAATTTTAGCAGTTACATCATTAAATGAATTATGTTTGCAGAAATGAGATCTTGTAGTTATGGAGGACCGATGACGTGAAGCTTTCTGACGAGGTTCCCATGCATGAACGAAACAGCAGCTTGTCTATGATTTTAGCATGTTGCTTTCCAGGCTGGCCTTCGAGGAGATTGCTTGATATTTTGACAAACAATATGGGGAAATGCCAAACATTGTTTTCTACTGTGGAGAAGCAAAAGTACCAGGTCGTACAAATATCCTGCTCATTATCACTTCCATCCTGTTTGCACCCATGGATGTACAGTTTCTATAAAAAAAATCAGCTTGTACCTTAATAACCGCATCCATAACCACTTAAATAGAATGCTTTGTTGCATTAGTGATTAAATGTTAAATGACTCTGCCGTGAGTGATAATAGTAAAGTGATTAATTATACTTCTCCGGGGGACTTTATCAGAAATAGTAACAGGACATGGTGGTGCATTTTAAAAGGTGGTTCCTTCCAGTGCAATCAGAAGACCCACAACACCCCATACAAACAATATTTCAACACATTCATGTACACATAAAACACACAATCCATGCAGTGCTTTTGGAGCCAGTAAACAATGCGTCATTGACCCCCGAGGGATTCCACATACATGTACATCTTCCTGTAGGGCAAAGGTCGCTATTTAGACCTCTTTTTTTCTTTTTCTTTTTTTCCTAAACAGCATTTCCCAGGGAATGTAAAACTAACAATACCTCCTCGTTAAGTTGAGGTGTACAGTGGTGTGGGAATATTTGGGCAGTCTTGCTGCCTTTTAATAATGAATATCTTCCATAAGTGAACAGAAGCTAACCTGACCTTTAACACTTGAAATACGTTTTAACATTTTAAAGCAAGATTATGATTACATTCTAAAAAAAAAAAAAAAATATATATATATATATATATATATATATATATATATATGTTTTTATATATATATATATATATGTTTTTATATATATATATATATATGTTTATATATATATATATATATATATGTTTATATATATATATATATATGTTTATATATATATATATATATATATATATATACGTTTATATTTATATATATATATATATATATATATATATGTTTTTATATATATATGTTCTGTAACCCTATCAGTTCTTTGTAACTGCTCTTTGGAGGAAATCTAACACCTTGCACTTCCTGTAGCCAGCTAAGAGTCTGTCAATTCTAAACATTCCCCCCATCCTCCTGGCAAAACACCTCAAGCTCGGAAATATTCTTCAACCTTTGTGTGCATGGTATTTGTGATACTAACATCGTCACGGTCATTCCAAAAAATCTCTTTCCTGGATGAACTGTCATGTGAATCACCCAGCCTCTCAAACTTTAATGCCTGGATTGACCTTTGAACATTAGCCTCTAAAATTACTTTGTATTTGTTGGAACCCATTTTTCTTTTCACCTGCACAATGTGACCCCAGCTGCCACACACCCCCAGAGCTTAATGGATCCACCTCCATGTTTAATACTTGTGCTATGAATGCTTCGCCCTTTTTTCTCTAAAAAGAACTTGTGTGGTTGTGAATAACTTTCCATTTGGGTTTTATCAGTCCAAAGCAAAGTGTTCTAAAAGGATTTTGAAGGTTTTCTTTTGTGCTCTTTAGCTGCTTTATTTTGCTTTAAGGGCATAGAAAAGGCTTTTGTCTTGCAACTCTGACATGCAGTTTTTTTTTTTCTAAGTACGTTGAATTGTTGTGCTGTAAACAACTATACCTGTGTCTGACAGCTTATTGTGGCCTTCTCCTTGTTGATGGGAATTAACTGCTTTGATTCTGACATCCTAAGACAACTGTTCAGAGAAACCCTAGGTTGTTAACACCAGACAGAACAGCCACTGCAGCTGGGTCCTTGAGAGGGCATGGAGTTACTTTAGTTCAGCCCGTGAATTATTATTAAATGAGTCATGATAGTCCTCAACAGTAAATCACCTGGGTTTGGGTGTTAGTTGTTTGCAGGGTTGCAATATTGTGAGTTTTCACAATACTGTCTCAAAAAGTATGTGGAAAGCCTCTCTTTTGAAAATATATATATTTTTCAATAATGAAAATCTTCAACAATGATAATCCTTAAGTTTTATACGATGGTCAGCATTATATTATTGTTGTAAAAAGAAAATGGAAAATAGTCCTAAACTACTTCTTTTTTAATTACCATTTCGAAACTGTAAATGAAATTAAAAAGTAATCAGTAGTCAGGTCAGCTTTTCTTCACTTAGATATTCATTGTAAAAGGTATTTTTGATTAGGGGTGCCCCAAGCACACCTCTGCATGTGTGGATGATGTTACAAAAGAGGAAAAAATCTTAAATCAGTCCACCCAGGACGACTTAACGTCCTTCCAGTTCTTGTTTAAGTGTAAGAAAAAGCTGTCTTATTTCAGGGGGAGCAATTCTGTTTCCTTCTGTGCTTCATTCCAGGTTTAAAAGATCAGCATTATCTAAAGAAGTGTGAAAAGAGACAACATCCAGGAATGTCTTTGCTGGTCTTCAATCCATAGTAAAGGGAAGAAAGAAAAAAATCCAGCCAAAACTAAAGTAAAAGCTGGTTTTTCATCAGCCGTCTCAGTGCATGCTTGTGACATTATGTGATGGAAAACACGGACCCAGTTTTGATTAGTTTCACTGTGATCTGTCCGGCTCGATCTTGGACTCTCCGTTCTGTTTGTCGTTGGACTTCTGGGACAGGTGTGTGGACACAGTGGCTGCCTGCACCACGGCTTTGAAGCTGCGCTTTCTCTTCTGGACGTTCTGCTCCGGGTGGAAGATGATGACATAGACCTTGGGGATGTAGAGCATGCCCAGGGACACGGTGGCGCTCAGGCTCATAGACACCGTCAAGGTGGTGGTCTGGATGAACATCTGCAGAGACAGGGCAGGTCAGAAAGACACTCACTGACCCAGAGTCACGGTTACTGAACAATTTGTTGATAAATTTCTGCTCATTTCTTTGGGATCTTTTAGTATCTGTCCGTTTGCAATTTAAAATTGGTTCTATCATCTTGCACAGGTTCAAGGAAATCCAGTGTCGTCTCAGGTTGTCACAATGCAGTCTTTACAATTTTCATCTCAAAGCACAGAAGGCAGTGTTTTTCCCCTGATGAATGATTTATGACCTGTTATACGTATTCAGGAAAGGAGGCTCTATTTATGGGCTTTGACCACATCTACTCCTCACTCCTCTTCCTCTTATTGCAAAATCCAACTGTAATAATGAGAAGGGACTTCTCCTGAGATCTGCCTCCAATAAATTATGAACTCATTATTCAGGGAAACTGTACAAGTCATCAATAAATTAAGCCATATGTGCCATAAATAAGATATATTTGTGCCATAAATAAGTCATAAATTGTACACTATCCTCAGCAGCAGCAGGAGAACATCCTGGTGCCTCACAGGCTATATGTCCATACTGTATAGTTTCTTTTATTATCTCTGTTGGGCTTTTCATCAGCGACCTCTCTGTTTGTAAAAGGAGCTGTGCTGATTGTATTCATGTGCTTAGCCCGAGGCGAGGCTGGCTCAGGATCAGTGAATGGTTGTTCCATATGGAAATACAGACATCAAGCAGGTAAATCACCTCCTACACATGGTCTTCCACATGATGGGAGGATAACCATTTTTTTCACGAGCCAGACAAAAGTTAGCGTCTATATTTAGCTCTTTTTCTAAGTAATGATTAATTGAATCGGATGGCTGAATTGGTCTATGAGGGGTCCCTGCCGTCCCTCAGCTAATCTGACCTCCTTTCTTTCCCTCCCTCCTCTTTTCTTAATTCACTTCATTTCCATTCGGAGGAGGTGAAAGACTTTGAAAGCACCTCAGGCTTTAATTGTTTCAGCCTGACTGATTCATAATACCGCTCTCTATTAGTCAAAGCATATCTCTGTTTTTCAAATATTCCCCCAACAGCCTCGTACTTTGTGACGGCAGAAATAGCCCACAAGCTAAATTAAACTCTCAGTACAGTGTAGGCAGGATGTCCTGCGAGTACAGCAGGAAGCAAATGTGATATGACAGGCAACAAACTCAGATTTCACTTGGAACATCTGAGGATTCATTTATTCTCTTACAATTAGTGCGTGTTATTGCGTGATTTTGATTTGCCTAATCATTTAAAATGCTGCCATTAATATATAAGATCCGCAGTAAAGAGCCTCAGGGGTAATTTAATTTTCCCAAGAGGCATTAATAAATTACTTCTTCCTCTTAAATGACTATTACAAATGAATGTAGTGATATTAATTGGATAATTATTGTACAGAAAATGAGGGACTAAAGTTTACAATAGAATCTATTAACAGACTAATTAACAGATTATACTAAAGCAAATAATTATGGCATTAGTAATAGAAAAATAGGCAGAATGAATGAGAATATATTTAAAGGTTTTGTATGTCGACACATGGTCACACTGCCAGACCTATTGTTTTTAATAAAAAGCTAAAGGCACATAGGGTTCCCTTCTTTTTTAAAAAGGTGCTACATTTCCTGGTTGCAGACTCTTATATGTGAATATTTGCTGCACTTCTTTATCTTATTTGAATTCAGGCAGGATATCTTGCCTTTTAGAAACTGTATTTCATAGAAAAGTCAATAAATAGAGAATATAATCTGCATATTAATTGAGAATGAATTTATTTATGGTGGATAGCTGTGTATTTTTTTTTTTTTTTTACCTGAATACAGATGTAGCCTGGCATCACAAGACTAACTCATCTGGAACCTTTCAGTTCATTATTGATTTTCCTAAGGGTATTCTATACTATACTATAATTTCTGCTGTAGCACTGAGCAACATGGAAGTTATGGCAGTGCCTGGTCCATTTTTAAGCAGAAAAAAACATGGTGGCCTTGTCACAAACTTATTCATGTTACAGCAAAATGGTCAGTAAAATAGACAACATAGTAACATAATCTTGATTCTGACGGTTTATTCTGAGTTTTATGAGTAAATGCCAGTCATACCATCATGCGTGCCTGATATGAGATAACAATGGTAATTGACCTGTCCAGTGCCAGTCTGGCTAATTTTCTGATTTTTTCTTTACTTTTATACATATGATTTTTTTTCCACCAGTGGAGTTGCCTCCAGCTCGGCATTAAAAAGAATGCAGGTTTCAGGCAAGTCTGCATTGGCTTCACTGTTCAAACCTGAAGGTATAAACGGTATCAAGTTTAATTACTCAAGTAGAGCACAACGACATTCATTCCTAGAAGATGTGGACCTGTTTTGCCTTTGAAAATAATACATTTCCCACCTTCTCTGTAGACTGTGCTGTGCCAAAGAAGATCGGTACAAAGGCCAGCCAGATGATGCAGGTCGTGTACATAGTGAAGCCGATGGGTTTGGCCTCGTTGAATGTCTCAGGAACTCCTCTGCTCTTGATGGCGTACACAGTGCAGGTGATCATCAGTACGATACTGTAGCTCAGACACAAGATGAGGGACAGGTCGGACATGTCACATTTGAGGACTCCGCGTGCAAACTCTGGGTTTGGGGGCTTCTGTTCCTCATAGTCGATGATGGTGTGAGGGGGCATCACACCAAACCAGATGAACACCCCAAGTAACTGCAGAGAAAGGATCATTAGTTGGAGTGCTGCAAAGAGTGTAGGCAATGTGTGTAAAAGAGGCATCCACATGCATACCTGCACTGAGATGAGTATAAAGGTGATAATCAGCTGGGAGGTGGGGCTGATGAATTTCGGGGGCGTGACTGACTTTTTGCCCTGTTCGAAGATGCGGTAGATCCTGTTGGTCTTGGTGAGCATAGCAGAATAGCTGATGCACATGCCGAGTCCCAGCAGCAGCCTGCGAAAGGCGCACACGGCAATGCTGGGCTCGGCGATCATGAGGAAGGTGATGAGGTAGATGAGGAAGATGCCTGTCAGCAACACGTAGCTGAGCTCTCTGCCAGAGGCCCGAACAATGGGCGTGTCGTTGAAGCGGATGAAGGTGATAATGACGCTGCTTGTGGCCAAGATCCCCAGGATGGCCAGGAAGACAGGGATGATGGCCCAGGGAGAGCTCCACTCCAGCTTGATGATGGGTGTTGCTCGGCAGCCCGTCCGGTTCTTTAAGGGCCTCATGTCAAAGGGGCACATGTCGCAGGAGAACTCATCCAGCAGGTACTGGTAGCCATCGCAGAGCTCGCAGTGCCAGCAGCAGGGAACACCCTTCACCATCTTTTTCCTCTCTCCAGACTCACAGGGGAAGCTGCACACTGACTCAGGAATCTTACGGTCACCACCTGACCACTGCATCTCCTCTGACTAGGGTGGAAGTACAGACACACAAACATCTTCTTACTATACTTGTAATGTAGTAAAAACTGGCAAAGTAAAATGCTATGAATTGCTGCCATTAAACCAGCAGACAGTGTACGGATCAAGACAGACTTCAGCAACAAATTGGTTATAGCCAAATAATTTTAGAATCAGCCAGATATCTGTAGATGAGTTGTTTCAAGGGGTTCACAACACCTAAATGATCAGAAGTTGGGCTCTTGGACCATCATTTGGATTTTTGGCTATAACTGAGGATGCTGTTGTCTTGTTTGAATCCATTTTATTTGAATTGTCAATAGATAAAACTATCCAAGGATTCCATGTTCCATTAGCACAATCTTAGAGAAGAAGGGACATGACACAGAAATGAATTCATTGTGAGTTGTTTGACATTTTGAGAAAATTTGCATATTAGACTGAAAACAAGGAATCGGCTAGCCTGACTCTAATTCAAGGAAGTTACTGCGCCAAGCTAGGAACAGGGGGCATGTCTATGTTCCCTCAGTTTATTCCCGCCACCAATACAACAAAGATTTTGCTACCTTTAGGCCGTTTCCCCTCCTTTCCCATCTTTATGCTAATCTAAGCTAACTGGCTGCTGGCTGTAGCTACATATATGTTAAGCATACAGACATGAGAGTGGTATCAATCTTCTCAAATTGTCAAACTATTTGTAGTTCAGGTTGCACTTTAACAATATTTACATTGAGGCGCAGGTGATTTGTCCACTGGCCGATAACCTTGTAGCCGGGGTTGCTGACATTAGACAGCTGGTACTGGAAGATGTCATAACGCCCAGGAGCGTCTCCATTCTCATTGAACATCACTCCGGTTCCTGCGCTGCCTGTTTGACAGAGACAGAGAAAGTAAAAAAGTGAGTTAAAGGGGAGGAGGGATTGAAGCTCTCTTAAGCTGAAGATGTGCACCCCCATCTTTAGTGGTGGAGAAACCACCCACACGCTGTTGAATACAGCTTGTGTTTGCTTTCTTCACTCTTGTGCAATCATGTAAAAGCTGAGTGCAAAGAGATGCTCTTTAGTGAAGGCTCTCCTCCACGCGTACAGTCTTTCAGTGCACTCTGCTCTGTTGCCCTAACGTGATTGAATGTTCCTCTCAGGTCCCTGCAGGCGCTCAATCAGAAAATCTTCCATAGAAGCCAAGGTCATCCAGCAAGAGGAGCGCAGTAAATAGGATGCTTTCATAGAACACTTTTTTTTTCTTGTTCCAAACTGTGACTTTTTTATGAAAGAAGAAGATGAAAAGCGGGAGCGTTGTGTATAGGGAAGAGCGAGGAGGCAGCCCTAGGGAGGGGACGTGCTTTGAAGAAATGTGCTGTGTTCTCTAGCTAGGTACATTAGCAGAAACATCTCAAGGCTTCCGACTTCAAGCTGACCTCCCTTCTACTGTTTTCTTTTTTAAATCTCCTCCTTTTCAAATGTTCTGCAGTTTGAAAAGCCGAGATTCATCTTCAGCAACGTGTTTGCTAGCATAAATCTCAAATGTCACTCAGGGGTTTTCATCAGTTTGAAGAAAGAAATTACATTTTTGGAATGTAAATCATCACACATTGCATAAAGGAGAGACAAAACACAGATTAATTATAAAAAGCTCACCATTGAAGTTGACAGAGCGAATGTATTGGAGCAGCATCCGTCCCTCAACAGGGTCCATCTTTTCGCAGACACCCATGTAGCCGGGGCACAGGTCGATGTGCATGCTGTGTAAGGCGTGGGCCATGGCGTACACAGCGTCTATCACAAACTGCACCTTGCCCTCCTGTTCGTACTGAGAGTGTTGACTGATTCTTTCTTCACCTGACAGAAAAATTATTAAAGGATGAAACAGCTCACTAACCCAAAACAAAGATACAAATAAAATTTAATTTTCAAAGACTGAGGAACCCTTGTGCGTCCTTAGTGATTTTTTTTTTTATTTATTCTTATCACAATCATTTTGACTGTTAATGGATATGACTTAAAATTAAAATTGGCAAAGTTTTGGTAATATTTTAATATGTTTTTATTTTATTTTGGAAGTTCAACATCATTAAGTATACACAAAATAATTAATTTATTGAATTATTTTTTTGTTGCAAAACTGTGGCATTATGCAAACAAACTTGCATGTGTGCAAGTGTTACAATTCCAAAATTGAATGTACTTTAATAATATTTGGTATTTATGTCTGAGACTGAAGTTTTCTAAAAAATGTGAACTCAATGACAGTGGCAAAAATTTAAATATATAATTTTTACATCAGTTTAAGAAGGGAAGAGTTTTTGTAACAAAATGTTTAATTTTTTATTTGACAAAAAATAAAGATGCATTGATTGTTTTGTACAATCACTGACCTATGTCACACTGTGAAAAAAATTAAGAAAATTCCCCTGAGCATTTAGTATGCATAAAATATTTAATAAGTATTTGTTAGTTATAATAAGGAGGACTGAAGTTGGTTAAAATATTTAACTTTAACTAAAATTGTTAATACTATATTTAATTTTATGGCAGTTTTTGTGACACTTTTGTCCTCTTAGGCAACAACAGGGATGCACAAGGGTTCAACTGTATCCTTCTTACCTGTACATTTTCTTCTACCAAGTTCATACTTTATGCCAGGGCGGGTTAGTTTGCACTTGAAGTCGTCCTCCCAGAATTCCGCGAACCAGATGTTTCTTCTGTTGTTTTCCAGAGATCTTGAAGTGAAGTACTGGTCGAACCCTGAATCATTTCACAAACCCGACTTCATTTAATGTTCCATGAATACGTCATATATAGAGCTCAGATTATTATCAGCCAGCCGATAATCACATTGTGCTGGAATCAGTAAAAAAAATCTTATTACTTGCACAATGAAATATGGCTAAGACTTAATTTACTATTTTTTTGTGACAGGGAAATATCACCATCTGGTTTATCAGACATCATTAATTTCCTTTATTTGTTGCTTTGGTATTAGACTCATCCATCAATGTCAAATTTTGCAGGTTATTGAAGATATTTCTTTTTCATCCAGCTGGTTAGAGTTAGATGTAATATTATGATTTAATGAATTTGCCCTACCATCGATAGAAGCTCTTTTGGGCAGGATAGTGACTGCACCCTCAGCCACATCCTCCTGGTCTTGAATGGGAGAATTTTTGGCCCCCCAACTATCAGAGCCAACAAACAGGAAGTGGCCTGTCAGGTTGGCCTTTTTGGCAGTCTGCAACACCCGCCTGGAAGAAAACAGATCATATTGCATCACACACCTTCTACTTTTGCTGGTGACCAGCTGTGGTTATCAAAAAGGAGACTTTTAGGTATTAAACAATTTATCATCGGGCTGATTTCCTTTCCCTTTATGATGTGCGGCAGAGCTTGACTCACTTGATGTCGTCCTCGTTGGCAAAGATGATGACCCCACGAGCATTAGAGGTCTCCATCAGTCTCTTGATGATCTTCTCAAACTCCCCTGGTCTGGGCTCTCTGGGAATCTTTATGGACTGTGCAATACACAGCCCCCCTGAGATATTGGAAATGATTGAGCATTGCTGTTACATCCCTGTTTTACTCCCGTATGTAAGTATGTATGTAATGCTAAAATGTTGCATGCTAACACCCTGAACTGAAATGGGTAACATCCTAAACCTGGTTAGCATCAGCACTGTCATTGTGAGCATGTTAATGCTATCGTAGCTTTCTCCTGACCTCTTAGTGGAGATGTTTTGAGTACTGACGTGATTGCTGACATTTTCTGAAATGGCATCATGGAAGGTCAATTAATATATTGTAATGTTGTGCAGTGTAGAGTTTCTTCATAATTCTGTATGTCCTCTGTCATCGTGCCTTTGCATTTCCTGCATTATGTAACACGCTAACTAGCTTGCTAATTTGTTAGCCTCGTTGCTAACATCAATGTGGCAGTTGCCTTGCAGTGGTGTTCATATGACTTAATCACTTCAATACCAAGTATATCGTGTACATGACTTCCCCTGACGTAAACCACAAGCTCAGAAGTTCCATTGGAGGGCATACAAAAACAGCATTTGTAAGTTATGGTCCCATTTAGAGCAAAAATAGAAGATAGACCAGGGTGTGCTTTAGGGCAAGGCTACCTTATGACTGACAGGTCACAATCACAGTACATTGTTTTCAGTTTATATCAAAGTATATAATCAAAGTTCATTGTAACAAGCATCAAAATGTCTTGTTCAGTGATCAGTTGGAGTAAAAGACACTAGACCCTGAGGGCTCAACTGTTCATTTTGAACAACAATTGTTCTAGCATTAGCTGATGACGTAGTATCATTCCGGTTTCCGATCTATTCCGTGCATGCACTGGTTGCAAAAAACAATATGGCGACAGTCATAAAAACGCCAACTCAAGGCTTTAAAAACAGGAGTCCACAAACCAATGGGTGACATTATGGTGACCATGTCCACTATTTGTATACAGTCTATAGGTTGCATTAGGAGAAAGGCCAGGCAGCCCTGTCTCCTAAAGATTATGTTCTCATACAAAAAAATGCATTTTCAATTATGTTTTGGAAGAAAACAGATTACAGTCACAAAACTACAGTTTAAATATGTCATTAATATTGTCAATCAGTTGCAGATTGATTCTGTTTAGGCACCAAATCTAGTTAGGCTACTTGGTTTGGATTAAGAACCAATACCAGTTTGGGTTAAAATAAACAAGTTTGTTCCATAACTTGGTTAGGTTGAGGCAAGAAAATTTCATGGTGAGGTTTGGGGAAAGAGTTTGGTTTGAGCTGTGTTTGTTTGACCCAGAAATTCCCCTGTCAACCATGGGTGGACAACCGCAGACTTTAGTAAGAAACATCTGTGATACATCAAGAACAAATGTAATCTTGGAGAAAATAATGTTTCCATTGAAATGTAATTGTCAATGCAGTTTTGTTAAGGACATAATTTTTAGGAGCCAGGCTGTGGCATCATTTAAGTCATTAAGATTGATGACATTCCATTCAGTTGTTGAGACATTTAAATGTGGACCAAAGCGGTAGACTGAGTGTGGACAACATGCTGCTCCAGCAGTGAACTGTCCAGCACGGTCAATTATTGATGTGCAGTGTGTGTATGATACTATGAGGATGAAATCTGAACCCTAGTAACATCATTTGAGCTTTTAAAGCCATGTGAGGCAGTGACTTCTGTTTGCCCTGTTAGATCTTGTGTATTAAAGGATTTTTGTTTTCTATTTTAGTCTTTTAATGAGCGAGAACAATGCGGCTTGATAAATGAGTAATCCCTTATAGTCACAGTGGTTAATTCACACAGCCAGACACTCAACCTGCTTCTCTGGATATCTGGAGGAAGGCGTCGACGCCACTCTCTCCGTAGTTTCCCTCGGAGGCCAGCGTGGAGACGTAGTTCCAGCCCATGGCTTTGACTATGTCCACCATGGCCTGGGCCTGGTACGAGTCAGGAGGCACCACACGGGAGAAGAACTCGTAGCGGCTGTTGTCGCTCAGCTCCGGGGCAGTGGAAGCGTAGCTGATCTGTGGGATCTGAGACACGGGGGTGGGTCAGTGATGACGAAAGGGTCGTGTCAAGGGGAAAACATGAGCAGCACAATTAGGCCAATATGTGGCACTAACGATAGAAAAGAATGCAATGAACCGTATCAGAGGATGATGCACCACTTACTCACAGACCAAACCTCAACAGACTCAACAGAAGCTTTCCACATTAATACTAACAAGTTGTAGTGCATTAAAATCCCCAAATTGGACTATAATAGAGAGCGATCATCTCTTCCGTTCTCTCTAGAGCTGCTGTGTGTGTATATATAAAGTCAGCATCACAGTGAAATACAGATGGTAGGATCCACAGCTGTAAAAGCATTTGTTTGGGGGAAAAAAAAGGATGAGAAGATTAATTTACTGCTGTGCTACTTCTTTAATGACACAGTTTATGTGGACAGTCTCAACCCTGACCCTGCTAATGCCGGTCCCACAGCGTGGCTTAACGTTAGGGGCCGAGGAGAGAAAGGTAGACACAAGGGGTAGTGAAGGGAGAAGGAAAGAGGAGCGAGAGAACCATTTCACAGATTATCTGGAAGGATTATAGGGGTTTTAGTCAAATTACGTTAAGCACAGAGGGAGAGACAGAGATCAAGAGACTAGAAAAAGGTTAGCATTTCTCAGCTGTAAGCCATACAATATATTTAATTCTGATGGTCACATGCAGCTTCAGTTTGCTGCTGTATGTTAACTCTGTCGAGCTCAAACTCAACCGGTCAGCCACCATCTTGTTACAGTTTACATCTTCAACCAGGCGGGAACTTTCTCCAAAAAGTTCTTCTGTATCTAGTTTGTAAAGTCACATCAGTGTCCATTGGAGCCTGTCAGTGTGAGCGAGGTGAATCAATTGTTTGCACACAAATTTCTAATGAACAAGACGAAAAGTAATCCTCTCCAAATTAATCCCATAGAGGCATCTGCACCAATTCACTTTCTAAAATCAATGAGCCATATCAGTAACACAAGTATCCACTTACTGCTCAAATCTGCTTACTATGTGTAAAGATATTCTAGGATCCAAGCCAAGGAGATGTGGTTGTGTTTTAGCAATGATGTAACACTTTGATGAATCTTTACTAAATAGAAGCAGAAGTGTGTGCAGGTACAAGACGAAGATGTTATGACTAGCATGAATTTTTTATGACCTACAGGAGTGGTGTGTTAGAGAATGCTCAGATGTTCATTCAGAGGATAAAATGTGTCCTGAAAGGGTTCCTCAACTATTATTCAATAGATGAGATGTCTTCCTTTGGCAACAATTTATATTATTGGCACTTTGCAACAGACTTATAGAGATGTGGGGGGAAAAGCTGGCACAGCTGCAGATCGATGACTGATTGATTATGGAGAGTGTGTTGAATATTACATTGAAATAAGTTTCATCATTATAAATGGGCCTTTGAGTAATAATTATTTTATAATGTTTATATATTGAGTTTTTTAATAAACTGTTCAGTCTATAAAATGGTTAAAAAAATAGTGAAACATGTCTTGCTCATTTTGTGTGACCTGTTAAAAACCCTAAAATATTTCCTCTATAGGGATAATAGGGAAAAATATTCTATTTTCTTTAGAAAAAGAAAAAGCAGCAAATTGTGAAATTCCAAATGCTATAATATTAAGTGCGAACACAGTGACACTTGTTGACTTTACTTACATTAAGTTGTATAATACAAAAATGTTTAAATATGCAAATGAGCCTTTATCCTAATAAATATCTGCTGATTTGCATACACTTCCAGACCAGAAATATATATATATATATATATATATATATATATATATATATATATATATCTCAATACCAATGTCATGTAAATGATCCAGCACCAGTATATGAGACCTTATGTAATAGTAACGTCTAGTGGATAAAGGAGACATCTACAGAAACATAGAAACAATAAACAGCTAAATGTGTTTGTCTGTTATTTAAGGTGAACTGTGAGTGAAATACAAATGTTAACAATACAGACTTCATATATGATTCATTAAAATGCACTGACAGTGTACATAAAGCAGCATGTGCAGTAGATGCTGAACATCTCCTGCTCCGACTGAGAGCAGATGTTCAGCGTAGAGTGAGCATCAGTGGAGAAGTTTCTGCGGCGTGGAGAGCAGCACATATGGAGAGTAGCGGGAAACATACCATTTAGCTAAATCTACTCCACGCCGTCCAGCGTTCAAGTCGATGTTATCCTAGAACCAATGTCATCCCGCTGGCCTGATGCTCTATTTTCAGCCCAGGGTCCTGAGCTGCTGAGAGGGGCTTAGTGGAGGGTGGGATCTATAATTCTGTAGTTAACATCTGCCCTGTATGCAAGCTGCCCCTCCTTAGCTCCCACATCAGCATCCTCGCTGTGAAGAAAGCTGGAACAAGTCTGATGTCTTTCTTGTTTTTATGTTAAACAAATTGGCCAATTTGAGCCAGACTGCTGTTTATTTTTAGACATTTCTAGATTTCTGGCAGACTATGTCAGTAAGTCAGTGAGAACATGACATAATGTGGGATTTACACAGACTCAATGTCCCATCATCGCTATAAGCAGTGTAATCAATTATCAGAGGTCAATCATCTGTAAAAGAAAAAAAAAAACGACAACGAACACATAACAGGGATTAGCCTGCACAGGCCAGCCATGACAATGGATTGTAAATCCTGTGAAGAGACTCATTCAAATGATTCAACGTTGTAAAATCAGATCGGGTGAAACGTGCTGAATGTGTGTCTACACTGCAGCAACGAGAAAATGTGAAATATTCTCAAAATATCCAATTAATAATGTTAATACATGTGAGGTGTACTCTTAATTAGGTTTGGAAAATCTAAGAGCAATTAAACTTCAGCATGTTCATGCTGCAGAATGAAGGAAAAATTTAATGATGGACCCGTTCATCGTCTGAGTGGATGAGATGATGAAATGAACGAGACTGTCGTGTGCTCCTGTACATCTTAACTAGATCAGCTCTGAGCTAATTTAACAGGACAGGCATGAACAAGTAAGTTCATTAAAATAAAAAGATCGGCTAGTTTGAACCAGAATTTGACATCAAAAGCTAAATTCTGTGTGTGTTGGGAAACATGGGACAAGGCAACTCACTGGTTTCAGTCAAAGATGTCACTGATACCAGTGAGCTGGTTGTGTTTTTTTGTCAACAGAATAACAGAAAAACTACTTGGTGGAAGGGTGTAGCATGGGGAAAGGAGGGGCCCATTACATTTCGGAGCGGATCCAAATCACGGGGCAGATACACAAATTAATTTAGCTTTCCTTAACTTCGCCAGATTTGTGTTGCATTCATGTGGTTTCTAAATAATTGGGAAATGGGTTGCCTGATATTTCATGGCTCACCTGATCCGTTTCCTTTGTTCTGCGTTGTCACGCACACAGCTATCAACATGTTGTTTAAACCCTCTGAGTAATACAGTACAGCATCTTCTTTGTAGCGTCCATGTTGTTTCTGTATTAAGGATTGCCCTTGAATGCACCATTGGCCTTAGAGGAGGTCATTCTAGTTTAGGATGTGTTCCTGATAGTTGCACAGTTTTGACAAGAAAGTGCATCCAGTGTGTCCAGCTTATAAAAGTTTTTCTAGGATTTATGGCATTTCACCACAAAAGGACAACCCAAGTATCTAACTATTAAAAGACAACATTAAGTAAAATTCAGACACTTTTCAAGTACCTAAATTAAAAAATCAAGATTCATAAAGCTAAATAAATACATTGGTGAAAAAGTTTACAGAATTCCAATTATACCCACAGCATTCAATTTATACTGTCACTGTTTTTTACCAGCTGTTAGAGCTGAATGATCTTGAGAAAATATCTAATTCTCGACTGATATTGTACTAATATGATTCAAATTTTTGGAGGGAATTGTCATTGATGCACCATTATTTATATTTTCATTGAAAATTATATGAAAGTATCATGATGTCATTTCTGTGAAGATCTGTACAGAACATAGATGTTTTATAAATTAGAATATGATTTGTTGGCCAGGAAATCACTGCAGCACAACCATACTTCATTCAGAGTGACTATGACGATTGGATTATTTCATTTGAAATGGTTTACATGAGTGACTGTGTAAAGAGCACCAGGTTATGCTGAAAATCAAGCATTTCCAAGGTGTATACTCAAATTCAAGCCTATTCCTTACCTAAAATGAATAACAGGTAAATGATGCATTTTCCAACCTTTCAAGGCTTTGTATTAACCCTGAGGTGGGTGCTGGGAGAGTGCAGCCAAACACCCAATCTTGCAATGTAAAAAAAGTGAAAAATCATATGTATCCACCCTGTGGTTTGAATGGGTTCCTTGGCCCATGCTACCCTTCTACCAAGTTTCATGAAACCGAGTCACTAGAGTCTCCATAATACTTACATGAAACAACAAACCAAATGGAAAATATAACCTCCTTGACAAAAAAAGAGAAATGACCAATATCAAAAAAGGCCTAACTTTCGAAATATGTGGACCCCTCATCTTCACATTCGGACTGATTGGGGGACCCCACCCTCAGGTTGGGAGCCAATGCTTGAACTCCCCTACGCTTAGGGTTAGAGGTTGACATAGGGCTAGGGTTAGACCAAATACATTTTTTGAGTCTAGTCAGGTTTATAACAGAAGGGTCAAATGCATGTATATGGGTTAAAGTAATGGTCTCACCCTAGCCCTGCTCGCTGGCAGGCAGCCAAGTTTTAAGAGTTTATATTGGAGAGGTAGTGAAAGGAAACTCACCGCAAACAATCTGAGCACATTGGCCACCATGATGGACACAGAGCTGCCGGACGCCCCGATCACCCCGACCACCCTCTCTGGTTTGGGGATGATGGGAGGCTCTCCGTTTGAGCAGCGCACATCTGAGTTGTCCTTCTGGATGAGGGCCTGGACGAAGGTGAGCGACTGCTCCAGGGCGTAGGTGTCTCTGGAGCAGGTGTCCAGGATCCGGGCCCCCAGGGTGATGTTAGGCAGGAGATCCGGGTCACTGTTGATCTGGTCCAAGGCGTACAGCATGGCCTCTAATCGATGGATCCCCTTTTCTCTCTTGATCTCCCCGCAGGGCACGCCAGCAGGCCCCCGGGAGTGCACGGGGAACAGCCCGCCTAGGGTGATGTCGCCCTCGATTTTGATGGACTGGGGCTGGGTGCCCTGCTGGGCCCACGAGCTCGGGCCAATCCCCACCAGCAGCACCCACAGCAGCTGAAGCCATGTTTGGTGTCTGACGGGTGAAGTGAGCCGGCAGCAGCGGTGTGATGAGCGGGCCTCTGATGTCATGATGATGAGCAGCAGAGGTACTGACAGCACCAGGCCACTCCCTCTACCTTTGACACCTGAGACACCAGAGAGCTCCAGTTATCACCTCAGCAGGACCACAGTATGTCTCAGTCTGCTGTCCACTCAAGGACTGTACTTTATCCTATTTCTACTCCACCACAAAACTCAATTACAAACAGCCGAAGACCATCTTACAAAAAAACATGTTTTATCATTCTAAATTGGACCTTTAACAGAGGGAAATATTGTACTTTTTAATGCACTACATTTATTTGATGACTGTAGTTACTAAGACCGCCCTCTCTTCGTCAATTAGACGACTCTTTTGGCGTTTTGGTCAAGATTTATTTATTGGAGTTAGTTTTTTTATGCTGAATTAATTATTTCCAAGAAACTTACAAACACATCTTTGGTAAACATTGATGTGGTGCTTTTACATGATATTTTGTGGAGAAACTCAGTTTAACAGATCTGTCAATTAAATCAGCTAAACTGTAAAAAAAAAAGTTGATTGTTGTGCAATAAATTAAATCAGCCAACAATATATAAATGAATAAAGTTATCCTGATTGCAGACAGCTACAGCAATAAAATGCATCTTACATGTTACTGCATCAATAGTAATAATGTTATATTATAATGTATAATAATGTA
This sequence comes from Centropristis striata, assembly GCF_030273125.1. Classification (NCBI taxonomy): domain Eukaryota; kingdom Metazoa; phylum Chordata; class Actinopteri; order Perciformes; family Serranidae; genus Centropristis; species Centropristis striata. The sequence goes on along the minus strand of NC_081519.1, from coordinate 19,085,306 downwards.
ACAACTGAAGAGTCTATTTTTGCCATATAGTGAGTACTTTTACTTGTAGAAGATTGTAATTTTTTTTCGGCCACTACTTATTACCAAGAAGAAGGCGGAAGACTGATATATATCGGTCCGCAGATATAGATTTCATAGATATATCAGTATCAGTATCTATCATTATCAGCCTATTTTTTTTCCAATTTGAACGGATATGGAAACATTTTTTTACAGAATAAATAATGCAGAAAGTGGTGCTTAAGATTTAGAAAGCTAAAAAGTGACTATAGGGTGTGGACTACTTCTCCAAAGAAGGTGATGTATTGTATGTTGTATATATAATATATAATTGTGTATAATCAAGTTAAATATTATTGAAGAAAAAAAGTTTCCAAGCCTCCAGAGTCATATTGGAGCAAATTCAACATAGAAAAGGTCTAACAAATTCATGATATCAAGTGCTTTTCTGGTAATCAGTGAGGTTCCACTCTAAAATCTGAATCAACATTATCAATCAATCAATATATTTGAAGTTATGATATAATTGTTACATTTTTATAGTTTTTCTCATTTTATATGTAATGCAAATGCTGGAATTATCTGTATCAGGTAACAAAAACATTTTTTTGACACACTTTCTTCTGCAATCTGTTTTGGCGCATTACATCTAAACTGAGAAAGTAGAAGAAAAGAAAAAATATAAGCTGCAGCATTTAAAAGTCTGTCGCTGAGGAGAAGACTTAAGACAGCATGCAGGATGACACAGAGTGAATATTGGAAGCTTTTATCACAGGGAGCTGAGAGCCGATGATGGAAAACACTATAAATTTTGCAAAACAGAAAACATCAACTGAACCATCGCAGCATTTCATGCTCCAAAAATTGGAGCAGGTTAATTTTATCTGCACGCAGATCATTAAATAAAACAAAGTAAACAACTAAGCTAAAAGATCCCACACACTGCAAAAAATGTCACTATTAAGAGAGTAAACACATTTTCTGTTTCCAGGCAGAATTTGAACAAAAGAAAATATTCATTATTGCGGAGCTTAACTTTGTTAGAATGTTATTATTAAAATGTTAAATATGAATTAAACAGTCAGCATCTTCTTTGAAATTACAATACATACTTATATTTATACTTAATTATATAATATGGCATATTCTTTTTTTGTATTGCACTTATCAAACTGAATTCCTGGAGATTAATTGAAAATACGAGCATAATATGGATCTGCATAAACAGTTCCCAACAATTTTTTAAAAATATCATGCAATACATGCAACCTGAAGTTGAGACATTTCTTCACATAAAGGCACGTCTTACCTGCCCATTCTTCATAGACCAGTCTGGATTTTATCCATCACATGAGCTCTTCCAAACAGGCCTCCATCCATGGTTCAAAATGTGATTATATATATATCTAGAGGCAAGGCTCTGCTCTCCTCACCAAAGGTAAATCCTCTATCATCTCAGACGGCCGCCGTGCACTCTCAAAAATAAGCAGAACACTAAAAACAATGAAAAAGGAGTAGTTGTGATTGACAGAAGAAAACTAAATGAAAACAGTGACTCTCAAGGCTTGGAGATATAGTATCATGGCAGAATCAGATAAAAGTGGAGGAAAAGAGCAACATTACAGCAGTGAGATTCTACAAATCACTGCCAAATCCCTTAAAAGCTCTCTCTCTCTCTCTCTCTCTCTCCCTCTCTCTCTCTCTCTGTCGTTCTTTTTCCTCTGTGTGCATCTCTGTCCGGGCACTCCCCCCCACTCTCTCTCTCTCTCTCTCTCTCTCTCTCTCTCTCTCTCTCTCTGTTGAACTCTCTCCTTACTCGTTCTCTCAGCGCACTAATGGCCACAGATTGGGATTATCATACAGGCAGGCGTCTGTGAAGAAAGCACTAGGTGGACTAGCCCACTTCTCTCTTTTTTTTTTTTTTCATAGAGCTGAACCCCTCCCCACCCCTCCGCATGATGGAACTCACTTTGAGAGATTAGATGAGCAGCGATTTGATTCAGACTCACACACTAACATGCCCACACACACTCACTCCTCACACACCTGTCAACACTAGCACAATGGTGGAGAATATGAGAGCAGAAAATAGGTTTATGCACCGTACAATGCAGCTGGATTAGATTTATTATTGATTCGGCTTGATGCTCTGGGGGGAAAGCAGCCCCCGGATCAGTTTGCATCATCTGTCAATTAGATGCTTGAACGTAGCATCACTACTGCCGCCTACTGCACCAATATAGACATCAAGTATTTAGACTTCCACCATGTGGTGTTACAGAAATAAAGCCAGGCTACACAGTCCTACACATTTTCCATAGTCAAATTCAAGTACTTTTAAAGCATTTTCAAGGTGTATTTCAAGCTTTTCTAGCTCCTTACAGCTGTGGTAAGTTAAATATTTCTGTTCAATACATACAGTCTATATAGTATACTATTAATATCACTTCTTTATCACATTCAATTAGATATGATTGTGCTATAAACAACCGCAATAACATCTAACTTAACTTTTGTGACAGCATTCTGCAGAAAAATGACAAATTAAAGGAAAACAACAAGTTTTGTGTTTTAACGTGACTCAGTTGAATGTTAACAGACTTCGCATTCTATAGAACCTAAATATCAAGTTGTTTATCAAGAACTTCATTAAAATCAAAGCACTTTCCTAACCTCAGGGTTTGGCCAGTTTGTACTCAAGCAGGGGAGGTCCAGGGAGTGGCCTGGCTCATCTGAAACTAGAAGACCTCAAGAATCCATATATACAAGCCATGTCATGATATCTTGTTACGAAGAGCTAAATAATGCTGAAAATTAGTCAACATTTTAGTGAGGGAAAAACTGAACTTCCCTTGACCTCTGACCTCAAGATATCTGAATGAAATATCACATTCCCTTTACAGACATGCTAATCATGCTAATAATGCTAATCCCATGCAGTTTTTTTCATGCAGTATAAATGTGTTATTTGAATATTTCTGCAAACTGGGGTCCCATAATCAATCTGTAAATACTGGAAAGCTGAGAATCTCGTGGATTCCATGAGCTCAATTTTTATTCATGTTTGGTGAGCCATTTCATTATAGTCAGAGCATTTTTGAACACTGTATAAAATGTGCTGTTGTGACCTATAATCACAGCCTCATGAATCTTTACAACTACAGACCTAGAGCATTCAGAGGATATGTGGCTTCCCTATATTGACAATAAGGGGGTCTCTCAGTCTCTCAGTTTGTGATACTGAATCAAAGCCTGGAATTTTCTGTGGTGTTCATCAAGGCCTTTTGCACAAAGTCTGTGGAGCAAATTGTATCCCTTATGAGACATAACTGAATCAGAGAATGACCAATTGAACATTGAATACACCATGCAGAGCTGCATCTCAAATTGATCTTCACTTTCCCAGCTTCCAGAGTGCGTACCTTGTGGCATCTACTTTTGACCTGCTATCTCCCCCTAAAGGGCAACACCCCTTGATAAAAAAAACAAGGACAAAAATGACTCCATGTTGGTCTCTAAGGGTTGGTAAATGGTAAATCAACATTATTCTGTGTGTGTGTGTGTGTGTGTGTGTGTGTGTGTGTGTGTTCAAAGCAGTTCAAAGTACCTAAACCAAAACTTTCCAGACTCTTGAAGCCTCATCACAGTTACTATAAGTGCAACAGCGACAAATAAAGTAATCAGAATGACTATAAACCCAAAGCAATGTTTATTTTACCAGCTGTTGATATTAACTTTGAATGCATGTTTTGATTGTGATTATTTAATGCTCATTTCCAGATCAACAGAAGACTTCTGTCTTTCTCGTCTGTTGTTCTGTTCTATCTCACTATAAATAATGAGTGAACACAAGAAAAGAACTTCCGTCTGTTCAAACAACAAAAAGGATCAAATTAATATTATATATATATAAGCAAATATCTACTGACTTACATTAGAAATGTTTAGTAGTCATGGCAACGCATTTATATTCCTAAGCTTAAAAACATCACATTTTGTACAAACCCTGTAACCTTGAAAACGGCACATTAAAACTGTTTTGTCAGCCACGTCGGAACCTTGTAAAGCACACAACACAAATTGTTACTTTTGGTTTAGTTCCTTTTAATTTTAAATGAATAGACTCTATGACAAATTAGAAAATCTGATTTATCCTCAGCAGAGGTCTGAGGTGTATTAGTACCTGTGTAAAACACTTTTTTGTTAAAAACTACCCTAAGAAGACAGATTTCTCCAAGCCGTCCTCCACTTTAGTGTACTCCAGGTGAGATTTGAAGTACTGGCTCTTGTATTTCGGACTGTTCCGGACATATTCCAGGTAGTCAGGAGTTCCAGGACAGATGACGTTGTCTGCCAGCAGGATGCTGCCTTTCCTGAGGAGGCTGCACTCCTGATGAAGAAGCAAGAAGTATCATGCATCAAAGGAACAAAAGTAAGAGTTTGATGAGTATAAAATGTGAACTAACCTCTATTAGTTTTGCGTCAGGAAGGTAACGATCCTTCCAGTGATCCAGGAAAACCAGATCAAATGTTTTCACTCCAAACTGCTCCTTCATTTTGGGGATCCAGTCACCAGATGCTCCTTCAACTAACTGGACCTAAAAGGAAAAACCACACTGTGTTCTGAGCTCTCTCTCTCTCTCTCTCTCTCTCTCTCTCTCTCTCTCTCTCTCTCTCTCTCTCTATATATATATATATATATACATATATATATGTGTGTGTGTGTGTGTGTGTGTGTTGTTTTTCAGTTTGTGTAGAGGCTTTACCTTGTCCTCTAATCCTGCCCAAGCGATGACTTGACGAGCAATTAGAGCAAAGTCCGGGTTAAATTCAAGAGTGATGAGTTTGGCGCGCGGGGGGAGCAGGCTTGCGATCCGCACTGTGGAGTATCCACAGTAGGTTCCCAGCTCCAGCACAGTGTCTGGGTTCAGCTCAGACACCACAGAATCAAGAATGCAGCCTGTGGCAATACAGCAGAAACAGGCCAAAACACTGATGAGTCATGTAAGGTAATGATTTTACACATGAATTACATTAATATAATGAGACATAAGTACCTTTCTCATCCCCCACATTCATGGCCCACTCCTTGTTTCTGCAGAAGTCATCGATGGCTTTGACCACGCTGCGAGGGTCCCCTCTAGTGGCGTTCTTCTGTACTGCACCCAGGAGACGCTGGAGAGAGGAAAAAGGATACGTTACAACCAACCAGGCCTTTTATAATGTCACTAACAACCTGTTATTAAATATCCACTCATCAATGCTTTTTGTTAATAGAATTAGCCATTAAAATATAGGTCCATGCTCCTGTATCTGTTTGAAAGGGTAATGCTTGTGACAGGAAAATGTTTTCAGAAGTAGTTGAGAGGTTAAACCTCCTACTATTGCTTCTCAATAGATAAATAGTCAAGCACAAACAGTGTGATCAAAGGTCTGAATGTGCAGACAAAGATATTGTGTGTTATCCACAGCTTCCTGCTCAGGGCGAAAACTGCCTGTATAAGTACTGGTGTCTGAACTTCTTAGCTAAGAGATCCATTTGCAAACGCGTAACTGAATATTGCAGTAAAACTCTTGATCTCTAAAAAGGACAAGCTTGATCTTGTTGAATTCATCTTTAAAACCGCTACCACAGTTTGTCTTTCTATACAAAACTTTGTAGAAACACATGGCCATAGATGATGCCTTTATTTCCCCTACATGCGAAGGGATTGGCAGGAGGTTTCAATGTTTTTGCTCTTTTCCTTCTCAAAAAGTTATGTATTAAAAACATTTTCAAGACAGAAGCTTTTTTATATTAGTGTTAGATAGATTCAGGGAGAGGCAACATCCTGAACAAATGGCATATAATATGGGTTGGCTCAGACGGGAGAGCGATCAGCGGTTGGATCCCTGACCAGCAGTCTACATGTCGAAGTATCCTTGGGCAAGATGCTGAACTCCATATTGCTCCTGATGCTGCGTCATCTGTGTATGACTGTGGTTAGCAAGGTGGCAGGCGGCAGCATGTAGGGTAGCCTGGCCACCTGTGTATGAATGGGTGAATGCTGACGTGTTTTGTAAAATCGCTTTAAGTGGTCACTATGACTAGAGAAGCGGCATACAAGTGCAGTCCATTTAATATAAGGCATATGTATATATTCTTTTATTTACTGGTCTATCCTCATCATGTATCAAAATTCGTCACGTACATTTTAGACATTTTGTCACAGCCCTCGGTGTCAGACGCACATGGAAACCTGTTGCTTTGGGTTTGGACGTGTCACTTTCTGCAACCAATATGCATAGTGACTTTTCAAAATAAACAGGAGACGGTTAATTTTATGCAATAAAACCACTTGACTAAGGTTAGGGTGAAAGCACACTTAACTGTGGAAGTTATTATTTGGTTTATTTGGGAAATGAACACCTGTCTCCTGGGTCAAACTCCAGGGTTTGTTTATCTTAAGTGTGTAAAGGCACAGATGGTTTTATATTACAGCTAACTGAAAGCCTGGTGTGTCTCTTACACAGTGGTGAAATGTAACTAAGTACATTTACTCAAGTACAATTTTGAGGTAACTGTGCTTGACTTGAGTATTTCCATTTTATGTAACTTTAAACTTCTACTCCACTACATTTAGCCAGTAGCTTTAGTTACTTTTCAGGTCGAGACTGAACATGAAAAACATGATCAATTTAAAGTGATTAGACCTTTTTTTCCAATTAAACTTTCTAACAGTATATTAAGTAGTTAAAAAGGGCCCTACGAGAAATTGAAAACACTCCTTACATAAATGCATCAAACATAATAAACTAATAAAATATTTAAAAAACATTATATTTATAAAACAATCTTATGTACTTTTACTTTTGATGCTGATACTTTTGTACTTTTATTTAAGTAAGTTTTGAATGCAGGACTCATTTTACAGTGTGGTAGTAGTACTTTTACTTAAGTCAGGGATCTGAATAATTTTTCCAACCACTGCTCATACACATGCTACAGGGTGTCTTGTACGGTTGATGGCTGTGGCGAAACGTCTGTAGCTGATGAGTTGTGGTGAGACCTGCTGTTTTATCAGTAGCAGGAGAAAAAATAACTGTAGACATCAGCAATTTCTTCTTGACTAGTTTGAATTCCATGTCAACATGTCAAAATATAAATTCCACTACTGAAAACTAAATCCTACTGATGAAATGTTGAAAGAGCTCACCATAGCTACCTGCCTTCACAGCTGTCACTTGTCTCCGCCTGTATATACCCTACCTATATATATATATATATATATATATATATATATATATATATATATATATATATATATATATATATACCTTCTCAAAGTTGTCTCACCGATTAAGTTCTTCTGTGAAGTTGTCAGTCTGTTGATGCGTTTGCTGACCTGTTGCTGATTCACTGTTTGCCTACAGATAATACAGGGGTGTCTTTGCTGGATCTGCAACCCTCTCAGAGTGTACACCAGGGATGGGCAACTGGAGGCCCGGGGGCCGCATATGGCCCGCACCCTCACTTGAAGTGGCCCTCAGTACAACTACATGCATTTGAGCATGAAATCTTAAAAGTTCAGTGTAAAAATGCACAAAATCACTTCTTACAATTTATGTTGGTCTGCTGTTCTTGCACTGAAAAAAAATCACAGTAAGTGGTTATTTTTTATTTGCTTCAAACCTTTTGTATTCCTATTTATACTGTTAAACATGCATCTGAGCATGAACTATGTTAAGTTACTGCACTGTTAAAATATTTAAAATTGCAGTTTCATCACATTCGGTTGAGTGCACGGTCCTATATGTGGTCCTGTGGTAGTATCGATGAAAAATTGTGGCCCCCTCCAGCATTTAAGTTGCCCATCCCTGGTCTACACTCACACACCCGTGCGTGTTCACTTACCCTGCCTGACCACTCCACAGGACCCAGAGGGTCTGTACACACAAGATTTGACTGACTCTCACTCTACTGTACCTGTGGAAAGATTCCTTTCTGACTTTTCTGTATACACAGTTTCACCTCAGAAAACACAATGTCATAGTTCAACCTGAGCAGAGGTTTAATTGGTGACTCTAAAATTTTCCATAGGAGTTAATGAGAGCGTGAATGGTTGTCTGTCTCTTTGTGTCCAGCATGTACCCGCATCTTGCATGAAAGCCCCCAGTGATCCGACATAAGGATAATAATGAATGAATGTTTTATGTAAGGTTTAGACAAAGTCACAACTTTTTTGGAATCAGGGTTGCAAGTTTAAAAGAAGAGAACAAAATGTAAAGTAAAATATTATTATCTGTTCATTGGGTAAGCCACACTGTGAACAGCATATTGGGATCAAAAGACAACAAGGCCTGAAGCTGTGTGTGTGTGTGTGTGTGTGTGTGTGTGTGTGTGTGTGTGTGTTTCTTTCATTAGGGACAGATGAAGGCTTTAATTAATTAGCACAAAGCAGCTCCTCTCAGGAAGCCAAGTGTGGATTCACACATTTGTACACATGCACGCCTACTGTTCCTTGTAACTACATGAAAAGGCTTTACTGTCAAGTCATTCACAGTGTACATGTTATCATATGTTATCAGTACAGTTTTATTAAACTGTGTGTATAAGACAAAGACAAAGTACATCTTTGAGAATAGATAGGGTTTTTTGCCTGCCAGTATGTTAGAGGATGTTGTCTTGTCATAGCAGAAGAAGATCAGGTCTCACTAATAACATTAACAATGGTTCTGTCAGTGCACCACAGTAAGGAATGCAGCTGTTATGAATGGTATTAGTAAGGTCTATTGTTTCAGTTTAAATCTATCCTGACCTCTCCCTCACTTGTTTTCTTAAAAGCTTAGTGAACCCTGATATAAAACAAAGACCAGACTGGGTGCTTGTTTGGGTTTGTTTTTTTTACATCACTGTGTGAAAATTAAAGGAAGTTCAACATGTCACCAATGTGGAACAAGAGGTGTATGTATTGGGGGAAAAAACATTAATTTTTAATCCTAGCTGCATGGCTCAATGGATAGTAATGTCAGATGCTTCACCACTATGGTTGGATTGTCAACTTTGACAACTTGGGTGATCCATCCGACCAAAGTTTTGATTGTCTAATGTATTTGGTTTATGATCAAATTCATACAAAAATAATGATTCTCATCAGCCCAAGATGTGTTTTGTGTTTTTTAGTAGAGTAGCAAATGACAGCATGCTAGCACCCTAAATTAAGATGGTGAACATGGTGAACATTATACCTGCTGAACATTTGCATGTTAGATGTAAAACATTATAACAACCATCAATTTTAAATGGTTACTTTTTCATAAATGAATCTTTAATTATCAGTTATTTTACTGGTAACAAACAGTAAAAAAAAAAGACATGATATCTAATAATGTCTACTAATTATTTATTTACTTTTATAATATTTTAGCAGTTTACCGTGCACACATTATAACAATGTATACACTACGTTAAGAACTGTCTAATGATTACCAAATAATGAGCAAGTCAGTCATTCTGTAAAGCATACACTGCTCTATGTAAATGTGACCATAATTTACAAAAGAATCATCAGGCTGTCCTAAAATAACACTTGACTGATGACTGAGACTCTTTTAACTCTTTTAAAAAATGTTGACTGAGGTAATAAAAATAATTGACAAGTGTGGTCATTTTCTATTAACTTACTTACAAACAGACTTCTTTTTGCAACCAGTGGAGTCGCCCCCTGCTGGCCATTATAAAGAATGCAGGTTTAAGTCACTTCCACATTGGCTTTCCTATTCAGGCCCAGAGGTTGCCACTGGGGTGATCATTAGCAAAAATGTAATATAGTGTATAAAATGTGATAATGTCTGCAATAATAAACTGTTAGTATAAATAGCATAAATTATAGCATTACAAATAATTATTTGCCATAATTAATTATCATCTATTTGTTTGTTAACAGTTAAAAACTATATTGCCAATTTACAATCTATCCATGGTTATTATAAAGTGTCACCAGCTGCTCTTGTTAGAGGTGAATACTGTACATTGAGGACACACCTGAGGACGTGTGGACTGGGTCACAGTGTCCAGCATCCGCTCCACAAGGACATCATGCCAGAACAGGGCCAATCCTCCATGATACTGTACTACAGCAGGGATCACCCATCTGTATAGAGCATACAGGAGAGCTGCTCCACCGGTGCAACTGTAAAGAAGAGTCAGCCACATCCTGCAGCCAAGACAGAGGACATAAACATCATGGTTCTACGCTGCTTCCGGAAAGAGACAGTGATAAATGAAGCACAGACACACTGTGCACTGACAACACATCTGCATGAGCTAAATGAAAGCTCCCATATCACTCTCCCTTTGTGTGGGGCTAATGAGATGGGTGGTTACTATGCAGTGTACAATACTGTTACTGCTCCTGTTTTCATTATCAGCTGCTGCTGCCAAGTCCAAGCTGCACACCCACACATATCCCAATGTGGTGATATCACTGTAGGATATCATTTAATATCAGCTGCAATAAACACACAACACAGTCCTTTGTGTGCAGCTTTCTCACCCACAGAAGCAATTAGTGCGCTCAGATATCTCGAGCACAGATGAATTGGAAAGAACAGAGCAGCAAGGATGAGAAAAGCACAGCCAGAATCCAAAACAAGGGCTCCTTCTGTGGGTAGGCAGTGAAGAGCAGGGCTGGAAAACGGCATTACCTTGTGCTAATAATGCAACTGTGAAAGACCAGTGGTGGTTGAGGTAATTCCTTTTGATTTGGAGTTTGAGTTGCGTGGCAACTGGCTGGGGGTTAAGATCTGTGTCACAAAAGGCAGAGAACTGGGAGATTAACCTTTACATTGGCTTCCTTGAACATACAACCAAGAGATTCAGAAACAGAGATGGAGAATGGTCTTGGCAGGGCTTCATAAACACACACTTTTTATCTTTTATCATTGTGTAGAGAGACATTTGCACAATAACAAGTTCCAAGCTGTGCAGAATCTCTGAAAAATTCAACCTCTAAGCAAATCACATCATTAAAAGTTTTCAAATAAAAGAACAGGAAAGAGAACAAGAACTAAAGGTTATCAAAAGATCCAAAACGTGTACATTATTTCATATACAATACATTATTTGTTGTTAAAATGGCATCAACAATAATGTCAGTTTAACACCAAATATATATCCCCAATTTCACAATACTACATGTGCACACACTCTTCCGTCCAAAACAGGAATTAAACCCAGACTGGTCTCCCTTGAGCAACACAGGAACAAACACTTGTTAGGCACAAACTAACACCTCATGCATTCTTAAAGGCCTTCTCATTAAAAAGCTAACAGAAAATGAGACTTACGTGTGTGGGCAGGCGGAGTTCCCTGTCCTCTTCTCACCACCTCTCGCTGCTAGAGGGAAAACTGTGAGTTTTCCAGCAGGCGGACATATGCCTGCGTTCATATGAGACTAACTCCTCCCTCCTCTCCCTTCCATCCCCCTCTCGGTGCTCTGCTCAATGTGAGCATGCAAGGAATGCACAGCAGACCAAATCTCAACGGTCACACACACACACACACACACACACACACACACACGCTCTGGGATTGCAGAATAGGAGGGGGTAATTCCTGCTTGCCATTTAATGATTCTTTGGGTTCATTTGGAGTGCAACCACTATTATTATTAATATTATTATTATGTCTAGATGTTTATAGAAGTGATATCTCATTCTATGTACCCCACTTCTATTTTCCTTTTCATGTTCTCCTAAAAGGACCTGAAATGAGTTAATATCACAGACTGCAGTTTGTTGTTTTTAATAATACAACACATAAACTGCATTTTTCTGTGGTGAGTCATCAGGTTTCTCCCTCAACTTGTCATTTCTGAGACAGTGCTGTCTGAATAAATCCATGTTCGGACTCGTAGTAGTTTATAACTACTCTATCAGTACTTAAGGGTTGTTGTTTTTTTACCTATACCATATTTTCCCTGGTTTTGTGTCTAAGTGATTAACAGGGGCAAAAATATTGAAATATTGCAATATTGCAGCACTGAGTGAAAGTACTGCAGCTGGAAGCCACGAAACAGGCTGCAATGTAATCCTCTGCTGCACACTGTTGATGTACATCCACTAAAAGTGCTTGTTTTTGCTACTGACAGGCTCCGACTGTCTTATAATAATTGTCAGCAGAAATATGAGTGACAGTTTTGGATGGATGCTAACATTCCAGTCTATACACTGCACTTTGTAGACCATCAGGTCTGCAGGGACCATTGTGATCATCTAAAGAAAACTGCTGCTCCAAGAGTGGATAGACCTGCAGCAGACAGAGTGGAGCTAATGTTGTTAGCTGTAGTTATTGTGTTGATCTGTGTCAGTACATGTGGCAGAATAACAATCACTAAAGAAGCAAATAATAGGTACTAAATGCCAACTGTTATTTTTTAAATATCTATATAGATTACTTGCTTTGGTGGATGACGTTGTAGCCCGTTTCGTGACCATGGATGACTGACTGGACATGAAAGATGAAAAAACTGCAAATAGAAAAAAAGAGACTATATAACTATGAAAAAGGGCAAAACAACCACCAAGAGACACAAAATGACTACAAAGAGACACAAACAATTACAAAGAGATAGATGACCACAGACAGATGACAGAAAAATGGGGGGCCCCTTTAAACAGGCATTTCTTCAATGTGAGGTCTCAATTGAACTGTTTAAAAAAAACTTCTGGTGAATAAAATACATTTTTTGTCAGTTTATTTAAATTCAACAACTTTGCGATCATTTAACAAGGCAGTGTTCCACTAAGACAAAATCTCTCTTTGGTCATTGCTATGCTTAAATTAGACATGACTGCCATTAAAATACTTAAAAGACCAAGAAACCCAACTGGGAAAAGACTCTCATTCAGGCTAATAAACATCTATGAAAGCTGTGCTCGTGATGCCAGCACCAGGCTACTGCTGTTTATCCCAGAGCTGTCCAAGTCCCATGTCAATGCATGTGTGTGAGCCTGCTCCTGAGTCCACTGGGCTCTGAACAAGACAGAACTGGTTCGTCTAGGAGGAGATCCAGGGGTGTTTGAGACACTGGGCAGCTGTGGCTCTTTTCTCTGGCAGCAGCTCCAACATGGTCAAAAGGAAGGAGCTGAACTGGATGGCTTCCTCCTGCGGCCACTCGTATTTATCCAGCAGGATCTCAAACAAGCTCCACGGCTTCAACTTTGAGATGTGTCGCATTTGTCCTGCACAGGGTAAGAAATAGACTGATACACTGCTTTTGTCTACCTTTAATTATTAACACTGTTTTTTAATTAATCTCAAACTTCATCAAAGTAAACACAAATATCTCAGTACCAAATATCAGATGCAGTATGATGAGCGAATAAGCATTTCCAAATCATCACTTTATTTGTTTAATAGTTCAGGTTATTTTACCTTTACGGTTGAAATATCGCTTGGAATTTCTCCCTGACAGGGCGAACTGAGCTGGAATGGATCCCAGCAGCTCAATGATGTGGGCAATGTGATCTGAGAGAGCGCAGAGCACACTGTATTATACACACATTTAGTTTAATCCAGGACAAAAGGGATGCAGTGAACATCACAAACCTTCCTCGCGGGAGAATGTGGCTCCTGACTGGGGGTCGAACAGATAATCCCCTGTGGCCAGCTCAAAAGCCTACAGTATACATAAATGAATAAAGCATATGGCTGTTGTGACACATCTAGAAAGGGTATCGTTTGAACAAGATAGTGAAAAAGAAGAGCTGAAAAATGCTATTCAAAAACGCACATCAAGGTGCAAGACTCACCATGCAGGCGGTGCTCCAGATGTCAGCCGGCGTGTCGTAGTCAGCACCGATCAGAACCTCCACAGAGCGGTACTGACACGTCTGGATGTCTTCAGTAAAGTGTTTGTGCTGACGTCGAGACAGATGAGATTTTACTTTTCCAATTAAATCACTAGCATCTGTGACTATTGACAAAACTCCATAAAAATGTATTATTGTTCCTCAGCCCAGTGCAAATTAACATTGAGCTTTCCATGTGAAGTTACTGAGTTTTTAATCATGTAATAATACATGTTGGCATTCAATATCATATCAATAATTATCAGACATCACAATTGTGTCTCTACTCTTTGCAGATGATAAAGTTCTGTTGGCAGACTGTGACCTCCATAACACACTGGAGTTGTGTGTGCAGAGTGTGAATGGAAATGGATGGATGTTAAATGTTACTGAAGCTTTTCTTTAATGACAAAACAAATCTAAATAAAACATGTTTTCGGGTAACAAGACTCAGAGTCAACAGCAATGCTAGCAGCTCTCTGAGGCTGTACTTGGGCCCAGCTGTGCTTTTTGCTAAATGCTTAATGTTGGAAAGATAATAATGTTCATTATAGTCGTGTTTCCATTAGAGTTTAATTTAATTTTGAAGGAAAATTTTTAAATGTTGCATTATAGAAAATGCAAATTAGGGATGTTTCCATCCACTGATTTAGATCGAATAAACAAACTTACTTTGGTCAGAAGAGGGCAGTGTAATGTATTGCTGTAGGTTAATCCGTCAGTAAACAGTAGAAGAAGAGATTGAGCAAGAGAGAAAAAATAATAATAAAGAGGTTGCTAATCGAACAACTTTGGCCACCCATGAGAGAAAATATGTCTTCAGGAATTGGATTTATTTGGGCAACCTGTAATTCTTCAATAATGTCAGCTCCTCTGACATCAGTCCTGCAAGTTAAATGTTTGCTACGTCAGAACTTATTCACAAAAAGCGTTGACATCACCTGTTTAGCACATTAATTATTTTTTTCCCTCATTTTCACAGTTTCTATGATATCGGAATGTTATCAGTTTTGCAGTCATATGGTCATAAATCAAAGTACAGAATCAAATAGTACTTAAAAGTACTTTATTACATTTTGACCCAATGATGCTCTTAGATACAAAGTTAGGGGATAGTTTAATCATTAAAATTAATCCCGAGGACGACATGAATGTTTCTACCAAATTTTCCAGCAATCCATCCAAAAAATGTTGAGACATTCACTAAAAATCAGTAACCCACAAGTCCGGGGATCAATAAAGTTAGTAGGATTCATCCTCTGTGGACCCTGAATGTTATGCACAATTTCATGGCAATACACCTGTGTAAACTAAAGTGGTGGAGACTGCCATCCCTAGAGCTATGCCTGCGAGCATGGCTAAAAATATTTTTTAGTAATGTCATCAGAGAAATAACATTGTCTTGTTCTCTGACTCTGCCAAGTGAAATGAGGAGCATAACCACCACCACAGGGTAGTTCTGAAATGCACAAGATTACACTGTATGTCTCTCAAGCTACATTTCACATCAGCCCACACAGTCTTGTCTCTCTGGAAACATATGGCAGCTGTGTCTTTCTCTCCAGGGCACAGTAAATATGGGCACTGTGCTCTACAGAAAGCACCTGTCACATTTGGTTGTGTAAAAAGATGGGTTGGAAGTGTTTTGTGAAGTAGACATGTGGCGCTCGTAACGGCTGCCTCAGTTTTGTTCGGCCTGTTCTGCCTCTCTGTCCCTCCCTTCAGCCACTTCCCCACTGCCCTGGCCTCCTGTGCTGCTATTCTCCATCCATCCACCAGATGCCCTCAGACTCTCCCACCTGCAGTGACCTGACTCCCACTACCTCCTGCTCACTTGTTTCTACTTTCCCTAATCAGCCCTGCCTATTTACCGCCCTGTTCCCACAGCTTCTCTGCCAGATTGTCAATGTTAAAACTTAAGTTTTAATTTATCTTTCACAGGGACAGTGCACATTAATAAACATTACTGTGCAAACATTATGTTTGCAACCTAAAATCAGCCTAAAATCAAGACATACGTTTAAAACAATAATCATGGCGTAAGCAAGTCAATTTCAGCAAAAGCATAAGACAGACAGATATAAGCAGAACATAAGCAAGAGTGACAATAATAGCAATAGCAACAACAAAGAAACAACAATTACAGTACAGCTTTGCAAACAGATATAAGCAAAGACAGTTATGAGCAAATACAGCTAAATATACATAAGTAATTACAGACATAAGCAAAGACAGACATAAGCAGAGACAAAAATGTGAAGGTGACGGAAACAGCAGAGCAGTTTAGCAGCATACAAGTTGTGAATTCAGACTAGTACAGACAGATTTGGTGGTATAAGCCATGTTCTTAACTGTCTGGAAAAAGATGTGTAAGTGGTGAGTACCCTGATGTGAACTGGTACAGCATTCCATTCATGTGCTGCTTTAATTGAAACAGCAGATTAACTGAAAGCAGATGTTCTTAGTGGAATAATACAGTCTCCTCTTGTGACTCCTCTTGTGATGTGGTTTGTATTTAAACTCTGCCTCACAAAGCAGCTGAGTAAGGGAGGCCATGACATTAATTATCAATGAGACATATATTTGCATACTTGATCAGGTTTTCCCAGCTTAGAAAGTTACATTTTTCCAATTTGTTACAGTTGTGTAAACTATTAGGTTTCTTATCAAGGATTTTCTTTGTTTGTTTATATACTGATTCTATACTGGCCTCAAGGTTGAACTACCTGCCTGTGACCAGCTTGTTAGCGCAGCTGTGGCTCAGTTGGTAGAGTGGTCACCCACTAATTGGAACGTTGGTGGTTCGATCCCTGACCATGGCAGCCTACATGTTGAAGTATCCTTGGGCAAGATACTGAACCCCAAATTGCTCCCGATGCTGCCTTCATCAGTGTGTGTATGAATTCCCAATGGTGGCAGGTGGCACCAGTGTGCCCTGGTAGCCTCGGCCACCGGTATGAATGTGTGTGAACGGGTGAATGAGTGCAGTGTGTAGTGTAAAGCGAGAATGGCATTCATGTACATTTTAGCAGCCTCAGTTGACATGCAGTACCTTATGTATCTGAAATTTGCCAGGTTGTACTTGGACTTGTTGCAAACCTTCTTAGCATGAGTTTGAAAAGAAAGATTTGAGTTTATCGCAATCCCAAGATATTTGAATTATTTGACCATTTCTAATCTTTGTCCAAGAACAAATATGTGTGTCTTGACAGTACAGCTGTCTTTGTGAAATACATGTTTAGTTGTAGACAGCAACGGTTTAACCATGCAGTAACATGGGCCATTGTGTTGGTTAAAGTGGAGGCAACTTCCCTTTTTGTATTGCTGTGTACATACATTTCAGGGAAATGAGTGTACATTTGGGTCTTAACATATAGGCTAAATAAAAGTGGGCCCAATATGGATCTTTGTGGGGCATCAATGGAGAAACTTAGTAAAATTTGAGATCCGTCAGTAAGGTAGGACTCTATCCAACTAAGGGCATCTGGAGAGAAATTGAAGGTAGATAACTTAAAAAGACAATGATTTACAGTGTCAAAAGCTTTCCAAAGATCTAAAAACACAGCCCCAACAAAACCTCCTTTATCCAGTAATGATTTAATCTCTATAAAGAAGCAGCAGGTCTCTGTAGAGGGTTAAATCCAAAATGCATTGGGTGCATGGAGAAGGTGTTGATGTTCAGGTGGAAAGGCAATTGCTCTGCAACACATCTATCGGCTATCTTCGGTACTGCTGGTAGGATACCGATAGTCCTGTAGTTGCAGGCTGTGAGAGGGTTGCCAGATTTAAACATTTTTGTTACAGTAGCTGTTTTCCAAGCACTTGGGAAGTCTCCCTTGGAGAAGGACTGGTTGCTTTTGATGTTTTTAGCACATTGATTATTCTTAACACATCTGCTTCATGAATATCTCTAGTTCTGCAACAGCCAAGGAAGAAGATAGGCTGCAAGGGTGCAACGTCCAA
Organism: Centropristis striata; assembly: GCF_030273125.1. Classification (NCBI taxonomy): domain Eukaryota; kingdom Metazoa; phylum Chordata; class Actinopteri; order Perciformes; family Serranidae; genus Centropristis; species Centropristis striata. The sequence goes on along the minus strand of NC_081519.1, from coordinate 19,067,510 downwards.
TAGAGTAGTGTGTGTGTGTGTGTGTGTGTGTGTGTGTGTGTGTGTGTGTGTGTGTGTGTGTGACTCACAGAGAAACATTTAGTCAATAAAGTATTGGTTGAAAGCCTCAATAATGTCCCTGCTTACCAGCCATCTGTACCTGTACCTCAATCCTTATCTGCCTGCCTACACATATTCACTGCATTATTTCTGCTCACTTGTGGATTCTCAGCCAACCCTTGTGTGGACAAAGATTGATGAAGATTTTTTTTTTAAAGAGTCTATTATCAAGATAAATTATTTGCACTTACTAACAGCTTTTGAGTTTGACGATGAAACTATTTAATTGGAATATTGTGAATTTCCTGGTTTAGTTTGCTTGTTAAATAATCACTCACCACCCAGCAGGCGTTGCCCAGGTCAGCAATCTTGATGAGGATTTTATCAGCATTCTGAGGCTTTAGTAAGTCCAGAAGTACATCAGAGTCACTGATACCTAAAAACAAAACATAATGTGTTAGCTAAGATCAGATCAGGATAGACTTTGATTGTACTGTCGATATTATCTCATGTAAACACAGTATAACACAACTATAATCATTAGGTTTCCACAGGAAAAGGAACAAACTGCTGACACCAAACTTTAGAAAAAAACAATCAAAACCATAAGACTGACCATGGGGAGAGGAAGGTGAAGGAGGCGGCAGCTCTTTGTCTGCAGTCTGATGTAATAACACTGATCTAGAGCCGGAGATAGGAGCATCTGTGTTGAGGTCTGGCCACGAGCAGATGGATTCTCTGTGGCTGTATGGAGCCAAGTCCAGTCCGTCTTCCATCAGCAGCGTCTGTCTCCTTAATCTGAAGTTAGGCCCTGTGGTCTTAGGCTGACGGGTAGAGTTACGGGGACTAGAAGTAGCCGTGGCATCAGAGAACGACACATGAAGTTTCTCTTTTTGATTTTTGTCAGATTTACTCTCCTGTCCTCGTCGACTCCTGTCTTTTCTCGTCAGTCGCTTAATGTTGCTCCTGGATACCTTGCTGGACTGCAGGGATGAAGTCAGGCATGGGAAAAACAATCACAGATGAGTAGTGAGTGAAACAATGTATGAATTACTGAATTATAAGTAGCACAACTGCATGCCTGTTTTGGAAGTAAAGTAATCATGCAAATTCACATATTTAAAGAAGCATTATGTAATCTATGATCTTTAAAGGGGACAAATTGTGCTCTTTTTCACAATTTAATGTTAAACACCTGTATTCACCCTCTGTCTGAAACCCTTCCTTTAAGCAGGTGTCTCTTTAACCCCCCTTCCTGAAAAGACCCAGACTACTCTCATTGGTCAGTGTTTCCAGGTCCCAGGAAAAGCATTGGGCTTTGAAGCCAGTTTGACATAGTGGACAAACACTGGAACTACAACAGGTCTGTCCCATGATGTCATTGGACCCAAAAAGACTTTTACCAATAGACTTGGAAAAGAGACATCTGTAAATCACAACCCCTAGGAAATAACTATTAGAAACTGATCAATTAGTCCCAATAACATTTGTAAAGTATGAAGAGCTGCATGATTTAATTATTTGTTCCCTATACCAGATAGTGGAGGGCTAAACTGGAAGTCTCTTGTGCACTTGCTCTATGGGCCCCATCGTAATCGGTTTTTGGCTCCATGTGCCACTGAGCAACTGCACAGTTGCCCATAAAGTTGGAATAATTTTGTTTTCAGACACAATCCTGTTAATTGTGGTATCCTTTTCATTGTGATATGTTTGAAAGAGATTGCTTAATAAAGTTTTGAGAAGGAATATGTATGTATGAGGAAATACATTCTTTTGCCAAATTTTCATAGGTTTTTTAATGTATATTGTATGTTGTTACTATCTACCTATCTATTTATCAATATCTCAAGAATATATTGTGAAGCTGTTCCTCTGACTGCAGTAAAACAGTAAGTTGCTAACAACAAGCAACCACAACAGTGGTAGTTGGAAGGACATCAAAATCTGCAGTTGTGTCCTCTTACAAAAGCCAACAGCAAGTAGGCCCCTCGACTCTACACCCTCATTTATCCCTTTGAGCTACCGTAGCCTGTTAGTGACACAGCAAAACCACAAGAGCAAGTAATTCAATTGACCTGTCACCGTGCACATTATTACCAGGTATTATTTCAGCATTTCAGATAGAACAGTTGTCCACTGAATACATATGTAGAAGTATTTCTTGTTTTCTGCCCTGGTAATCTCCTCTTCACTTGTCTTAACTGCAATGCAAAAAATGCTTATGATTTGGTTTTTTTAACTCGAGTTGCAGACTGTACAATATTGTTATGGGATTTCCGCTGTCTCTTTAGGGTCAGAATGTGATAAAAAGTATAGTGCAGCAGAATGAGTGCAGTGGACAACTGCTATGTCACCCAAACACCAAACTCCTAAACTGCAAACACAAGAGCTCCCTGTATCTACATATCCCAATTAAACCATGAATAACAGAATAATAAAGTTTTTTATAGTTTGCTTTTTTGATTAGTCAACAAAAATATCGACCAACATGGGTTGTGTTGCTCTGTAGGAAGTGAGGAGAAATTGTTCTAATATTAGCATCATGATATCTGTGTAGACTGAGTATTTAAATCTCCTCTTTCTTGACTATCACAGTCACAATAATATCAGTCAGAATTGACAAAACTCAGTCAGGACAGTCAGTTGGTGCATGTTCAGTGTATTGCCTTTCCACATGTGCTCTAGTGACTTCCAGGCTGTAGATGTGGTCAAGATGCAGTAAAGATGCTCAAGTGCAAAACAAAACACAACATCCATCTTACCCACTCCCCAAGAGTGTGGAAAACCCCAGTCAGCTTCCCCAACAAGTTGGACAAACTCTTAGGAAGTCATATCAGAAATGTGAACGTCAAAATGCAATTATAGTAAAAACACAAATGTCCTCATAGAATGGAATAAATATTAATGAACACAAATACAGGGTGCACACCTGTTTGTCTCCGGAGCTACTGTTCACTGGCAGGAAGTGAAAACATCAGCAGGAAGAACAGACAGAATGTAAAAACAAAAATAAATTGCAACAGCATTTCTTCAAAAGCACTTCCATCAGCCTGGTATACAGAAATTCTTGTGACACATATGATTGAAGCTAGACATTACATGACTGCTAATGCAGCATCACTAACCTGTGGAGTCGGTGAAAGCAGAAGACACTGGCAGCTGCCACAGCTTGGTGTTGGCCGCCAGGTTCTGGATGTAAACCTCATCCACTCTCAGGAGGATGTTTTCTGGCTTGATGTCTGTGTGGATAATCTTGCATTTAGTGTGCAAGTAATCTAAACCCTGCAGAACCTGTGATAAGGAATGAAAATACCGTCACTGTCACTGCATACCATGTCAATGAGGAGCAAAAATAGAAGATACTCTGTTTTTCTGAAGAGCCCAGTCAGTGGTGAAAGACTGGGAGGATGATTTAATATGGAAAAAAGGGTTGCACAGCACCTGTCTGAGGATGCTCTTCACACAGGGCAGAGGGAGGCCAGTGTAGTTTGATTTGACGATCCACCTCAGCAACTGGTGACCTAGCACCTCTAGAACCATGCACACATCTGGTGAGCAGTTAAGGAGCTTGTTTCATACTGTATTAAGAGTTTCTTGAGTATTTGGAGAAGGCAAAAACACACTGACACAATCTGTTTGTCTTTAAAGGATAGTTCGGGGTTTTTTTGTCAGCAACTCCTGTGTTCTGCAAGCTAAAGTTACTGTTTTTGTTAAATTAGTCTTGCCTGACAGAGAGGCTTCACCTGCACCCCAAGTAGGCGTAAAGGATACGTTCTCCGTTCACTCCAGTGATCCTGAAGTCATCAATGAGGTTCACAATTGTCTCACGTTTTGGATCTTTGGGATCACTGTCCCTTACCTGATGGTCAGAAAGTGAACATATAACAATATCAACAAAAAGTATATAAATGATAAATACAATAACACTGTGATCAAAAGACTTCATTAGTTTTCTAGAAAATGCAATTATCTTGTAATTGTTTTGATTAAATGAAAATAACAGTGCATGATGTTGTTTTTTTAAGGGTGAGGTTTTTTTGTTAGTTAGTTTGTTAGTTTTCTTGTTTTTTATATTTTGGAAGTTCAACCTCAGCACCTATGGTAGGTTTATACTCAACCGTGTAGCCGAATCACAGAACCTCAGACCCTTAAGGACAAAAATGTCTCAATTGAAACTCATTAAAACCACAATTTCTGATCACACAAGCCATTGCAGCATGTTACTGTATCATATTAGACTTTGAATCAAGAACCCGGCCTCAAAATTGTAGTTTTTATTATTTTCCACCATATTGAGCCATTTTCTCATCTTTGTCCTAAGGGGTAAACACATGCTCTGTAGCACTGCAGCGTTCGACGGACACAAGTTATATGAATTTGACATATATAGTGGGCACGTACCATAACAACTTCACAGGAACTTTTTGAAAGTGAAGCACATGGGTTAATATTACCATGACTGAGAGTCGCTATGACATGTTAAAAACTATTTGTAGTATTTCAAAAATGTTGTGTACTCCACCCCCCCCCCCACACACACACACACACACTGTATGTGCAGTGAATTATTTCTCCCCTCATCTCTAATAAAACTATCAGTTTCTGATTATATTCTCCCCATGATACACTTCTTTCAACAAATTTGCCTTTATTAGAAATGTTGAAATTGCATCAGAAATTGAATTTATGCCACTGTCTCACGGATTAGTGAATCTTCCTGCTTTTCTGTTGACCAGACACTCACAAACACTCTCACACTCAAACTATTGAGCATGCATCTTTAACAAATGTGGCCACACTGACACATTTCAGGAGTGTGATCTCATCCAGTGCCGTCTCTGTGAATGTTTGAGCACTCTTCACCACCTTCAGAGCCACAAAACGCCCCTTCCTGCATGCAAACAGTTATGTCAGTTAACTACTATCATGTTTAAAACATATTAGATTATCTCTATATGATGTTATCATGTTATTTATGAAAAGTCAAAAGGTCAAACCTGTACTTACATCATATCCCAGCAGAGCCATACAGTAGAGAAGTGGCCCCATCCCAACTTTTTAACCACTTGGTAACGGTCAACGAAAATCTCACCTATCTCTACAGGGTGATAACCACCTGCAATATAATGTACAACATGGTGCATCAAAGAAAATATGTCAACCAATGTGTTGGAGTTGGGTGATGCAGTGCTGCCTACCAATGCCATAGTCTTCAGGATTCTCCTGTTGCTCGTCATAAGACCCCAGAGGCTCAGACGAATGAGGATGTACAGCTGGAGGGCAGTGGGCAGGTTTGCTAGATGTGGAGGAGGGTTTAGGACTCCCTGCTTTGTCTCGGGAGGGGCGAGGGCTTGGTTTCAAGGATGGATTGGAAGAATTGACGGTAAGAAGGGCTGATATAGCAGCAGCATATGCTGACGACATGTTTAACTCGAGCCTGAAGAATTAGAGCGCAGCATGAAGATGGGACCAGATGACAGCAGCACTCACTGAAAAAGCTGCAACAAAAATGTGTTTGCATACTTTAAAAAACACAAGTTCTTCTTCTATCATAACTAGATCTTCTACAATGCTTACATCTCTTGAACAAACGTTCATTGGCTGTTTGTCTCTTGCTGCTAGGTTGTGCTTCTAGTCTCGGATTGCAGGAGGTTTCTTGCAATGACATTTCAAAGGGGCAGTGAATGTGTGCGTTTATTTTTAGCTGGATGAATGGCATGTCAACGTAAATAGCTCGTGACACTGGCCCAGCTGCAACTGAACTCTTCCTGATACTGCATGGACTACTACAGTGGGACCACAACAGTTGTAAACATGAACTGCTGGCAATTCGAATTAATTCATGTTTGTTCCAAGGAAACTGGCTTGAGTAATTACTTTGTTGCAGCACTGAAACAGTGATTAGTAAAAGACAGTCTTTCAGACAACAATAAGTGATAAGGTGGTTAATGAATGAGGTGGTTAATAGTTTACATTTTGCTAACACAACTATTGGCTTTAATTGGCTTTTATTGGGCAACATGGCTCATAAAAATAATGTTAGGCCTACGGATACATTGTAAAATAGACCTTTTTTGCTACAACATATCGACTTGTCATAGTAGGAAATGCACAGGTGTTTCTAACAACACAAATGATGGCTCTGTTATGGTCAAGACTACCAGGACACTGAATTTATGCAGGTAAATGGCATTCAGCCATTATTATTTTACCATTTTAACCTGTGCTTTTCCAACTGTGACCAGTCAACATGCCTTAATTGAAAAAGGCATACTTTTTATACAGCTGAATTATTTCAAACCGTATAAATAGTCACATAAGCTAACCCCTAGCTTGCTTAAAATTTTTTAGCCTACTGTCTGGCTACAATTGATTACACTCTACAGCCAGTTAAAGTTTCTACATCCATGCACTGCTTGATATGTACCGTTATGTTTTCTCAATTCTAAGAAAAAACTCATATTATGTATATGACCTGTAATTTATTAATTAGCTTCAGTTCAGGAGTGACAGCAGGTCAAGCTTAGTTTTTGTGAAGGTTTGTGAACAGTAATGTAGTTAAGCTAGCTAGCATTTCAGTTTTAAGCTTGCTGTGTTTGTCTACAAATCATGACACAATTTTCTGCACTGCTTGGTAGTTCTAACTAAGTTATTAGCGTCCCCATGTCTCGAATAATGACATTTATTTATAGCTGTCAGTTATTCATTTACTTCTGTTGTGTTTTGCGCCCACAGCAACACCAGGTAGTTTTATTGTGAAGGGTTAGCAGGAAGTGTAGTTCACTCTCATGCTGGATAAATTACTTTAGTGACATTACCTGTTGCTGGTGTTAACCTTCAGACTTGGTATCCTAAAAACCCACAAAGCCATTTAGTGCCTACAGTAAATACTTAACAAAATAAGAGGAGGAGCCTACTTACCCCCGTGTGTTATATATCCACTTTTAATATTTGAAACGCGGGAAATAAGACGAGTCTGGCTCGAGCACTCAGCCCGCGTGCTCTGCTCCCTCCCTCAGCTCCAGGAATAGCAGAGCTGCTGCTGTGTTTCTGACAACACTTAACACTCTGCAGCTACCAGGTCTATTTGCAGAGGGGGCGAGGAGGTCATTCTCTTATTTATTACTCCATCTTTGACTTTCCTACAATCTAATCGAAATGAAAGTCACCATGAAATAATTATGGTAGGTCTAATGATACAGGAGATATAAAAAATAAAATAAAAACATAAAAAAACATAACGGATCAGTAGGCCTATACTTATTTTACGCTTTGCAAGATTTTTTTTTAAAAGAAACAATACAAAACATTAATAAAGCAAAAGAAAATTAATTCAACACTTTTCAAACAAGTGCCTTTGAGATCATCTTTCATTTAGGGACTACAGTGGACTCCTTTCAGCGAGTACACTCGCCCTGTTAGTTTTGGTGCACCTGTTGTTATGAAAAAACTTAGATGATTATCATTTTAACAACAGACAGGAAACAGTAGGTTAGTAGCCTTACTCCCCTGTTCTCAATGTAATATAGTGAACATTTTCTACTGACAAGTGAAGTTGTGAGAGTCACCTTAAAGTGCTGAAAAAAACGTTTTTGATGGGAACTTGTCAAGCAGACAGTGATTTAAAAAAAATCTTTTTTGGGATGTTGTTGATGATAGTTGAAAATAGAGACACGGAAAGCCCCAATATTGTATTTTGCTTCTTTACCTATGCTTCAGGGTATTCCCTGCCAAATTTCATTATATGGCTATTAATGTAATTGCAGTACCCTTGTATTTGCATTTACATAATTTCACCAGAAACATGTCTGCAAAAAAATGTTTTGGCCCCGAGACCAAACGGCCCAGAGTTGTTGCTACATCAGAGTTGTTGCTGACGTAATAATAGTGACAAATAGGTAGCAAAAAACATCCTGAGGGCTGGACCTGGCTCCCAACCTCAAATGATCTGACCTAAAAAAATGATGTAGTCTAGGGCTTTGAAGAGAGCATAGATAATGGCTTCAGTTACCTGCAAGATAGGGCTGACTATTATTATATAATATAATAATAAATAAATATATCATAATAGATAATATATGGATAAGCACCTCATACAAACCCACTTTAAAAACTACAAACTATTCCTTTAAAACAGAGAGAACAGGACTGAGGCTTGTCCTCCATCTCTTACTTTGAAAGCACAGAAATCTCTTAATGGCCAGTATAAACAGGAGGAACGGACCCATCTCATGCTTATGTCCTTAGATTTCAGCATAGCAAAAATATACTTTAATTTTTATTGAGTAGAAACTAAAAAACTAAAGAATAAATAAGAGAAGGAACAACTTCACAGCCTTCCCGGTAACTGCATGTTTTAGAATAAATAAACATGTTTGACACATTGGGTGTTGATTCCAACATGACACTTTATTTAGTAGAATGAATGCACAATCTCATACGTACAGTATAGGACGGGCCTATTTAGTCTTATTTCACAGGCCTCGTTATAAAGAGAGGAGGGAAAGAGAAAACAGCTGCATTTAAATATCTAAAAAAGAAAAAAAGAGTAATCAAATATTAACACGTCACACTGCTGAATGAATGGTTTTAACACACATTACTGATCCCCGCACTGATGAGAAAGAGCTACAGTAGATAGCTACAAAATCTTTTAGGTTCATAAATATAATATAGTTTGAATAAATTTGCTTTCAAGCTAAATTTATATAATTAATTTTCAACTTACAGAGTACATACGTATATGAAAAATACATTTACGACCCCCAGTGCACAGCAGTTTGGTCTTTGATTTCAGGTTTGAACCAGCTGGAAGAAACTCTACGTCGCTGGATACTGAGAGGATGTGAACACATCAGACAGCAGAAGAAACAAGGGAACATTCACGGTGCGCTACAGTTCGTAACAGAGTAAAAAACAACAGCACATATGACAAAGAATTACATTCAGATGAGTTCCAAGATGGCCAAAGATCAAGTACATCAGATGGAGGGGAGGGGAATAAAAATGTTCTGTCTACATTAAGACATATGCTTGAAAATTTCATGTATTATTCTGATCTTTCTGAAGTTTACATTGCAGAATGTTATTAAAACTCTGGTTACAAATATATTGTGACACATAACTATTTTAAAAAATGTATTTTTTTTAAACAACACAAAACCAAGCACATGAAATGGGTTGA